>NC_132794.1:65601868-65921849 GCF_048418805.1 Vulpes vulpes | reverse complement strand
ATCTCAGGCCTGTGAGATGGAGCCCCACATTGGGCTCCGTGCTGGGCATGGAGCCTACTTAGGATTCTCTCTCTCCCTCTCCCATTACTACTCCATCCCTCTTAAAAAAAAAAAAAAAAAAAAAAAAAAGCATTCTATACCATCATGGCTTGTCTGGCTTTATATACTCCAGCCCAGTGGCTCTCATAGTGTGTATCTGGACCAGCAGCAACATCATCTCTTGGGAAATTGTTAGCTGCAAATCATTATGTCTAACCCAGGCTTATTGAATCAGGAACCCTGGAGATAGGACCCAAGAATCTGTGTTTTTAAAAGACTGTCCATTCTGATGGATGCTGAACCACTGCTCTAGGCATAGGGAGAAAGTAAAAGTTGAAGGAATATTTTATGGGACAAAGAACCACATTTATTTATTGGGACTAAAAGGGAAAATGAAAGCATTTGCTTCTCTCTACAAAAATGCTAGCTTAATCCTCCAGAAGTGCTCAGCCAGAGTCATCTGGGGTCCTGCCTGGGTCTTTTCAATTGAGTCCTCCTGTCTCATCAGGTAAGTAATCTTGTAGAAACAGCACCTCATTACCCTCCATCAAATGAGCAGTGAGGAAGCACTTTTCATTTGAGAGCAAGATGACTGAAAAGATTTGTCTGGGGCAATCGCAGTAGATGGCAGTGATTTAAGCTAAATTCAGTGCTGGAAGACAGCTGAGCTATGGGACAACTTGTGTAAAGTTTAGGCTAAGGTATCAGCAGGAATGTCTAACAGAGCACTCAAACCCAAAATAGCAAGAATTAAATTCACTCATGGATACTCTTTCAAACCAATTTATATATTGAATAAAATGGAAGTTTGCACCTGGCCTCTGATCTGTAAGTGAAGTCAGACAGCCCATGGCTTGGTTGACTGAAAAAGCAAGCAATCAACCATCACTATCACCCTCCCCCAATAAAACTAATGAAAGAGAATGGAAAAATCAGTAGAGAAGCCAAATGATTCATAAAAATCAATTTTAAGCAGCATGAGATAAGCAGAAAGCTTAAATTTTTAAAAATGCAGTTAGGGCATCAGACAATTCCAAATGAAAATAAATATCTTTAAACAGAATTCTGAATAATTTTGGTAATTGTATTGAGCAGGATTTGACTGCAAAATCCATGGTTTAAATCCAGAGCAGTACCCTTGGCAAGGGAGGGACACATAATAGACCAAAGAAAAGGTAAAAGAAGCAGTTTGAGGATCAGCAGTCTAAACAAGGGTGTAGGAATAATGGACTAATGGACAGAGAGGCTCAGAAGCTAGTTGTATGTACGTGTTGGGAGCTTCCCGTTTCACCATGACATGAGCTGCCCACCACCACTCCCTATCCCGACCGCTGGAGCTGGTGTGGAAGCCGGCAGAGCACATAGTCAATAGGCAATTACAGTAATCGAATCTTGGAGGAAGTGACACAAGTGTAAATAGCCTACTCCCAGTTGGCCTGTGATTAACGTGACAACAGCTTGGATGTGATTCCCTCCATGGAAGCAAGGACAGCCTAGTCACTTGGAGTAAAATTGATAAAAGAGTATCCTACTCTATCCATTATGCCCAAACTCTGTATCAACTAGAAAGGAAGCCTTTGATGAAAGGAATAGGTGGGTGCACTTAAAATAAGAGAAGCATGTTTTGAAAGTACCAAATTTTTACAAGACCTCATATGTCCATTAATTCATTCAATTATTTATGAAGCAGGTGTTAGAATGAGCCCTATTTTATCCCTTTCTGACAAGGACTTGGATGCAGGATAGTAAAACAATCCTTCTAAACCAAGTGGCAGCACTCCGATTTGAACTCAAGGGCTTTCTGAATCTAGATCCTAAGCTCTTCCAACCATAAGAAGAATAAGATAATTAACTGGGGCTGTGGGTGAGGCAGTGGGATGCAAGGGTGTATAACAGAGGAGATCAATGAAAATCTTAGTAGATCCAACCTTAGGTGTTACATGGCCCCAAAGTCAGCAACACCAACTCAATTGCTATGGCTGTGTGCTCATGTGGGTACTCAAAAACATCCAGACCCTTCAGACCTTGGCTGTTAATGTACCCTCAGAGAGAAAAAGACCTTTGCCTTCATTTTGAGATTCAAGAGACAGTAGCACCAAATGAAGAGACATGGAGACTTTATTTATTTATTTATTTATTTATTTATTTATTTATTTATTTTTGACATGGAGACTTTAATTGTGGTTTGAACAATGAGGTTTGGTGGAGTAAGTTAGAAGGCAAGCTGTTGATGACAAACATGTCACTTCCCAGTGGGATGGGGATCAGGAACTCCCAAGGTCTTGCTTTTAGTAGAGCTAACTTTAGAGAGAAAAGGGAACGTGATAATGAGAGCTCTCAGAGGATAAGATCAAGTGTAGTGGAACCAGAGATCCATATCAGATAAAAGGGAAAGGATAGAAAATCAAGCTATTCTAAGGGGTGGGGGGATGTCTTGGTAGGCAGGAGAATCTCATTTTCTTGATAGAGGATGAGGTACTAGAGAGACATAAGCATTTTCTTGGCACAGGGATAAGAGACCCAGGGGTGGGCTCTAGTTCTGTGGGAGAGGGAACGTAGGAGAAGCCTGACTGGTGGTGGGTTCAATCTTCCAGGAGGGAGTTTGCAATAGTACCATGGGAAGCCCAAAATGCCACTCAGTTCTGCAGCAGGTGATCTGTTGACGCCTAAATGTTTGACAGGGTTGGAGGTGTCAGCAAGAAAGGTGAAGGCCACTCTTCACCCATAAGCAATCAGATCCAGGGAGAAATATCTCAAAAGAAGTGTCAGAAGCAGATGCTTTCAGATCCCTTAGGAGAAGATAGGGGAGGCTGCGCTTGAGTCTGAGGAGACCTGGGTGCCACTGCTTATTTTGCCTCTTTCGTAAACCATCACTGCCTTGAGAGAACAGTCATATAATAGTTTGGAAGGGAACAAGGAAGACATTTTATTCTTTTCATTGAGATGGGGAGGCACTCTAATAAGCGGCTCATGATGCAGGCTAAGAGACCAAAAGCAAGCTTGAGAGACAAGGGTGCTCCTACTTAGAAGCCCTTGGTTTACAAGTATCATGGCAGGTTTGGGCATGAACATGCAGGGAGAATTGAGACAAGAGTCCAATGACACTTGTGAACTACATAATATCTGGGTTGAGGATAAAAGGACATGGCCAAGAAGCCAAAGGGATGTTGGGAGAGCAGCAATGTTGAAGGAGGGATTTCACAGTGTTGCCCATAGGGTGATGTAATCCTCCTCTTCTGTGTCCTGTACAAAATCTTTACTAGACTGTAGTTGTTTATTGATGCTTTTCCACAAGTGAATTATTATTGGGGTCAAGGTCATCTAGAAAATGAGCTAGGTCTGCCATTTGCAGAAACAAAGGAGCTTGAAGATTAGGAAAACAGCCTCCTGGGCTATACATGGATGTCTCATTTAACATTTTCAGTGACTCTGTGAAATAGATATTATCATCATTTGGAAGTAAGGAAGCTGAACCTCCCAGAAGTCTAGTAATTTGTCAAGAAGCTGAGCCAAAGTTGCACCAAAATCCTAGTGATGTTAAAGCTAACTTACTTTACTTCCGTATTAATGGTTCTCAAAGTGTGGTTCTCTCAGCCAGCAGCATTAGCATCACCTGGTAACTTGTTAGAAATGCAGTCTCAGACCCACCCTTAGATCTACTGAACCAGAAACTGGAGAGGGAAGAGGGGGGTGGGGACCAGCGTCTGTGCTTTAATAGACCTTCCAGATGATTCCAATGCATGCCAAAGTTTGAGGACCATTGATTTCCACTATAGTGTCTCTCAGAAAGCATGCATAGCATTTCAGGTCTGATGGCTCTGTGACTCACTGCCAGGAGATGACATGCCACTTGACAGTTCGAGGTGCCTGAATGAGCAAAACTTGCAGAGACACAAAATTCAGTCACTCGGCTATCAAATGAGATACAACCCAAAACCTCAGAGGAACTGAAGGGATCCCATGGGTGGGGATTGTGTAGACATAATTATAGCCAGTTTGAAAGTCAAGGCAATGATGTTAAAAGGAAATTTAACCAGCTTGCTCCAACATCACTGTGCCTTGAGGCCACCTTTGCAGGATCTATCTTTGGGCATGATTGTCTACTTTTTGTTTTGTCATGTCTATAAACCATCTTGGAAACTGGGGGAAATGGGTCTGTCAATTTTTTTTTCATAAAATATATATATGGTCTAGGAAAACTGAACTGTGTGCTGAGCCATAGAGGTTGGGAATGTGCCTGTGGGAGGTGAGGGCACCTGTCCTGGGCAGTGACAATGAGCAAGCCTCTCCCCTTGGTGCTGATGCAGGCTATTCTTCTGCACCATTTGTATGTGACCAAAACCTACTCCTGGACAGAGCTTTTCCTAATTATATTGTATGGCCAAAGAGTCTGCTGGAGTACAAGTCAATATAGGGCCAGGGAGGAAAATAGATATTCAAGAGAAAGAAATATTTGAATGCAGTGTGTTTAGAATATATTTATAATTTCTGAGAGGAATAGCATGGTGGTAGAAAGAGTGCTGGCCACAGAAAAATGAAGAAAGTATGGATTTAAATATGATTCATAACAATACTACTACTAGTTAATTGACACTTGTTGGGTTCTTACCAAGTAGTGGGTATTATGCTATCGCCTTGTATGGATTATCTCATTTTGTCCTTCAAAGAATTCAGTGGATTTGATAGGAATATCATCCCCATTTCAAAGGTGAGAACACTGAAGCATGGTTATGTGATTTGCCCAAGGTCAGATGCATTTGAGAGAAATCAAACAGTCAAACTCCAGAGCTTGAAACTATTTTGCTCAGTTCGCTGTGCCATCTGCAACAGCCATTCCTTACAAGCTGGGTGACATGGGCCGAATTACTCATCTCCCTGACTGTCATCTGAAAACGTTCAAATCATAATAAGCCAGCAGGCCTCACAGAGTTGTTATGAGGACCAAAAAAAAAAAGAAAAGAAAGAAAATCAAAAAGCACTTTAACATACTACACATAAAACTAATTACTATTATTGCTAGCTTACTTACAAAAAGAACAAAGTACACATTTATTGTAGGGCAATTAAAATGGGAATAAGAGCAGTACCACAAGGCTAGGCTAATGTGAGTTACTGCAACTGAGCCCTGAATGCATTAGCTTGGAGCTTCCCATAAGTCAAGGCAAGAAAAACCAAAAAAAGAAAGAAAACAATACCTTTCATAGTTCTCACCAGCTTTTATCAAAGGAGGAATATGCCATATTATCAGGAAAGACCAACTTCTTGCCCTAATTCTGAGGACGATTCATTCCCTTATTATCCTATAAAGGATAGTTAAGAACACAGTAGAGGTTGCTTATGTGATGATTTTTTTTAAAACTTCAGGGAAATTTTTTGAGTGACCTTCCTTGTAAAAACTGAGGGCTTACCTGTCATTCTTGGAATGTGTTGCAGTGAGTTAAAACAATACAGTCAATGCATATGTTGGCTTTCTGCTGCCTTCTTAGAGAAATAGTATCCACCTGATGAAGAGTTTTATTTATTCTCAGCAACAGGGAAGGATTTTAAATATAGAGTCTTTTCCTTTGGGGAATAGGAGTCCAAAATTTCTCTAAGATTATTCCTCCTGCTGCCTTCCACTGTGTAAATAGAAAAGGACTCCTCACCCAAAGAGCTGCCAAGTGGAAGAGGGCACAGGCATGGTTTCTGTATCCCTGTGGAGCAGACCTAAGATGAGTGTGGAAACTGTCCACAGATCCACTGATTCTATCACAGCATACAGTAGCAGTTATCCCTGCCTGACATGGAACTCTTAGGTGTAGCCTCGGAGGAGTTAACCTGTGCTGATTTTCATGGCTGTGACATCTCTGGGAGTTGGAGGTAGGAGGGGAAGAGGAAATGGAATATTTTCTCCCCTTTCCACCTTCAGTGTGAAATGCCTTTGGAAAGCAGCATAGCATGGTGTTGGAGGAAGGACTTCTGCTACGAAATTCTCTGGGTTCAAATCTAGCTGCTGCTATTTACTGAGGATGCTGGTGATAATACTTAGCTCTTGAGATTGAACTGGCTGTTCATCTACCATGTGAGATCCATTTTCACCCCTCTTTGCTCTGACCAGTACCCAAGAGGTTAAAATGTATGGACTGTATCACCCAGCTCCCAGGCCCTCTGACTTCCACTAGTCTTTGGCCAACAGAAGGTGGGAAGAGAAGGGTCAGGGTACTTACTACTTTCTAGTCCCTCCACATACTCTGCATTCCCTGAGATCTTAATTTGGGCAGTGGATGCCCTCAACACCCAGACAGCCATAGCTCCTATGGGGAGGCCACAGGTCTCAGCTCTAGATTCTAAGTACACTGTTACTGCCCCTTGTCCTTTCTCATTGCTATGATGGGCACTAAGGATTCCCATTATCTGTAGCCTGTGGGCACAGCACTATCCCTAGTTGGTTCTCTTAATCCAAACTACACATCTAGAAGAGTAAATAACTCTTTTACTAAACTCTCTTCAATTAGACCCTTTGGACTATGACATTGTTTTGGCAGGGACACTGACTGATCCAGATTTGTAGGGAAGTTAATGTGCTTAGCACCTGACACATAGTAAGTGCTCAATAAATGCTGGGGATTGTTCTGAGCAGCAGCAGTGGTTGTGGTAATGGTGGTAGTATAGGCGGGACCCTCCTTAGCCCCAGGGGAAGTAGACAAGCTTTCTTTCCTTTTTTTTTTTTTTTTTTAAAGAGAGAGAAAAGGAAAGGGGGGTGCAGGGTGAAAGAAGGACAGAGGGAGAGGGGGGAGAGAGAGAATCTTAAGCAGGCTCCACACCCAGCTTGGAGCTCCATGCAGTGCTCTATCTCCCAACCCTGAGATCATGACCTGAGCCTAAATCAAGAGTGGGATGCTTAACCAGTTGAGCCACTCAGGTACCCTGATAAGCTTGCTTGCTTTTATTAACTGATCGATTGATCGATTGATTGATTGATTGATTGATTCATTCATTCATTCATTCATTTTAATCTCTATTGTCTGAGCCATTCCAGAGCATGAAGCTCTGCCTAATGAACCACTGGGTTCTCTGGTGGGAACAGACAGGCTGAAAACACTCATTTGATTTGGAGGAACCCAGAAATGAGGGAGCTGATTTTGAAGGGAGAAAAAGGACAGCTCAGAGTGGAAATCTCCTAAGATGGGGGCCGCCACCCTACAGCAAGTGCTGGAGCCAGAGGATGGGGAGAAGGCTGCTCGGAGGGAGCCCTCTGGATCAGTGGCTCTGAAAGGAGCCATCCCAGACCCAGACAGAGGAGACTCCCTGGGCAGCCGCCTATGCTTCGGGATGTGATTTGTCCACCATGGATTCAAGGGCAGCACGAATCCACCTCAGAACACCCTAGGTCACTTATGAGGAAAGACTTCTAATGGGGGAGGGAGGAGTTCAAGTATCTGTACTTTGGAAGCAAACTGGGTGCAAGGTGGAAGAACCAGGAAGAGGAATGCCTGTTACTTGTGGAAGAACCTCTGTTGGAATCTGCCCGGGAGTAACTGCTTCTGTGGAGATGGTCCCCTCTCATTTTAAGTGTTTAAGTACACAACTCCCCCCATTTCAGAGGGTTGTGTCAACCAAGGTCCTGAGAGGAAGCAGATGACCCAGTGAAAATGGATCAAGTGCAGAATTGAATGTGGAAGCTATTTACAAAGGTGTGGGTAGCCTGCAGAAAAAGCAGTGGTGCACTCAGAGTGACCTATGACAGTCGATTGTGTGTGCCCCCTCCCAGCTCCATCTGCCGTGGGCGACCACGCTGGGAGCTGAAAATTGGCCGTGATGGAGTATTTGTGTAATGTAAACCAGCAAACATGACAAATCAGGCTTTTGTTTTCGTTACATGTTTTGTGTTTTTGTTTTTTGGAGGGTCAGTTTATCAGCACATCATGGAAAAGAAGCATCCCAGGGCTATGAAGAGGGTTCGAAGGAACTAGGGGAGGCAGAAGTTACCAAAACCTCTAGGCAAAGAGTTTCATGGTTAGGCCTCCCGAGAGGAGCCTGGTCTTTGTTGAAGAGACTGGCATAACCCATGGCAACTCTACAGGGAAGAAGCCAGAGGAGCATTTACCAAACTTCACCTTCTTTCCTGCAGGGCTCCCATTGGCCAAACCCAATGAATGAGAACCACAAGGCCAGGAAGCCAGTGTATAGAATTATAGAGGCCAGCTCCTGGGCCTAAGGATAAGGGCTAGAGGGCAGACCCAGAGAGCAAGCAGCAGTCCTGCAACTCCCATGCTAGAGAAAATTCAAGCATTGTGAAGGAGAGGGGAATTTTGAACCTCTGGCAACTCAGTCTAGGATAACAGGGCAGACTTTTCAAGGGTCTAAGCAGATGTTTAGATGTTTGAGGTGAAAGGCATGTTATCATGAAAGACAATTAGGGACTCTGGTTGTATGGAGACCACTTTGCCTCCTTGGTTTGGTCTAGTCCAGCCCAGCATCCAAACTGGAATTTGACTAAGGACTTTTCCAGAAACCTGGCCCTTGAGCCCTTGGAATTCATCATGAATCCCTTTTCTTTGGTTTCTGTTATTTAGCACATTTCAGACTAGAAAAGAAACACAAACATTTCCATGCCACATCTAATACAATTATAAGGTCATTACACATTCTGTAGCACAAAACAGCTGTTTCAAAGATCCTTATTAGAATTTAACAGAGTTTTATTTGTTTGGGGCAGAAAAAGCAATCTTTTAAATTATGATTTAATGAGACTGTTAAATGTTCATCACTAAGTGGTTACTTATTAAAGCTGCATGGAGCTTGGCTATTTGGGTTCATAGGAGGTTAACTGAACCTTTCTTCTGACCCCAGTCCTGTACACACACACACACACACACACACACAACAACAACAACAACAACAACAAATCAACATTTTTTTTTTTAGATTTTATTTATTTATTCATGAGAGACACACACAGAGAGAGAGAGAGAGAGAGAGGCAGAGACACAGAAAGAGAGAGAAGCATGCTCCATGCAGGGAGCCTGATGTGGGACTCGGTCCCAAGACTCCAGGACTTAGCCCTGGGCCAAAGGCAGGCACTAAACCGCTGAGCCATCCAGGGATCCCCAAATCTACATGTTTTTATCTAAACCCTCTTTTCTCCCAAATTATGGCCTGTTCTTTCAAAGACAAACTTCATAATGTTAAATGGGTCTAAGCCCCAAATTTTTATAGCTGAGTTGGCTTTTATGTTGAATTTATGAGTCTGTATAAAGATAACCTTGCCTTCTAAAAATCTTCCCAGCACCTTTGAAGAGGAAAATGTTTGCATTGGAACTCACCCAATGAAAGGCACCTGGGAGGCTCAATCAGTTAAGCATCCAACTCTTAGTTTTGGCTCAGGTCACAATCTCATGGGTTTTGAGATTGAGCCCTCATGTTGGGCTCTGTGCTCAGGGGGGGGGAGTCTGCTTGAGATTCTCTTCCTCTGCCTCTCTCCCAAGTAAATAAGTCTCTCTTTCTTTCAAGTAAATAAGTCCTTCTCTCAAGTAAATCTTTAAAAAGAAAAAAAATGGGAAGTCGTTTAATGATAAAATGTCTGTGATCAGCACCAATATTTGGGGTTCTACAAATACAGGTTCTTGTGAGTTTTACATTATTTCTTACTGGATTAAGAAACTTTTCTCATGGGCCTATTTTCCAGGGTGAGAGTTGGGGTGTAGAAGGAGGAAGGATTATGCTTGATGACCTACCAGTGATCTAATACAGATGTGTCATTTTGTCAGGCTGCAATGCTGGAGCAGTTAATCCACCAGCATTTCTAATAATTGTGGTATCCTGAGAAGTCGTACTGTGACACAATATATCCCTGGAATTCATAAGTAGGTTGTTTAAATGCAAAATAATTATTAAGCACTCATTCTTGGAATTCATCCTGAGATAAGTAGCCCTTAAGAAAATGTCTAATACAAAATGACATTTGGGTTTTAGAATATATAACCTTTTGTATTAATGGTATCCCAAGGTGTTTTACATAGTAATTGGATGGTAGTGTGGTAAGTATTTCAGTAAATGAAATGGCTCTTGGGACTGAAGTAGAGGTTTAGCTATTCTTGGATTTCAAGTTGGATTTCATTGACTATGGGGAGGTGAGGTGGAATGCCAGGCTGTTTAAAAGTAGCCCAAGGCCTTCTTAAAACTTCACTGAAAACATCAGGAAAGAGAAGTGGTCTCAGAGGTAAAGAGTACAAACCCCTCTGGGATAGATGAAGGACCTGGGTATAAACATGAGTTAGTAACCTGCACAGGGCTTGGACACCGGGTCTCCTAACTAAGAGGACCTGCAGTGTGATACTCATTCAGTGTTCATATTTCAGCTCTCCCAGGTCCTAGCTGGTTAACTTAGAGCAAGGTACTTAATACTGCTAGGCCTCCATTTTGACATCTGCAAAATGAAAAATAATAATATCTTCCAGAGTCAGGGGAGAGATAAAAATAATATACATATAAACTAACAAGTACAGTTCCTGGAACATAATAGGTGCTTCCTAAATGACGATTATTATTATAAATCCATGTTGCCATAAATCTTTCCTGCTTGAACATTTGCAGTATCGATTTGCATCACTTATTGTATTAATGCTGTTCTGTTTTACAATTACAAGTTATAATTAGGCAAATATGACTCATCCAGCTTTCCGTGTCCAATTCTCAGCACTCCACCCGCACATCAAGAAACAAATCAAAATGCAATTAGATGCCGACTGGATGCTAAATAGAAAGTTTATAATGTATTGTCTCATAGAAGATTACATTGTGAAAGTGAATTGATCTCATGTCAGTAACGGAAGGGTTGAGACTAGATCTGTGTCAAGCATGAAGAAGATTAATGTAGATGCCGACTTGACATGTTTTGTGGGGGAATGTCTTAAATTGCAATGGATGGGTGTTAAAAAGTACAACCACACAGCAACAGGCTGAGAGGGAGACTCTGTCTGGCATATTTGAACGGATAATATTCTGCATTTTCTCTATGTGATAATACGTATAAATGACCTTGAGTGTAGACCACTGCCACCCAATTCAGATCCATAGTTCATATCTAACCCCTCCAGAAAATTAAGAGTAATTATTAATTTTACCAAAGGAGTCACAACCAGAGGGTTCTTGAAAGTGGCTCATCTCCCTAGTGTGAGTAAAGTATGATTTGACTCGTTTTAAAATCAATTTACAAGTAAAATTTTCAGGAACACATCTGCTAGGTAAAGCAAGTTCTGCCAGTATCCTGCAATGAAAGTGACAGTGATATGTTCAGTTTTTTTAATGGATAAAATTATGTGAGCAGAGAACATAATTATATATTTTAGAAAGAGCTTAGAAATACTTATAAACCTGGTCTTTTAGAAAAATCACTTTTTAAATTTCTAAACCAGTATATGAAACTGTTCAGCATTTACCAGTTTCTCCAGATAGGCCATCCTTGAGACACAGGGTAGGTCAGTCCACAAATAATATGAAAAACCTACTAACGGCTAAACCCTGGGAGCTATTAGATAAGATGCAGCATTTGCACACTAGTAACAAAATTTAATCCCTTGACAAGCTGTGGCCAGGAATGTTCTTATTCCCATTCTGTGGCCAGGAATGTTCTTATTCCCATTCTACAGATGAGGAACTTAAGGCTCAGAAAATGAACCAATTTATACAAGCTGACAAGGTCAATAATACATGGCAAAGCTGGAATTCTGGGCTGACCTTCTATGTATTTCTTAAAACTCGTCACTCCCCCCCTTCTCCTCCCACTTCCCAGTTCATCACAGCACCATGGCTCACCCCAACCATCACGCAGCCTCCTCTTCCTTGTCTCTGCCTCTAGCCTTGTTCCCATCCACATATCACAAGTCTGACCTTACCATACTCTCTGCTCAAAACCATCAGGGGCTTCTCATTACCAGTGGGTAGAGTCCACAGTCTCTACCATCTGCTCTCCATATATGTCTCTACTTTATTTTCATTCTTCCCTGATTTACGTGTTTTAATTCCAGCCACGTGGTCTGATTGCAGGTCTCTACAAATGGTACATATGTCACCTCCACTAGCTTGCTCACGCTCTCTTCTCTCTGAAATGGCTTCTTCCCTTCTTCACCTGGCTCCTCCTTACCTTTCTTTTTTTTTTTTCTTTTTTTTTTTCCTCCTTACCTTTCAAGAATTTGTTTGGATATCACTTCCAAGGACCTTTCTCTGCCCACTTGCATCTCACCTTGGCTGGCCTTCTGGGCCTCCCCAGAGCTTTCCTAATCCTCCATTATTGCCCTTGATATATCATCTCATGAAAATGTGATTGACTGGACATGTCACCAGTCAATGGTTCCTTCACAGCAGAAACTCTGTTACCATCTTTGTCCCCCCAGAGCCTAGCTTGGAGCCTCATTCACATTAGGTACTTGATAAACATTTGCTGGGTTGATAGATGTATACTTGAATAAGTAATAAACACAGTGCAATACTCTTAAATTTAAGTCCAATTCTCTTTCCAATATACCAAAGTTCAGTAACAAAAAAAGATAACAAGGCCTCTGGACTCCATGCTCAAGAAACTCAGACCAAACAGGCCTAGACACACAGATCTAGAGTTTGTGGGGCATGGCAGCAAATGGTCCTGCACTGAATGTTCAGGGATTCTGTGCGGCACTGTTCCCCCCAAAGGCCCCCCCTGGTCTCTTCCTCGTTCCTGGGGGCTCCCAGAAATCCTTGGTTTGTGGCTGCATCATTGTAGTCTCTGCATCACTGCAGTCTCTGCCTCTATCACCATGTGGTCTTCTCTGTGTCTTCATGTTGCCTTCTTTTTATAAGGACACTAGCAATTTAATATAGGCCCAACCCTAATCCAGTATGACCTTACCTTAGCTAATTATATCAGCAAAGACCTTTATTTCCAAATAAGGTTACATTCTGATGTTCTAGTAGACTTGAATTTGGAAGGGGGAACACCATTCAACCCAGTATAATAAATATCTCTCAATCTTTTCTATAGATAGTATAGTTTACAAAGCAGTTACCAAGACCCATCCTTACCCTCTTCCCCAGGCTAGGTTGGAATGTCTGTAGAACTTAGACTGGATGTCTTATCCTTGGACCTCCAGTTTTCCCATGATTTGGATCCCAGTAACCAGTGCCAGACTTCCTTGTTATCAGCCTCTCCTTTGCTGGACCCCAGTCAACTTCTGTTGGTTGATAACGCTGAACCAGAATGGGCTCACTCTGGGCTTTTGTCTAATGGCACTCTGCATCCTTCTGATATTCCTCTCACAGACTGGCTCCCATGTTCAGAGCAACCACAGACTCCTATCTCTCCATGTGTGCTCCCAAGCCCTGCCCTGGCTTCCACACTCTGACTTCTGGCCTTGCCTAGGCCTGCAGCTATGATGGATTCCCGGTCCTGACATTCTGGGCTGGCCCATCTCACCCCTCACAAAGACTTGATTCTAACAAAGAAATATCTTTTCCCTGAAATAATTTTTCTCTTCCTAAAATCCCCTGTGACTGTTGCAGCTCTCATTTATAAACTGAAATAGTCCAGATGACAAGTTCCAAATGTACTAACACTTTAGCATCATAACCTGTTACAAAGGAAAATATCCTCGGTTGTCTTCCTCTCTTTAAGATGTTTTCTGTTGATCAATCTGCATGCTTCCCTCTAGGGCACCTCTTTAAAATACCTATGAAGGCAAAAGCAGAGTATACAGCTATATTTGGCCAAACATTGCTGGCGTGCTATATGGGAGACAGATGTGAATTTCATCTTTTATTAGCACAGTACCTATAGTCTTTTAAAAATGGACTTGCTTATGAATGTGAGGTATGAAATCCATCTGAATATACTCTTCACCTTAAAAAAAAACAGCAAATTTCACACCAGTAACTTCCTCCTGTATCAGGCAATGGGGTGAGATGAGGTTTTGACAAAAATGGTAGGTATTACATAACACTCCCGTCTCCTTACAGATGCGTGCGCAGCTTTAAAATAGAAACGGGAAAGCGGTGCATTGTCTGCAGAAGCAAACTATTTGAGGGAGGATAGCAACTTTCCCATTGCCCATAATATGAACAAATTAGAAGGGGAGAAAGAAGATCCCCTGCTGGGCATCTTGGAGTGATCTCAGAGAAATGATGTTGGTTAGACATTATTCAAGAGAGTTTCAGTGGTCACAGGAAGGATTTCCATCCCCTTGAGGGGCCAGCTGTCTTTGTATCAGCAGAATCTGTCCCTGTGTCGGGAAGCAGGGTCTTGGTAGCCACTCTGTAAATTGTGCCATTGATAGGATGTACTAAGTTAAATAAAGTCCTAAAAAGTCATGTCCACCTGGAACCTCAGGATGTGACCTTATTTGGAAATAGAGTCTTTGCAGATGTAAGTGGTTAAGATGAGGTCATAGTGGGTAGAACAGGTCCTAAAGCTGGCCAGTCGTGTCCTTATATGAAGAGAAGCTGTGTGAAGACACACAGGGAAGGCCATGGGATGACAAGAAAGAGATCAGAGTGAGGTAGCTACAAACCAAGAAACACCAAGGATCACTGGGAGCCACTGGATGCTGGGGAGGGACCAGGAAGGATGCTCTGGTGTTTTAAGCGCCCAGCTGATGATAATTTGTTACTGCAACCCTGAGGAAACAAACACACCACCCCATCCAGTTTCACAACAAGAAGGAACAGTCTCTCTGTCTTGCTCCTACCCCTCATGAAGATACCGCCCAAGTTACACAAGTACCTTCTCTGTCCACCAGTCCGCCTTGCTTGTTCCCGCCTTTAGGCTTCGGCTTGTGCTCTTGAAATTGCCTTTTCTCCACACCCACCACCAAGCTTGTTCCCTCAAGACCTCACTCCAGGCTCCAGACCTCATCAGACTCAAACTAATTATTTTGGGGTATCCTTCTGCTCCATTAGTTATATAGGTCAATTATTTGGGTCCACCTCTGTCACCTTGAGTCCTCTTCAAATTCCATGCTCCTGTCATTCCTCCAGACATCCCCAGCCCTGGAAGGCCCTGCATATACAAGAGACAGTCACTAAATTGGTGCTGAAGGTGTGTTATGTGCCAGGTGTGTCGATACCCCAACAAGAAATTGTGTAGCTTTTCATATGGGGCTTGCTCCAGCGCTGCACTGCAGATCCAAACATGCTGTGCACGTTAAGTTAGATTTCAAGGGTGCTTCGGCATGGCAGAAAGAGAAGTCCCCTTGAAGACGTAAGGTGGAAACCCAAAGCCTTTGCTGCTTATTAGGTATTTTCAACAAATTAGAAGGCAAGCGACTTCATCCACAAATTGGCAGTTCTTTGTTTGAGGCCCTCTTTGTGCTCAGATCCCCAGTTAGAGCACAGGCTCCATCCGGTGCACACACTGCATGAGCAAGGGGAGGGTCAGACATGCAGCTGAGGCTCACCTCTGGGATGTTTTCCAGTGGAAGCGTGGAGGAGGGAGCGCAGCACGGGGCACAGAACCTGTGAAGCTGATCAGGGAGTGATGTTCTCTGCCTGCCATGGGGTGCCCTGTCACGTGTCTCAGATCCAGTTTCCCACGAGCCCTGCTCCGGCCCAGAGGCTCCCCACCCTCAACCAGTGCTGCCTGCCAAGAGAGAGGAGGGGACGTACAGAAAGTCAGCAGCCTGGCTGCTCCCACTAACCAGCCTCCTGGCATTCAGCTAGGCCCCAGCTAGGGCACCTCCATGCCCAGAGATAGAGCACTCCACATCCCAGACCTTCATCAGAGAGCTCTACCAGAGGACTTACTCTTCAGTCAAGATTCTACTGCTTACTTTCTAGTATTTCTCATCATTTCTTCTAGTCTGTCATTAGTTTCAAAATGTTGCTATGATTTGTTCCTTTTCTTTTTAAAGCTTTTTCTTTCATTTCTAAGGGTTTAGTCAGGAAGGGGAGTCCCTAGGGTGTGATCAATCTACCGCCTTGAACAGGAAGCTCCCAGCAAATTATTTAACTTCTCTATGCTTTGTTATTTCTATCTATAAAATTAGAAAAACAATAGTAGCTATCTCATAAACTTGCTACATGGATTAAAAGAAGTAAAATGCACAGAAAGTACTTAGTGCAATGCCCGCACACAGAAGGGGCATAGACATTATGTATAAATGCATGACCTTTGATGAATCACCTAACTTCTCTGAGCCTCAGGTTCCTCCTCTATAAAATGGAGTCACAATAATGACTTCATATCTGACACCAGTCAATGTTTTTGTTCTACTTTCCTCCTGAAAAGCCTATGCTCCAGCCACAGGGGCCCATTTGAAATTTCCCACATGATTCATTGTTTCCGGGCTTCTGTGCTTTTATTGAATTATTCTTTTTGCCTCCAGTATTCATACTGGGCCACACTTCTCTGTCAATGGAAACACTACTCGTCGTCAGGCTTACTCAATTCTCACTTTCTCTGGTAAACCTTCTCCTTAATTCAGGCAGAGGTCCTTCAGTCCTTTCAATAATTATTTACAGAGCATCACACTAGGCTAAGAGCAAAGTATTCATCAGTGAACAAGATAAACAAGGCCGCTGCTCTCACGAAGCTAAATTTTTTTTATTAGACTTTATTTTGGGAGGCACCTGGGTGGCTCAATCGGTTAAGTGTCTGACTCTTGGTTTCAGCTCAAATCTCAGGGTTGTGGGATTGAGCCCCACATCGGGCTCTGCATGGAGTCTGCTTGTCCTTCTTCCTCTGTTCATCCCCATTCTCTCTCTCTCTCTCTCTATAGAATAATAAATAAATAAAATCTTTTTTTAAATAGACTTTATTTTGTACAGCTATCCCAGGTTCACATAAAAATTGAGAGCAGAATTACAAAGATTTCCAATATATGTCACCTGCACCCACACAGAAATAGCCTCCCGATTTTCAGTGTCTCCTACCAGAGCATTAAATTTGTTGCAGTTGATGAACCTATACTAATGTTCCTTACCACTCCAAGTCCTTAGTTTGCCTTAGGGTTCACTCTTGGTGTTACACATTCTATAGATTTCAATAAGAGTATAATGCATGTATCCATTATGGTAACATACTAGTATTTTTCACTGCTCTAAAAATCCTCTGTGCTCTACCTATTTATTCCTTCCTCCCCACTAACCCTTGGTAACCATTGATCTTTTCCCTGTCTGCACAGTTTTACCTTTTCCATATGTCATATTGTTGGAATCACACAGTATGTAGCCTTTTCAGATGGGCTTCTTTCACTTAGCAATATGCATTTAAGGTTCCTTCATGTCTTTCTGTGGCTCAATAGCTCATTTCTTTTTAGCATTGAATACTATTCCATTGTCTGGATGTACCACAATTTGTCTCTTCACTGACTGAAGGACATCTTGGTCGCTTCAAAGTCTTATAAATAAAGCTGCTGTATAAGCCTCCTCCCATGTGCAGGTTTTCATATGGAAACAAAATTTCAACTTCTCTGAGTAAATATCAAAGGCCATAATTGCCAGAATGTATGGTAAGAATATGTTTAGTTTTGTAAGAAACTTCGGAACCATCTTCCCATGTGGCTATACCAGTTTGCATTCCCAGCGAACAATGAATGAGAATTCCTGTTGCTCCACATCCTTTCCAGCATTTGGTGTTGTCAGTGTTCTGGATTTCGGCCATTCTAATAGGTGTGTGGTGGTACGTCACTGTTGTTTTAACTTGCAAGTCCCTAATGAGGTGTGAGATGGAGCGTCTTCTCAGGTCAGCTAATACTGTAAGCCCGGCAACTTAGACTCTCCTCTCTGTAGCCCCCAGCTCCAGAGCACAGCCCTCTCCAGAAGCACCCATCTGCCACTATGTCATTGCTATCTCCTGCATCCTGGGAGGCTTTAAATAAGCAGGCCCCATTAACTCTCATTTGTTTTATTTCCCAGAACATTTGACACATGGTAGGTGCTCAACAAATGTATGTGAGATATCTACATGTTGTATGACTAGTTGAAAATTTGAGCCATAGACTGATTTGGAGAACTTATGGCTCTGGGAAAGAGTAAAAAGACATGTAGCAGCATTTACAAAGTAATATGCAACAGGCATGTTCTGTCAGCGTCCAAATCAAGTGCTGCTCTCAAAAATTGCAAATTGACTTCTGGCCAGAGCCCTCTTGGAAGTTTCCTTATTTTGCAAGTGCAGCTCTTTTCCTCTGCTTGACAAGGGAATGTATTGAACACTCCCAGATGGGCCTTTCCCCAAGCAGGGCCCACTGGGGCCCAAATGAATCAAGCTGAAAGAGAGTGAGCAGAGTCAGCAGTGAGAGAAAGACTTAGCACAAGGTCAAACCCCATCTGAAAATAGGCATGATGGAAGACAGGAAGATTTTCTTGGATCATTGTACAAGGAAAAGGGATGTTTCATTACTTTGCTGGTGAATACCTTCTCCCTGTATGACTAAATAATGCTGTCATGATTGATTCGGTATCTCTTACCTAAGATGAGACCAGGAGAACTGTGGCAAATCCCAGTGTTAGAAGACCCGGGTTCCAGCTCTCGCACCACCCTAGACAACTGGAGTGATCTGGACTCCTCACTGCTGTACATCTCAGTTTCCAGAAAAAAAAATACAATAGGTATGGTGAAAGTACAACAGTTAATATAAAATATGTTGAAAAATTATAAAGCACTCTACAAAAGCAAAGCATTTATATTTCCCTCTTAGAAGCAAGTTCTTAAAGTAACTCCTTGCCTAATCAGCATCCTTTTCTCTGTACCTACTATAGGAAGCAGCATCTAAAAAATAGAGAAAAGAGCAGAGAATGCAGAATTCAGAGAACCGATGGCTTCTAAGCAAGGAAAGAAGCAGAGGCCAAAGCAGCCAGCAGTGGATACAAGGGCACCAAGTCATAGCTGGCTTCTTTATGATGCTTTGCATTATTCAAAACACATTTACTATCTTATTCTGTTCTCACAACAGCTGGTTGAGTCTGTCCAAGTAGGATAGATATTCTGTTCCATTTGAGTAATGAGCAAACTGAGGCCTACAGAGAGTAGGTGACTTGTTTGAAGTTCATGGAAGTTCAGAGTATGGCCAGAACTAGAATAAACGTCTCCTAAATCCCAGCCTGACACTTTTTCCAATATAGCACACTATGCCGCAGGATCAGACACAGATGAGTGCACCTTGGTGCTGTTGTCCCTGAACCGAAAATGATCCAGAAGACAGGTATTAGCTTCTTGAGTCTTAAGAAACTGCTTTGATATTCTGATTAATAGCTCAGTAAAATTAGCTTCCAGGAAAATGCATGCACCTCACTTGTGATTTTAGAACACAAGTTCAAGGGCTTGCTTGAAGCCAGTTTGCAGATCTGGAATTGAATCCCTCTTCTAGGGTATACTTAGAAGCATGTTCTAGGGTTGCCTGGGTGGCTCAATCGATTAAGCAACTGGCTCTTATTTCAGCTCAGGTCACATTCTCAGGGTCTGGGATCAAGGCCCTCGTAAAGCCCCGTGTGGGGCTCTGTGCACGCTGGGGAGTGGGGAGTCTGCTTGTCCCTCTCCCCTTACTTCTCCCCGTCTCCCCAACCCCAACTTGCATGAGCACTCTCTTGCTCTTGCTCTCTTTAAATAAATAAATAAAATATTTTTAAAAGAAGCATGTTTTAGGCAAAGGGGTAAAACATTACTGAATATTTAGGGGATAACTGATATGTCATTTGTTTTTGGTTTTGTTTTACACATAATACCTAAATAACTCACAAAGTTTCCAAAAGGAGTTGAGTTTGAAAACATGAAAATAAAAGTAGACTAAGCATCCGTTGAGTCCAAGCACCTATTCCAAGAACTGCCAAAACTTTAGAGATACAATCCAGCCTTTAAAAGGCTTCAAGGAGGCCCACTAGGTTATTACCTTTAGAAATGACTGCTGTGTTACTGTTGTTTTTTAAAATTATTCTTACCGTTTCTGCAGTTCTAGTCATTTTTCCCTCCAGATCAAAGATGTTACCGAAGTAATACTAGATAGGGAAGCTAAATGTGCAACACTGAAATTTTCAAACCTCTGCTCAGGAAAGCATCAGCAGGTGGCTCAGAAGGTCAGCAAGTACTAACAAGAATAGTTGAGTCTCCTGTTTGTAAATGGAAATCATGACAAGTTTGGAAAGAACTACAGTTGAGGCATTTTTTTTTTCTACAATGCAGTGTCAATTCCCACAGCAATCCCTTTAAGCCTTGAGTCTCATTTCTGTATCATTTTTTGGTGTGTATATCCTAAAATCTTAGTTCTGTGGGGTTTGAGCTCCATAATCAAAGTGCTTGGTTCTATCCAAGTGTGAGATGGTTTCACTGATCAGAAATTCTTCAAAAACCAGCTATTTAAGACAATCTCATCCAAGGCAAGCTCAACTGCTCTCACTGCTAATACACAGCCCCTCTAGAGTCTTGCCAGGGCGTGGGTCCTTCTACATATTCCCTTGAACCCTGGAAGTGCCCTCGAATTCCTCATTGAAAATATTTGAGGCTCAAGTGTCTTTTCCTCTTGAGACGTTCCTCCTCTCCCAATTCCCCTGGCAAGGGGGTGGTGCATGATCCCCCTGGTACGCAGGCCAGAGACCGCAAAGCCACCTGGGCTGCTCCCGTGCCTGTTCCCCATGCATCCCGTTCATTTCAGCCAGGTGCCCGGTCCTGAGTTGTCTATCTTCACAGCAGCTCCCAGCTGCTTCTCTGTCTTCCTTCTCTCACAGGTTGCCTTCTTGCCACCTCTCTGGATAGAGCTTGCTCATTTTGCCCCAACTAACGTCGATGTGCTCCTTCTCACTGCTGGGCTTTCAAGAAAGCCAAGAACTACACAAACACACAAAAGAGCTCTAACCAAGTCATTCCTGTGCTCAAAACCTCCAAAGGCTTTCCAGAATATGTCCAAATGACTTAGTATGGGATTTGGAAGCTCTCCAGGACCTGGCTTTTACTAATCTTTCTAGACTTCTCTTCTCTTCCCAACCTAAATTACACTGTCTAGACTCCAGCCAGAGCTCACTATTCTCTACTCCTTGCTTCTGCTTTGCTTCATAAGAGAAAGAGAGTTCTGGAGCTTCACTGCTTGGTTTCCTCCACTCAGCCCATCACAGCTGTTGTGCTGGGAAAGACACATGACTTCTCCATGCCCCTTGGTTGTCAGGGGATAGTAACACAGGCACTGTGAGGGTGACATGATTTAAGTATGGAAAATGCTTAGCAAAATGCGGGGAGATAGAAATAATTGTCAAGTATTGGGATTATTGTGTCTAAAACGCAGTTTTTTCTGATTTATTTCTATCCAAATTCTTGTCATTTTTCAAGGCCAAATATAGATGTCACCAATTGTTTGAAGTCTTCTCTTGTCCTCTCAATTCAAAGGACAACTTTTCTCCTATAAGCCGTCCCACTGCATCCACCTCCACCTTCTTATGATATATACCATTTTCTAACAGTTATTTGTGTTTATTGTCTCTGTTACCACATTACAAACTCCTTTTTAAAGCAGGATGTATTCATTCAGTTAGTAGCATTCCAGAGCCTGCTATGTGCCAGGCACTGTGCTGAGCATAAGATGTATCTTTTCCCTCTTTCTTTGCTTGCCAGCATCCAGCACAGAGAGACATGTTAAGCTGGCACTTACCAAACATTTCTGTCAAAATAAATGGATTATTATTCCCATTCCATTTATGATTTGGCAAGAACATAAATCATCTCTTTTCCCCAAAATTGGGAGGGTGTTTAAGGCCCAATATGGTGAAATTAGCAACCTCAGACTATTTTAAGTGAACACTTAAAAATCCTATAATCTTGAGAGCTTTCACCTCTTAAAAAATATTTTAAAAGTCAATATTTTTAGGGGCACCTGGGTGGCTCAGTTGGTTAAGCATCTGGCTCTTGATCTCAGCTTGGGTCTTGATCCCAGGGTCTTGAATTCAGGCCCTGCATTGTGCTGGGAGTAGGGCCTACTTTATTAAAAAAAAAAAAAAAAAAAGCTAATATTTTATTTGACAAAATTCCTAGCTTTTCTTCAAACTTAAAAACATGTGCCAGTTTATGGAATAATACTTAGCTATAAAAACAAATGAACTGATAATACATGCAACACCTGGGCTGGATCTCAAGGCCATCATGCTAAGTGAAAGAGCCAGATCTGAAAAGGCAACATTCTTTATGATTCCATTTATACAGCATTCTCAAACTGACAAAATTATTAGGATGGGAGGAGATCAGTGTCCATCAGGGGTTAGGTATGGTGAGGGGAGGGGGCGTGTGTTGTGTGACTCTATGAAGGGTGGCAGCAGGGAGATCTCTGTGGTGATGAGACGGTTCTGCATCTGCCTGGAGTGGTGAGTGCAGGAATGTACACATGTACTAAAATGACAGAACTATACACACACACTGCAGCCTTGTCGGTTTCCAGGTTTTACTATTCTGCTATCGTTACATAAAAGTATGAGCGCTGGAGGGAAGCGTTTGCCACTTGCTGTGAATCTGTAATTATTTCAAGATTAAGAGGTGAAACTTGAGGCACCTGGATGGCTCAGTTTGTTAAATGTCTGACTTCAGCTGAGGTCATGACCTCAGGGTCTTGGGATTGAACTCCATCTACATTGGGTTCCACACTCAGCAGAGAGTCTGCTTCTCCCTCTCCGTCTGCCCCTCCCCCTGCTTGTGTAGGTTCTCCCTCTCTCAAATAAATAAATAAAATCTTTAAAAAAAAAAAAAAAAAGGTAAAAACTTCACAGCTCTCACTTAGGAAATGATCTGAGCTCTTCTAATAAATGGAAAGGAATCACCAAATTTACCAGAAATTCATAAGGGCTGGTACTTGCTTGGAAGTATAGGCAACTTCATAGTAGACTCCTCTTGTGGGTCCTGGTGTCCCTGTTCATCAGGGTCTTGTCATCAAGCAATATCCCTCTTTCTCCCGGTCGCTGCTTCCTTCTGGCACATACTTGCCTGCTATATGCATTTTCTTTATCCTTTAATTTTCAACCTTGTGTTTCAGGTGTTTCTCATCAAGAGCAGTTTTATTTGATCTTAATGCAAGTTTGAGGATTTATGCATGTGAATATTGAGTTGAAGTCATTTACATAGTGTATGTACCAGTGAGGATTCAACTGGAGAAATAAGACCAGTAGGAGATAGAGATTTGTTGCAAGGCATTGGATCATACTAACCAGTGCTGGCTGGGCAAGTCTGAAACTGTAGGGCAGACCATCAGAAACGTCAGTCTGAACCTCTCAGGCATGGACTGAAGCTGCTGTCCATGGCCTGATTTCCTCCTCTTCAAGGGAAGACTCAGCTCTGCTTTTAAAACCTTTCTCTGATTGACTCAGACCCTCGCAGATTTTTCTAGGATCATCTCCGTTACTTAAAGTCAACTGATTATGGGCTTTAATCACACCTACAAAATACCTTCACAGCAACATCTCCATTACTGTTTGAGTAACCAGGTACTGTAGCTTAGTCAAGTGGGTAAATAAAACTGACCATCACAAATCATATATTGTTACCATTAACATATTTGGATCAATTCCTATCAATTTACCTGGATTTTCATTTTACTGTTTTTCAGTTGATGTTCCTGCTACTTCTCTCCTTCCCATCTCCCCCACCTCCCTTCCTTCTTTCTTAATTTCCTGCCTTCTGTTGAACTAGGAGTTTCTTTTAGCGATTTTCTAGTTTGCAAGTTATGAGTTTCCCTCTTGACTCTTTATGTGATTGCCCTTAAACTTTTTAAGTCTCTGTTTTTCCAGCAAAGTCTAAAGTTAATCACCTTCATTTACCCAGACAGCACAGGAAAATCAAATTTTCTAATCCTGTCTGAACTACTCCCCACTAACAAAATAATTCATTTTGCATATTTTAACTCTGACATCACTTATTATTTTTTCACTTCAACCCTCGTTTTTATGTAGGAACTTGCTTACTAATGTTTTCTCATCACTGCTACTTGGTTTCTATTCCTTCCTTCTAGATTCCATTTCCCTCATCAGAAAGTTCTTTCAATGAATAATAAACTCTCTTTGAATATCTTAAAATACTTTTATTTCATCCTCATTTTGTTTAAAGAAGGCTCCATGGAGCCCAATGTGGGGCTTGAACTCACGATTCTGAGATCAAGACTGAGCTGAGATCAAGAGTCTGATACTTAGCCAACTGAGCCACCCAGGTGCCCCAATTTCACCCTCATTCTTGAGTGATAATTTGGGTTAGCACAGGATTCTGGATTGGGTGTTATATTTGACTCTTCAGACTATGAAGGCATTATTACATTTTCTTTTAGAATACTTCCTTACTGATGAGAATTCCATTATCAATCTAATTGTTTTTACTCACAGGTTATCTATCTTATCACTACGAGTGGTTTTTAAAATTTCTTCCTTGGATCGGATAGACTATAGTCTCTCATTCTCTGTCTCTATGTTTTCTTCAGTTGGGATTTGGTGTGTAGCCTTTCAATCTGAGAATTCATATCATATTAGAAGATTCCCATCAGGGAGCCGAGTGACTTGGTGGGTTGAGTGTCTGACTTCGTTTCCACTCAGGTCATGTCTCAGGGATGTGAAATCGAGTCCCAAGTTGAGCTCCATGCTCTGCAGGGAGTCTGCTTGGGATTCTCTCCCTCTACTCCTGCCCCGTGCACAATGCTCAGACTCTCTCTCAAATTAATTAATTAATTAATTAATTTCTTCATCAACATATTTCCATGTTACTACTCCCACATTCTTTCCCCTTCTGGAATTCTTTTAGACACATTTGGGTTTTTAATTCTATTCTTCACATCTCTCATTGACTTTCTTATATATCTTTTTAGATCTCTAGTTGTATTTTTAAGTTCACCTTCCAATTTATTAATTCTTGCTTTGGTTTACTTTGACATGTTATGTTGAATTTTACAATTGTGACAGCAGTATTTTTCATTTCTAGAATATATATCTGTTTTCAAGTCTGCTTACTCCATTTTTACAATGTCTTCTTCTGACATGAGTTCAGTTGATTCCTTTATGTCTTTGAACGTTTTTGAAACCACTTATTTTGAAGCTTTTTTGGAAACTGCTCTATTTTCTTTAGTTTCTCAACTGGAAATTCTCTCATTTGTTGTGTCTGCTGACTCTCTCTTAGGGGAATGGATTTCCTGATGTGCTTCATATCTCTTTACTATTAGCTTACTTTCAACAGTGGTCTTCCATGGTAGTTTCTCAGTGGTGTCCTGGATTGTGGAGGTGATCTCTTCCAGCAGGTTAGTGTTTGCTTCTGACAGTGCCTTCTACATTTACCAATTCTGGACCCCTTCAAAATTGTTTTATATTAAAATATTTCAGAAATACAAAAAAGTATAAAGAATAGTATAGTGGATACCTCTGTAACCATTAACCAGTTTAAAAAAATAAAATGTTACAAGTACTTTTGAGGCCTCTGTGTATCTTTTTTCATTTGCAATTTCTTCTTGCCTCCCACCTCCAGAGATAAACATTGTGCTGAATTTGGTGGGATTTGTATTTTTTTGCTACTGTCATTTTTAATTAAAATTTTTATTTAGTCATGTTAATACAGAAGTCTCTTTTTTCAATTTGGTATTATATTCAGTGGCATGAATATATTATAATTTCATTATAGATTCTGTTTATACATATTTAGTTTTTCCTAGTATTTTGTAACTACCAAAAATGCTGCTGACCACTTTCTTCTGTTTGCCAATTGGTGCACATGTGCAAGAATTTTTCTAGAGAAAATCTCCAGGAAAGGAATCATTAGACAATAGGGAATCTGTGTAGCTAAATTAATAAGTTTTGTCAAACTGCTCTCCAAGTTGCAAACAATTTACCTCCCACAAGTTACAAAAGTCACCTGCCTTTTCTTCAATTCCTAGAATTATCTGCATTTTGATAGTTGTCATTCTAATGGATTTAAAATCATATTTTCTTGTGATTTCCATTTGTGTTTTATTTCTGTGGTCCCCAGTAAGATGAAGCATCTTTTCATGCACTGACCCTTTGCCATTTGAGTTTCTCCCTTTTATCCCTATTCTTTTTCAAGTTCCTTTTCTTCTTGATGTGTGGAGTGCTTTAAAATTAGCAGAATGCTAATTCCCAGGAGGATGTATTTTCCCAGTCTGACTTATCTTTCACTTTTTTAAATGATGACTCTTGGTTTACAGAAGTTTTCATTGTAATAGAATCAAAGCTTTCAAACTATTACTTTAACATTTGTGTTTATTTGCTTTGTTAAAAGAATCCTTCCATTAATTACCAAAACAAAACAAAAAATCCTTTCACACTGAGTCCTAAAAATATTTTCCTATTTTTTTTTTAATTTTAAAGTTTTGCTACCTAAATTAGCACTTAAACCCACCTGGAATTTATTTTGAGTATGCTATAAGATAGGATTCAATTTTATTTTTGTACACGAATAATTAATTAGACCTGTAACTTTTATTAAATTTTCTTTTTTCTAATTACTCTACAATTTCACCTCTATTCCATATCAATTTAGTATTCATGTATAGGTCTGCTTCTTGTCTTTTATTCTGTCCCATTGCTTTATCTTTACACCCTGTGCTAAGTCCACACCATTTTGATTATTAAAGTTTTATAAAAAGACTTGACTTTCAATAGGGTAAACCCCATTTAGACTTACTCTTCTTCAAAGTTGCCTTAGCTATTTGTAGCACATTACTTTTCTCTATAAATTTTAGGATCAATTTGTCAAGTCCCACCAAAGAACTGTCCACTTTACTTAGAATTGTATTGAGATATCAGTGTAAATTATGCATTTTACACTAGTATATTATGTAATTTTGTAAATTAATGTAAATTATTATATTGAATTTTCTAAATTTGTGATGCTCAAAGTGTGATTTGTGGACCAGCATCGTGTGGGAGCTTATTAGAAATCCAGAATCTAAAGAGTACCTAGCTAGCTCAGTCCAAAGAGTATGTGACTCTTGATCTTGGGGTCATGAGTTTGAGCCCTATGTTAGGTGTGGAGATTATTTAAATTTTTTTGAAAACGTTTTAAAAAGTAATATATAGAAATGCGGAATCTAGAACTCCACTCCAGGCTTACTAAATCAGAATCTGCATTTGAGCAATATCCCAGAGCCTTCATAATCACATTAAAGTTTGGGATGTCCTGGTGGAATCCATAAACACAGAAGCCATCTACAATTATTTAAATCTTTATAAATTTGTTTGTAGAGGTCTTGTACCTCTTTTATTAGATTTATTGATAGATACTGTGTTATTAACCATGCTTTATATTCTGTAGGTATTATAGATATATAGAAATGTAGTTTGTGTTTGTATATTGAACTTACATGAGTTTTTTTTTTACCGACATCTTACAATTCACTAATCTTTTCTCCTACTGTGTCTAATCCACTATTAATCTATTAAATTCTTAATATTTGTCATTATACTTTAATGTGTAAGTTTTCTATTTGATTGTTTTTTAGAGTCTCTGATGCATCCTCTAAGGAAACACTCCATCTTTCCTTCCATTTTCTTGAGTGTATAATGGTATTATGATCACCCATGAGACAGTTTCTATTTTCTTATATTTATAACTTTGCTTTTGGTCATTTGATTCTCTTTCTGCCTCTTTATGCTAGTTTTTACTGAATGTTGAACAATGTGTTTAACAATAGAGAACTGTAAAGGCTCTGGATGGTGTTCAGAGAGGATGTACATTTTTTCTGGCATGTGCACAGAGTGCAGACAGATCACACTGATGCAGTCAAGGCAGGTTTCTGGCTTTTTTCGGGACAGGGGTCTCTATTTTCAGCTTGCCTTTGCTCCAGGGTACAGTCCTGATGCCTAGGGCATCTGCTTCAGATGTCTCATGTGAAGACCTGGGATGTTAACCAAGGCTTCTCCTCTTTGGTCAGTCGCAGCTCCAACCTCTTTCTCTCCAACCAAAGCCTCTCATCAAGCTCTTTAGCCTCACAGAAGCTGCTTTCCACTTATATTGTTGTCACCTTGCCCTGTGGTTATGCACCTTAGGGGCTGAAAAAAAGCTTTAAGGAGAAGTACACATCAAATTTGAAGCTCGCTTTTTAGCATCTCCCTATTCTCTGAGACCTGGGCCTCTCAGGTCAAGCGGCCTTGGCTACCTGAACTCTAGCTTCTATCTCTCCAGCTCAGTGAGACTACTGCAGACCTCATGCTGCTTCTTTTTTCTTCTCTTCCTTGTTCCATAAATTGGCAAAACCCCTCAGGGAAACAAATGGAGGCAAATGTGATGTTGCCCTCAGTGGACTTTACCTACTCTCTAAGATCTTGGATTCTTAAGTCCTGTTTACTTGGGTTGATCTCTGATGCCTTCAAACAGTTCTTTTTAAAATTTTACCCAGTTTGTATAGTTATTCTCGGTAGTGTGGTTAGTGTTATGTAATCTTTTTCATCATAGACAAGAATAGAAGTCACTTTATACATAATTTTAGTTTATTCTATTTTCCAGATTTTGAGTGGATCCTTGGCTCATTGGTTCTCAATTTTTTTTAATAGAAGCATTTAAGGCATGATGTTCTTTATACACCATTGTAGCTGCACCCAACAAGTTTGTATATATCATGGTTCCATTAGTATTTGGTTCTGAATATTTTTAATTGTCCACTATGATTTATTATTTGACCTATGAGTTATTTGGAAGTGGGGTTTTAAGTTCTCAAATATTTGGGTTTGTTTGGTTTTCTTTTCCTTATTGATTTCTAAGTTACTTACCCTTTGTCCAGAAATGTGATCTGTATGATATCATTTCTTTGGAATTTCCTGGGACTCACTTTATGGCCTTGCTTTACAGAGCAGGCTTCATGGTCAGTTTTTACTGAAGATCTACAAATGCCTGAGAAGAATGTGTATTCTCCTGTTGTTGGGCACAAGATTATATTTCCATCCATGATGTCCAGCATGTTGATTGTATTGTTCAAATATTCCATATTCTTACCAATTTCTAATTTTTGGAGTTATTATAGTGAGTTGTATATTAAAACCTCCAGCAAAGATTATGAATAATTCAGTTTTTCTGTGTAATTCTGTCAGTTTTTGCTTTTCTTTATTTTTGGGTATTCAAATTTAGAATTACTATATCTTTCTGGCGAATTACATTTTTTATCATTATGTAGATAGCATCTTTATCTCTGATAATGCTTTTTGGTTTTAACATATCTTCTTTTTGTTTTTAATAAAATTTTTATTAAGGTTTTATTAGGTCAGTGTTTTCTTTATAAATAAACTTTTATTGCATGTACTACATGTATTATGTTATTACATATATATCATTATATCGTATCAAATAATATAAATTATATATTAAATATATTTATTTCTATTAATATGTATTACTTTTTATTTTTATTCTTTGATTTTCAACTTTTTAGTACTTATAAGTTTTAGATATACTCAGTTTTTATTTTCTTAACTAATCTGGCAATCACTATGTTGTTTTTCTTTTTAAAGATCTTATTTATTCATGAGAGATACAGAGAGAGGCAGAGACATAGGCTGAGGGAGAAACAGGCTCCATGCAAGGAGCCTGGTGTGGGTCTCTATCCCGGGACCCCGGGATCACAACCTGAGCCAAAGGCAGACGCTCAACCACTGAGCCACCAGCCAGGTGTCCCAATCACTATGTTTAACTACTGTATTTAGACCATTTATAGTTATAACACATATATTTGGACAGATTTATTATTACGTATTTTATTTACCTTTTCTTTTTGTCTGTTTCCTGTGAATTTTTTAATTGGTCAAGGTTTCAGAGTTTTTGTTTTTTTTTTTTCTCTCTCCCATTTTTCCCTATGTTCTATATTCTTTTAGCGATTCCCTTACAATTTTAGTAATGGAACATTTTAATTTTGAATTCTCAAAAGATGGATCCCTGGGTGCTGCAGCGGCTTAGCGCCTGCCTATGGCCCAGGGCGCGATCCTGGGGACCTGGGATCGAATCCCACGTCGGGCTCCCGGTGCATGGAGCCTGCTTCTCCCTCTGCCTGTGTCTCTGCCTCTCTCTCTCTCTCTCTCTGTGACTATCATAAATAAATTTTAAAAAAATTGAATTCTCAAAAGAGATACCCTCCAATAATTTTAAGTGTAGGCCCCCATGACTCCTGGTTATATGAATTTGGCCACCATGGGCATATTGCACATAGCACCTTACATGGGATTCCAGTTTCTTTCTTGGGCAATTGTGTTATCACTAATAGCCCAACATGATTTGCGTGCCACCATGTCACTTCTCAGGCTACTGATCTGAGTTTTTCAGAACAGCATCCACTTGCCCCGTACCAGCTTCCTGAGTCTCAGACTCTGCCCTAAATCAGACATTTCATTCCCTGTCTGAAGGCACTTTGCAGGTTCTGCTAATTTAGTTGTATGGCCTTTCGTCAAGTTCTCGTGGCTTTAGTTTTGAGTGTCCTCCTTATTTATGCCATCTTGACATTTTCATTTCTTACTTTCATACTTAGTTACATATTTTAATTTTTAAAAATCCTATTTATAATTTATTATTTTTGGGGATCCCTGGGTGGCGCAGCGGTTTAGCGCCTGCCTTTGGCCCAGGGCGCGATCCTGGAGACCCGGGATCGAGTCCCACATCGGGCTCCCGGTGCATGGAGCCTGCTTCTCCCTCTGCCTCTGTCTCTGCCTCTCTCTCTCTCTCTCTCTGTGTGTGACTATCATAAAAAAAAAATTTATAATTTATTATTTTTGGAGTGGAATGGTGGCAACCAAGTTTAGTTCATTATACCCAGTTCAATTTGCTCTATATATTGATAAAACTTGTAAAATATAGAAAATTTTCTATTCTAGTTTGAAAGATCCTAAGATCTGAATCTCCTTACCATTACAGAACATTTCTACTACCAGATGGGGGAGGTGGCAGTGTGATATACTAGAAATTCAGTTAGTAGGTAGACCGCTTTATTATGTGTCAAGAAGTTCATGTCTGAGTTCTGGTTCTACATCTAACATTGTGACAGATTTAAATTCTTAAATCTCTCTGAGATAAACTTTTTGCCATTGTATAATGTAGATTATAATGTTTCCATCTACCACCTACCTCAAAGAATTGCCCTTAATATTAAATGGAAGAATAAAAGAGTATTACATAAATTAAAGTCCTTAATTTTTTTTAGAAATGTCTATAGACAGGTAATTATTTCTGTTACTGTCATAATCAATAACTAGCTAATACCATAAAGGATAAAAGAGTTGAAACTTCTGGAGGGTGGAAACTATATTTCAGCTACCCTTTGCTTTGAGCATAGTGCCCTGAACAGAATAGATACTTAGGCATTATGGATGGATCAATGTCCAGCAGAGAATCCAGTGAAATTTATAGTCTTTTTATTTGTGTTTGAAAGTTAATACATGTAGCTTTAGCTCCTATGCCATAATTTGAGGTATTAGGTCAGGAAACACTGTCAGAGTATTGCTCCCTAGAGTAGAATTGAAGCAAATCCAAACATACTTTCAGTTATTGGTAAACACTTAAGCTTTTAATAATGAGCCAAAAAAAAAAAAAAAAAAAAGAAAGAAAGAAAGAAAAAGAAAACATTTTACTCAGAAAGAATGATTGCCCTTGATAGTTGAAGTGTAGTAAAGTCTTAAATAATACATTAACTAATTGCTTGTTCTCTCTGCTGTTTGCTGTTAATGTTTTTTAATTGTAACATATGAATTTTAATTAATTTTCTCCCAGAAACTGGAAAAAAAGTGAAGGTAAACATGGTGACTGCTACCCCCTCCCAGGAGCTAGTTAGGTACACTCCATGTTTCACCTATTTGGATGATATAAATTGAATTCTCTGCATGAGTCCTTCAGACAAGTTCTTTACGATGGAAACCCAAAGTGAGAAAGTTGATTGCACCAGCCACCCTGGGCAGAGTCTTTCTGAACAAGCTATTGCCCACCATTGTCAAAAAATGTACTTGTCAATCTCGGTGTGGCTTTGGTCCCAGTGGGATATCATAGGTACAAGGTTTGCCAGCAGTACAGGAGGACAATATTAAGATCTCTCCATTATATTTATAGATCGACCAAATGTGGGAAGCCATCAGGATGGCGGAGTCTCTAGCCATAGCTAGTTTGAGTTCACCAGTCACTCCTGGATGGGGATGGCAGCATTGCCATTGCCTGGAGAGTGAAGGAGTGTGTTTACTCACCTCTTGCCTTACTCCATTTGTTTAAGCTCCCTCTGGTGAGGCTTAGCTTAATTCACTTAGCTTAATTTTCTGGACTGAAAAGGTCCAGCAAATCTTGCTAGTTATCCTCTGCCTTGGTGTTAGAACACCATCTTTTCGTACGAATCTCCTACTCAAACATATGCAATGCCTCCCCATTGTTGAGCCTCTAAATTCTCTTTTCTGCATTCAGAGCCATCTGCAGAGCCATCCATTGCGTGGTTTTGGTTCTGGTTTGGGTTCTGATTCTGGTTCATCTCTCCCTTTATCTACTACTGCAGGCCCTTGCTCTGACAGTCTAATTTATACAGGGGTTTCGATATATTCTACTCATTCCCTCTGTGTGCCCGGACTCCTGTAGCAAAAGAGACTTCTCTCACACCTCCATTTATCTGAATCCTATTTTCTGACTAAAGACAGGTGCTCCTCTATTTGGAAGGCTTTCCCTTTTGACCAAATTCTCAGCTTTTGAAGGGCTCTACTTGGAACAATGTGAGATGAAGGACACCCTTTAGCCATCCAGGTGAGCCAAATCAATCTAGAATCACCTGGTTGGGGAGTGTTGTAGCCAGATGTCACTCACATTCTGAATTCTGCATCTTTTTCAAAGCTAGTCCAAATTCCACCTTTCCCAGCCCATCTTAATGGGATCTCCTTTTCCTCTCAGTGGTTATAAATCTTGTAGATTTAAGATAAAACACATAAAAGATAAAAACTTGCCTGTATCAGTATTTTTCCAAACCTGAAAACCGTATCAACCCCTCAGGTGGAAAAAAATCCTTTCATATCCCTAATGTTAACTTAAATTATTTTTATGATGATACTTAAAATACCCAGTCATAAAGTAAGGCACAAATCTTTTATAATTTTATATCTTATAAAAAGTTATAAATTAAATAAAACAAAACTTCATAACCAAAATCAAGTTCACAGCATGTCATAGACAATGTCCTTTTGCTGAAATTAATTCTGACAGATGATGTCATTTTGCTGAAATTAATCAGCAACAAAAAAAAATGAATGTGGTTCTGAGTACTGTAGTGCAAGTTCTTCTGGCTTCAGCCAGTCTGTTACTTTTTAGCAGTTGTAACCATGAGCATATAACCTCTCTGAGCCTCAGTTTCCTCATCTGTAAAATAGATCAGTGGCTGCATTGTAAAGTTATTATGAGGTTGAATATATCTGGAAAGTGTTTAACCATAGGACAATTATGAAGAATTAAGTTAAACATGCAAGTAAATTAAAAATTAAGTAAATTCCTAACACATGATAGGCATTCACAACTTGTTACTGTTTATTATTATCATTGTAGTTATACCACTGATCTCATTTTTAATGAAAAATAAAAACAGATTCTAATCAATTAAGTAACTTTCCATAGGCAACACAAGATTCTTGCTCTCAAGATGCTCTGGTAAGAGCATGCAATATAGAGAGGAGACATTACAAACTTAAACTTCGTTCTGGTCATAGATTGAGTCAATTTGAACAAAATTCCAAATACTCCAGAGCATAATGTCAGTGTTACAAGAGTATTTCATTTCATGCTATTAATTAATTTACTCTCAACCTTGTTCCTGAAAGGATTTGAGGCAACCTTTGTATGTGTAATGCAAAAACATGATAAAATAATCTGGAAGAGAAAACAAAAAGTAAATAGAGTAACTAGTAAGAAAGTCAGGCTTACTATCAGTTGGACATGTTATATGTTTCAATAAAGTCACTATAGGTAATGCAAAAGTTTCCAGCTTTTTCAGGAACCGAAGCATGAGGGATTTTTCCTCCTATGAGTTCTCAAACAAGAATGCTATTTGACAAAGAGGCTTTAATTTCTTTCTTTCTTTCTTTTTCTTTTCTTTTCTTTTCTTCTTTTTTTTTTTTTTTTTTTTTTTTTTTTTTGAGTGGCTTTAATTTCAACACCACTTTTGCTTAAACTCATTTGTGAGTTTCATGGAAGTGGTAGCTGCCGTGTTCCCCAATACAACTGAATAACGTAATACCAAAGATATAGGCAGTAAAAATCTACTTTCACTCTAGGATGGCCCACTGTCACTCTTCATGAAACTTTTCATAGGCATTACTTCTTTCAACTTGGTCTTTGGCAAATATTGAGTAACAGATATTTTTAGGCTGATAAAGATTAAAGTAGCTATATTTTGAGTGACTCCTATGGTAAAATCATCAAAAGTTTTGTATTACTTATCTCTTAATAGTAATGGCTGCCATGTATTTGGTGCTTTCTATGTGGCAGGTTCTGTGAGACTATGACTAGTTATTGATTTGTATCCTACAAGTATCCTGTATTACCTTGAGGAAAACAAGGTTCAGAGAAGTTATTTAACTTGTCTAAAGTCACAGAGCTCCCAAATAACAAAGCCAGGATTCCAATCCAGGTTTGTTTGAGCACAAAGTCAATGTTCTTTAATCACCATCTTGTGGCTACAGAGTACAAGCTCTTTTCAGAGCTGCTGGGAGAAGACAGGAGGCAGGACCAGGCAGTTCAGTCCTGTTTTTGTATCTTTGTCTGCTGGATCATATTATAGTAATAATTGCAAACATTTACTGAGCCCATTACGCACCGCACTTTAATTGCAATAGCTTATATAATCGACTACACCTGTAAATTAGGTACCAATATTATTATCTCCATTTATAGATCAAGAAACCGGATTTGAAAGATTAAGTGACTTAGAGTCACAGAGGTGGCAGTGCTAGAGTTTAAACCCAGGTCTAGCTGTTTTCAGGGCTAGTCCTATTATGTTGTACCACTGCTCAGAAATGTGCAAAAGGCCATGGGAAGGTATTATCATTATAGATCTTCCTATCTATATCTCAGATCATACGGCCATGCAGCTGTGGGTACTCAGAAACCATTCACTGACTGGCTGAGCTGCCAGGAACACCATCCCGCAGGAGTTGCTTGCTGATGGCTCTATACTAATGATGTACATAGAAGGAGGTAAAAAGCCATGGATGCAATGATGCCCGGTGATAGATGATACATAGATAGATTTTCCAGTACATCTTGATGCAGAGATCCTGTTCACAGGTGTGTCATCTTCTAAAAATTTGCCCATCATAACTCTAGCCCAATGTGCCAAAACAGGATGCTCTTGTGGTAAAGCTAAAGAGTCCGAATTTTATGTCAGTGATTTTGAACTGGGGCCTTTTTCTTTTCCCTGAATAATATAATTTTTTAACCCAATATTTTTAAACAATGAAGTCAGATGGTAAAAAATTACGTTTGGTGCTCATTTTATCAGGAAATGAGTCCCAATTCTCCACTTCTCTTAGTAAGTATAGACCTGGCCAAGTTGTCCTCAAACATCCTTTCCCAGCCCTGAATGCTAGCCAAGCTCCAGGGCAGAAGGTAACAGATTTCCAGAATGAAACCTTTCAGCACCAGCAGCCAATCATGTGGGAGTGAAGGAGGCTGTCTCCTACAACTGAAACCACAAGGGAGTTAGAACAGGAGGCAAGATAATTACCTACCTGGACAGCAGCCAGGGAAGCAGCCCGGGCCTCTTGTGAAAATGCCATGGGAAATGTAATGACCACATGTGGTAAGAAGGACCTGGGTTTCCTACCTGATCTGATAAGCAAGGTCAAGGCAGGACGCTGATCCCAGGAACAGAAGGGACTGGTATTTATTATTTATCCAACACTAGCAGCCAGGCAAGCTCTGCACAATTTGAAGATCAGTCTGAGCACCTACCGTAGGGCTTAACATTTTTCTCTGGGGACCTAAGTTTCTGGAGTCCTAACGTTCCCCAATTTCTGAAGCCTAACCCTTGAAGTCCAGGGGTCCTCAGTGATGTGCATCAGAGCTGGGGGCGGGGGTGGCTTCACAGATACTAGAAATTCACCCTGTATCCTCACATGTCAATTCCCTGGGCTTCTATTCCTCTCTCCCTCCCATCTTTCTGTTGCTCATCCTTCAGGACATGGCTTAAGTGTCCCTTTCCTGATCCCGCAAGAGTGGGTAGGGCACTACCTTGGGGGGATGGGTCTTTTGCTCTAGCACTCATGGCACTGAACTGTGAACTGTCTCCCCCAGACTGGAAGTTTTTTACAGTCAGAGACTGTTTAGTACTTTATTCAAAGGTGGTATCCCCAGTACAATCTGTCTTCTACAACACGCGGCTTCCGTGATGCAAATTAACTTGTACACAAGTCCTAGGTAGGGATACGATGCCTGCATAATGTGCAAGTCTCACTGGTTTGCAGACAGTTTTCTCTAACACTTTACTCTCTTGTTTCACCAAAAAGCAGCTGATGCAGACTAACACAGCACTTGAGCAAGTCACGAAGGAAGACAGTACTGAACCCAAGGCCCAGTACCATCCCCATTTACCCACTCACAGACCTTTAGGTTCCTGCCCCGATCCTTTCAGCCCACCCACTTCTATTGGGGTTGCTTGCAGAAGATTTCAGGACCTGTCAGTCACTTTCTACCTCTTTCTGACTGAGGGTATTCTCTGGCTTCCAAAAAAAAGGTTGCTTGGTTTGCATACAAGCAAGAAGTGCCAAGGAATTAGAGGCCCAGGAATAATCTGCAACCTGATTTTTTTTTAAGATTTTATTTATTTATTCATGAGAGACACACACACACAGAGAGAGAGAGAAGGGCAGAGACACAGGCAGAGAGAGAAGCAGGCTCCATGCAGGGAGCCCGATGTGGGACTTGACCCTGGGACTCCAGGATCAGGCCTTGGACTGAAGGCAGCGCTAAACCGCTGAGCCACCAGGGCTGCCCTGCAACCTGATATTTAACCCCAATCTCACTTGGAGTTAAATCCCAGTTACGCAGGGTGGTTCTGCTCATTGATGCTACTGAGTAAGGTGAAGTGACTTTCCTCTCTCCCTTGTCTCACTATTCTGCTCCCTCATTGTGCTTCCTGGGATCACCTCCTCATAAACAACTTGCACCAAAATCCTGATCTCAAGGTCCGTTTTGCGGGAAAGTTAAATGAATACATCTCACTCTTTCTTTTGATTTTTTTTCTTCGTGCTATCTTGGAAGTGCTCCAGTTCCAAAACTGCCTAGGTTTTGAGTGGTCTGATCCAGCATTATTTTACCTCCAAGTCCTGTTATCCTTTTAGTTATGAGTTTACAGAATATTGAGGTTTTTTGGGAATACAAATATTGTACTGTGCCGTAATCATCTGTGTTTAGCAATGTATTTGACATTCATAAGTTGATCAATAAATATTTGGTGAATTAATGAATAGCTAAGTTGCTGAATAAGAATTCTAGTTGTCCCACTTCACTTTAGAGAAGCCTCAATTTTCCATGTGACATTTGTAACTAAAACACCAATTCCTATGTCCATCAGAATTTTCAACAATGTTTTCATTACAATGCTTACCCATCTTCCTGGATTTAATTATGTATCATCAAGATATTGGGAGAAACTTTTAAATGCTTAAGGAGGGAAAATATTCAAACATAAACTGCTCCAGAATTTAAATCTGTGAATTCGTTATCTCTAGCTACATATTTATTTCTGTAGAAGTACCACAACCTATAAATTAGATGGCAACTATTTTGCTGTCTGCATGTAAGTTGTCCTTATTCCTGCTATTTCTAAATTTTAAAGATCTCATTCAATGATGACATGCTATTATAAAGAGTATGATCAATTTATTCAACTTAAAAAATAAATTTCAGCCAACAAGATTAAAATGAGCCACTTAAGTCCATGGCATAGTCAGTTAATCAGCACGAATGGAACTGACCAAACACATTTTACATGGAAAGGACTATGCTATAAATCAAGGAAAGATACAGAAAAGTAGAAAAGAATTGTAATTTAGGTTTTTCATGGTGACCTTCAAATATTCTGCTCTCTTGTGCCCAGAAGTACATGAGCCCTATTTTGGGGTTTGAATGATGTGGTTGAATGATGTGATTGAATAATAATAATAATTTAATAATAATATATAATATTCTCCAGTTTCAAAGGGCTTTCATTTACTTGGGAAGATAGACACATATGGGAAGAAAACAAACTGATATGATGATAGAAGTGGGACAGATCAGTTCCCTTCCAAACCCTGTGCCCTGTGTGTTCTAAAGGTTTGTTGGGAGAGAGGAGGAGTGCCGAATGTGGGGGCATAGGACATCCCAGAGTTCCATTTGTTTTTTCAAATTGGATTTATACATAATTACATAATATTTATTTTTCTTTTCTTTCTTTTTTTTTTTAGGGTCCACTTCTTGCAGAAATGTTGAGAACCACAGACAGAATCAATAGGTCAATAGGAACAGTGAATTGTGTGGAGGGACTGGGGCCGGGGCATCTCTGTGAGCTATGATTATGTAGGAAAACCTTTCAAGGGGGAACAAGGAGAGTCTTGGGTGGGTCTTGAAAGAAGAGTGAAATTAAGACAAGTGAAGAGCAGGGAAATGATAGGCCATTAAAGAGGCACATCCTTATATATACACACAAGGACAAGGGCATGGAATTGCAATTAGTAAGTTAATGCTACCCCCCTCGAAAATACCACACCAAAACAAAACAAAACTACCTGCCAACTGAAATATCTAGAGATCCAAGGCCAAGTGTGCTTAACTTGAATTTTCCAAAAGTTTTCAAAAATTACAAATCATTTCACTCAGTTTACAATCACTGCGTACTTGAAGGCAGAGGGCAAAAAGCATAGGTTTGGGGAGTTAGACGTTCCTGGGTTGAAATCCTTACCTTTGAAACTTACAAGTCTTTCAACCTTTTAAGACATTAGTTTCCTCATTTGCAAAATGCAGAAATACCATCTAATGTGTGCTATACTTATGCATATAAGGGATGTGAGTCCCTGCACAATAAATACCAGCTTTTCAAACATGAGTGAAAGTAAGTTAGTATGTTGTAGCTTTTATGTCTCTAAAGTTTTAACCATTCTTCAGTATGTAATTCCTGCTAAGTGAAAGTGATGCAGGCCCTCACGCTTTCTGTAATGGGGAGAAAAATAAAAATATATGCAAAAAATAAAGTGCAAGGTAGTGTTAATGCTATGTGTAAGAGAGGATCAAACGAGTGATTGATTTTTCATAAGGAGCCCGCCATTCTATTTTGGGTCACTGTGCATTTATTTGCACTAGCCATTTCTTTTATTTGCTCTTCTCTTTTCCACCTAGACCAGGGCTTCTCAGATGTTAATGTGCATATGAATCACTGGAAATCTTGTTAAAATGCAGATTCTGGTTCTGTAGGTCTGGATAGTGCCCTACCTTCTGAATTTCCAGCAAGCTCCCACATGATGCCATGTTATTGGTCTGTAAATCACACTCTGAATAACTAGGACCTAGGTACTAATTTCCAGACCTCCTTTTAAGAGGGTTTCTAACTTGGCATTATCTCAATCTTGGGTAAAACACTAAACAGTTAAAACTTCAAGACAAGTCCTCTACCACTAGGGTCGCCAAGTCAAATCTAAGATCCTCAGGTACATTTGAATTTCAAATAAATAGCCAAAAACTTTTAGTATATTGCATGGAACATACTTATGCTAAAAGAATATTTGCTGTTTATCTGAAATTCAAATTTATCTTGATATCCTTTAGTTTTATTTGCTAAATCTGGCAACCCTACATACCACCTACCTCTCCCACCCCACTCCAGCGCTTGCAATTGGATTGTTACTCCTCCACTTCTTTTAAACAGAAATCCCAGAGCAGGTATTGCTTTACAGTCCCTTGTCCATGCCACCATGGTAACTTGGGGGTACTTCTAAGTTTTCAATTAGTGCACAAAGATAAGCCCAGTGTTCCTGTACATTCGTCTTCCTGCAAGCCCCTTAAGCATAAATAGATCTTCACCTGTTTCTCCCCAGTTTCTGGCAAGATGAAAGATGCACAATAAATACTTGCCAAATTTAAGTGAGCTGAATGAACTCAGTTCCTGATTAAACTGCTTTGGTTGATGGTAGAAAATGGTTTTGGCAGAGGTTAGAGGGCTCTGAGGATTTGGGGTCAGCGCAGGGCCATGGTTCAAAAAGAAACACATCAATCCTCTTTTTAACAAATATCTCTGTTCCCCCGCCCCCCAAAAAACCAATCTTGATTAATTCAATCAAAGAATATCTGTCTACATATTAGAACCAAGCTTTCTCTTAATTCCAACTAGACTAAGTACACACTCTACCACACCCAAAATAAATTGTCCCCACCTCTCCACTTCACCTTTCTCCTGAAGGCCCCTCTGCTCATCATCCCCTTACTCCCTCTTTACTTGCTGGGTGGATAAAATCACACTCACTTGTATAATTATTGTATGACACTTATTTTTTGCCCCCTTAGTGATCTGCAGTGGAGATCGGCCCGGCCTTATCAAATTGAACCAAATTGAAGGATGAGGGACCTTTGAGCACCTTCTGATGGATATTGGCTAACGTGGCTTTCCCAGACCCGTTCCACATGTACGTCTGAAAGCTTCTTTGCTAAATACGAAAAGCCCTTGAGTGTGTCCGAAGAGATGTAACCATTTCCAATCTGTGCTGTCAGCATTCAGCAGCTATGCCTCCCAGATCTGAGAGTACCTCTGAGGACCTTGTCCTTGTGACAGCTTCTCCCATCCCAGGGCCACAATTTGGACAGCCCATGTCTGCAGGAAGGGAAAGCTCGGAAAGGAATAGTCACTGCTTATCTCTAGGGCTGTCTCTGTCCCCCCACCAAATGGGGCTGTGACGATTGGTGCTCTGTGGCGATTCTGGCCTTCTTCACATAAGTTGACACAGTGACCATTTGCCTCCAAAACCACACGAAGCCACGGAAAGCCCGTCACAAGCAGCAATTTCATTTTAATTCATTATTCAACATTTACACAAGCTTAGGTTCATTTGGTATATATAATAGCTAGCAAGCCAAGTTTCTTTTATGAAAACCGGGAATCCAAACACAGAGTAATTACTCTGAGGAGGGAAAAACCACCGCCAGTCAAATAGTGCCACTCTAAATATTGACACTATATACTTTCTGCTCCAGGTTAACCATTTGGATCCCACTGGCCTCCACGTGTAACACCAGCCCTGTGTGCAGAAGAGAAAGGCATTACATGTAGGGAAATGATAAGGTGAAGGTTGGAAGTCTGAGCAGTGACTCAGGAGGCAGGAATGAAATGTTCAGGATGGTAAGTGGGAAGAAAAAATAATGTAGATCGCATTTACAAGCTACCATGGTCATAGCCACCGTTTACTGAGAATAGGAAATACCCTCTGGTTATCAGTTCCTATGCTATGTGCTTTATATATGTTCACTTCTTCACTACTCACAAAAAGTCTTCTGGAAAATTGTACTGTACCCATTTTACCCATCACCCCTGATGTCTACATGAGCAGACCATGCAAGCTACTGTGACAGAGTAGAGCGCTTTATGTCCTAGGGAATGAACTTCTAACATCCCCTTGCTCTGGACATCTCTATCAGCCCATCTCCTAAAGTGAATCTCTGTTAACATTTGCTTTGTATCTTGTTTTTCCCTCATAACAATTTATGTTGAGTGTCTCTCAAGTCAAGAATGTTCATGTGAGAACTTCAGACCCTGGCTGAACCCTGGGTGGAAGTACTGGTTGCCTGTCCTTAAGGCAGGAATGCTTTCTGATCCCAGAGAGGCAGTGACTTTGGGTGAAAACAGTCATCTTCTAAAACAATCAGTTCTGCTTTTTTTGCTTTAAGAAGTCAGATCCCCAAGGGGACATCACAGTTGAAAGAGAATCTCAAAAACATTTATTCCAAGAAAAAACTCAGTGATCACATCCCCTCATTATATCAATGAAAATTCAGGCTCGGAGTTGTGAAAAGCAAGCCCAAGTCCACATAATCAGTTAGCCTGAAACCTGACCTGTCCTGTGCTCCACCAGTCTGCTACCTGGCTTCTCTCCTGAAGCCAGTGGTAAGTGGAGAACCAAACTAATTTGAGTCTCAAGACCCAGTGATTATATATTAGTTCTACCCTGGGAAGAACCGAAGACTTAGCATGCTCTGCACTTAATCCCATACAGATGTGAAAACCCAAACAACAACCTCAGAGCCTGAGTGCTGTCTGCTTCCTACTGAACAATATATATATATATATATATATATATATATATATATATATATATATATATATATCTTTCTCCTCATTACTTAATTTCAGGGTTACCAGTCCATAAAGATGTAGTGTCCCCCATTGCCAGCCACGTGGGGCTATTGATTTCTTTTTCTTAATTTTTATTTATTTATGATAGTCAGAGAGAGGAGAGAGAGAGAGGCAGAGACACAGGCAGAGGGAGAAGCAGGCTCCATGCACCGGGAGCCCAATGTGGGATTCGATCTCGGGTCTCCAGGATCGCGCCCTGGGCCAAAGGCAGGCGCCAAACCACTGCGCCACTCAGGGATCCCTCACGTGGGGCTATTGAAACGTGTGACATTGATAGAGAAAATAAGAGTGTTTCTTTTTTCATCTACCAGCATAAACTTTTATTGGAAGACATGGATGGTTATTATCTAAATTAAGAAGATAAGGATAGTAAAATAAAATTTAAAGACATCAAATTCTTACCACTCAGAGACCAGTACTGTCAATATTTTATCTATCTTCCTAAGTATTTTTCTTTGGATATTTGTGCGTATCTATGCTTCTCTGTACTTAAATATATTTCTCCTATATTAGTAATAAAACCCCAAGATAGTGTTTTATTTACTATTTAATCATTTTTCAGTTAATAATAGCAAATGTATCCCCATGTCAAGAAATACATTTCTATAACCTGTTTTGATGACTTTAGAACATTTTATTACTATTATTATCATTATTATCATCATTATGTGTTAAGTTCATGTGGTAATCATTTACTGAGTGCCTACTTTGCCCCAAATACTATCCTGGGTACCAGGGACACACAGGTGAATAAGGCAGTCAGCCTCCCAGCCCTATTGAAGTCACATCCTACACAATACTCCCAGCTTGCTTCCTACACCAGTTGGAGTTCGAAGGACTGAATTCTTAGACCTGTGGAGTAGGGACAGTAGCTGGCACCTAAGATGCTGTGACAGAAGCCTGAGGGCACAGTTACCAAAGGCCCAGAGATCTTTAGAATTGGTTTCCAGAAAACATAAGACTGTCTCACGCCTCACCTCCTCTTATGATCCTTTTCTTACCATAAAATCTGATGCAGAGCAAGTACCCAGTAAATTTTGTAGATTGATTGAATGCCAATTATTGTTATTTGATACATAAATCTGCAATCTGCTTTTTAAAAGTGTATTTTAAAATATCTTACTCCCCAGCAGTTTCATGTCAGCAAGCAGAGAACACTACAGAGATTTCCTTATTATATTTTATACTATACTAGTCTATTCTATACTGTGCTATGCTATAATTGGAACCATGTGAATAGCTTGTCACATAATTGGTATACTTTTGCCCCAGCATCAGGTCTACAAAAAAATGTTTTTCTATTCACTACCCTGGGTGGGTAAGATAGCATTAGTCCCCTTTTAAATATGGGAAAGCCAAGTCCAGAAGCATAAGGCAACGCGATGATTATCCCAAACTAGTAGTGTTAGATTAGAGCCTGAGCCAGAATACAGGCTACTGCTTTGCTTGTTACTTTAGCTACAAAGCATGAGCAACAAAGCAGTTAAATTAAATAAAAACAAAGCAAACATGCTAAAGTGGAAAAATGAGTGATAGCAGAACTTTCTCAGTTCAGAGTGTGACAGAAAGAATGGGAGTTTCATTTTTTTTAAAAAATTTTTTACTTATTTACTTATTTATTTAGAGAGAACACTAGAGCAGGGGGAGGGGCAAAGGGAGAGGGAGAGAGGGAATCTGAAATAGACACCCCACTGACCGGGGAGCCTAATGGGAGCTCAATCCCACGACCCTGAGATCATGACCAGAGCTGAAATCAAGAGTCAGACACCTAATGGACTGAGCCGCTCAGATGCCCCAAAGTAAGAGTTTTAGAATCATAGGGAAATGGGTTCAGCTGCACCACTTACAAGCTCTGTTACTGTAATAAATCTTAACTTTTGGGACTCAGTTTCATCATCTGTAAGTAGGGACTTGCAAAGTTACGGTGAGGATTAAAGATAATGTATGTAAAAGTGACTTACATGGGGCCTGTGCATAATAATGCTCAAAAAGAAGATGGTATTGTTGATAGCATCTGCATCATTATTGCTGTTATTAATAATTTCCAAAGAGGGAAGATATTCCCTTCCACGATCCTTTATTAGAATATTCAGAAGCTGAAGAAGTTTAGTACTGCTCATCTGCCATGGGGCTCTGTTTACATCTTGAATTACTCAAATGAAATGTAAAAACAGCTTCACTGCATCTTAAAGTGCTCATTACTTTAATTCAAATAGCACAGAGTTCCCCTCAAAATAAATGACTCTGTCCATCTGTTTATTTCCCTCTGCTAAACTGATTTCCTGCTTTTCTTGGGCTGGTGAGAAACACTTTCAAAGACAGCTGATGTAAACTAAGTAGGGAAGTCTACAGCCCACATCCCTGGGCTCTGGAGAGCCTCAGCCAGCCTGAGAGGCGCAGGCGTCAGCACATTACCCAGTCTGTGCATGTCACGATGTCCACAGTCCAGGGGCTGTGTCACCCTGAAGGTCCACTTTAGGGAAAAATTTGTTTGGATGCCAGTTTTGCCAGCTTTTGCATCAATTTCATTTTGTATGCTTGAATGTAATTTTGTTTTATTTTTGTAATCCTTTACATTATTAGTGGCACAGGACACAATTTAAATCAGAATCTCTATGGTAACACATGATTAAATGATTTTGTATGAAGGCCAGAAAAATAAATTTTATGAAATTGATGCATAATAATTTATGGAATGTGTGTGTCAATATTTTATTACTCTTCTGAGCCCTGAAAGCCCATCAACAGATCACACAAACATGTACAATAATTAAATTAGTTGTCTTCAGTAATTTTCTTATTTTTAGACATATGAAACCATACATTTTCATATATTTTTAAGTGATGTCATTATTTGTCAAAATGTACTTGATTTAACTGTTTGTTAAACAAATTGATCCCTTTCATTTTTTTTTTTTTTTGAAGATTTTATTTATTTGAGAGAGAGAGAGAGAACAAGCAGGGGTAGTGGGAGACGCAGGCTCCTCAATGAGCAGGGAGCCTGACATGGGGCAGGATCCCAGGACCCTGGGATCATGACCTGAGCCAAAGGCAGACATTTAACCAACTGAACCGCCCAGGCACCCCACAATTGATTTCTTTAAATACAGATAGTCCCCAGCTTTAGCCATGGTTCAAGTTATAATTTTTTGACTTGACTATAGTGCGAAAGTGAGACATATTCAGCAAAAACCATACTTCAGATTTTGAATTTGGATCCTTTCCTGAGTTGGTAAGATATGTAGGATCCTCTTGGTGATGTTGGGTGGGGTGGCCATAGTTTTCCAGCAGCCATGCTCTCACAAGGATCAACAACCCTTACACTTAAAACCATTCTGTCCTCAGACAACTACTCTGTTTTTAATTTCAGTACAGTATTCAGTAAATGACAGGAGACATTCAACACGTTCTTATCATAGGCTTGTGTTGGAGGATTTTGCCCAACTGTAGACTAAACTAAGTGTTCTGTTTCACGCAGGTGAGGCGAAAGCTATGATGTCCAGTAAGTTAGATGTACTAAAGGCATTTTGACTTAAAATATTTCAACTTAAAATGTGTTTATCAGGAGCTAACTCCGTCTAAGTTGAGGAATATCTGTATTTAAGCTTGTTATATATGGGCTTCTAGTTATATTTTTGCCCCAGTCCCAGCAAATGTTAGGGACTGGTGTCTAACAGTGATGACAGTGATTATATAAGTCCAAGAGTCTGATGAGGCAAGGGTTTGACTGACCAGGAAGACTGAGAGGTTCTGACAGATTAATTGCTTCTTTTCTGATTTTTACAGAGAATTGGCTCTTTTATTCTGAATTGTAAATCTCAGTAAAAAGTACACGGTTCTCATACTGCTAAATTCTTAAGTGTGGCATTGCTCTATTTGATTTTTAGGCAACCTTAAGTTCACTATCATCCTGGGTCATTCCTAAACACTTTTATAACATGTAGATTTTCCTGTTTGAATTAGGATAATAATTACCTAAAATCATACCATATCTACAAGTTACTTATTTTTATTTTTTTGTTATGCTACCTTACTCCGTATCATTTGCATTACTGAAAATAATAGTACATTTTAAATTCTCACCTAGTTAGAATTTTTATATTCTTTTTTCTGCTTAACATTAGGTGTAAGTAATTTTTCATGTTGTTACACAATCACAAGTGACTACAGAAATTTTATCAACTGGTAGATTCTATTTTATTCAATCCTTTTCCTACTGCAAGTTTTAGTTGTTTCAAATCTTTGCAATTAAAAAGCGTTGCGATATATTATTCTCCCTTTCTTTGGCTTGCTCTATTTTGGGGATTACTTAGTAGAACTGGTAGTAACGTAGTAGTAGAAGAAGTATTCCACAATCCATCATAGAGAACCTTGCAATCATTACTTTCTGGAATTCAGAATCACTTAGATTTTAGAAAGGTCATATGGTGAGTGCACCACGTATCATGTTTCAGTGTCTGAAAGCAACACCCCATAACCAATCCCCTTGATATTTCAATAGCGAGATGTATGAATATTTGCTCTAAGTAGGAGAAATAAAAACTATAAATAGCCTCTCATCAGTGTAGTCAGGTTTTGCTATCAAATGAGTTCAGATCAGGCCAGTTATTGCTACCAGATGAGTTACAGAAAAACTTTTCAGAGCTTTTTGGATTTGGAGTTGATATAAGAGGTTGGAGAATAATAGTAACTACAATCCACACTAACTACTATGAATTTAGAATTTATTATTAAGAACCAGGTGCTATGTGAACCTCCTTTAAAACACCGTAGACTTGGATTTTACTTCATGTGAAAATTTGTAAACCTTTTTCTATTAATTAGCAAGAAAAGTCTACTCATATTTATTTTTATGAATGTAGCTTTTGGTCTCAGTGCTATGATATCATCTTATTTGTAATTATTGGGTGTATTTTGTTGTAGTTACTAAGTTCCTCTTATAGAGGTATCCTCTTTGTTTTTTTCAAAAATTTTATTCTAGTATTTCAGAAGGACAATATATTACTATATTTTTAAAGAGTATTTATTTGATAGAGAGTGTGTGAGGATAAGTGGGGGGGTTGGGCAATGGAAGAGGGAGAAGGAGATACAATGTTTGCATCATATTCTTCAACCTATGATGCCATTCTCCTTCCAGTCTTAGATCTACAGCTAGCTATGTGAAACATTCACCATCCGTTCCTCTGCAACGTTTTCTATTTATCATTTGGGTTGGATGATATGCATCTTTAAAATCAGATGTTAGTAGAAATTTTCTATATGTTATGGACAGAGAGTAAATATTTTAGGCTTTTTAAGCCCTATAGTCTCTGTCATAACTACTAAACTATGCCATTGTGTCACAAAAGCAGCCATGGATGATATATAGATAAATGGGTATGGCTGTGCCCCAATGCAACTTTATTTTTAAAAATGGGTGGTGGGCTGAATTTGGCCCATAAGCTATAGTTTGACCTCTGTTCTGAATACACAGGAACAAAATATGTGTCCAGTATTCTGAGCACTGGCACATTGAAAACTATTTTCATATGGCCTTGATATTAGAAGGACAGCATAGCTGGATACAATAGCCTTGGTTTGAACTTTCTTCCTCATGCTTAGAGAAAATGTTGATTTACTGTTGCCCAGGCTCATAGTTTTACGAAATATGATAGCATCCTGTTACTCTTGCCTTTGTAATTTATTTTATATTTTTGCCTGAAGGCCTTAAAGAATTGTTTTTATCTTTACAACCTAATAGTTTTACTGAGGTCTTTCTCAGACCTGTAAATCATTCTCCAAGGTACTCAATGAACCCTGATTCAGGTCTTCTTTTACTTATGGAAGTTTTCTTGGGTTTTAGTATTAAATATTACATCTGATCTATTGTTTCAAGTTTCTTCTTCAGGGACACTAGTTATGCTTACATTCAACCTCCGTTGCCTGATCTATTTCAACCACTTCCTCTCTTTACTATTTCACTTCTTAATCTTATTTTCATCCTCATTGTTCTTTACCAGATTATTTCATTGCCCTTTATTAAGTTCTTATTTCTGGTTAGTTTTTGCTTTTTTTTCTCCTATTTCTTTCCTGCATTGCAATAATTCATATTTCATTCTTCCTCTTTCTGTCCATTTGTGTTCCTAGTTTTTGTATTTTGGATTCAAGTTGGGCTATTTTTTTTCATATCTCTGAATCTTGTGTGATGTTACTTAATTCCATTTAGAATGATGTGTTAAAGTTTTATTCAGCTTCATGGCTCATTGAGGGAAAGAAGTTTCATCAACAGCAGTTTTATTCACATCATCTGACTTTTTGCAGTAAATCTGTGTAGATGTTGGTATGATTTTTGGTTGGTCATATGAATATCACTGACAGAGTTCCTACTTTGAGAAAAATTCTTCCTGTTAGTTTTGTCTTCTTTGAAGTAGGTTGATTTAATGATGATTTTGTTGTTGGTCAGAGGAAGGACGGGAGTTGTGTGTTTTGTTTCTCTTTTATTTCATCAGAATCCTTAACTTTCCTCTCTTCCTTCTTTCTCTTCACTGCACTATCACCAAGGGATACCATCTTTTCTCTGTTTATCTGATTCTCCCCCAGAAGCACCATTTCTCCAAGTCTGATACTTCTGGTCCTCTGCTTTAAGTCCCTTCCCTGTAGCCAGGGCTGTGAACAACCAATTCCTGACCTATGTTCATGTTGTTATGCTCTCTTTTTCTGCAAATGATTTTGTCAGACCTTCCCAGAAATCATTCACTCCCTCTGCTTTTATGACCATGTCTTTTAAGTCTCTCCTCCCCCACTCTGCATCTACAGACTTGAAGCAGTGGATGGGCACCAAAATCCCTGTTGGAATTTCTTTGTTTTTCTAATCACAATTCATTTGAAATTTGTAGAGTTCTCTTTTTCCTACTAATGCAGAAGATGCGTTTTTGTGTATTTTTGTTTCTTCTCTTTGTTGATTTTCTGTTTGAGGCTGAAGAAGGAAAAGAAGATTTATAATCAGGTATTTAACATTGTTTTGCAAACCTCCAAGTCCTACCTACTCATTAGGACACTCTTGAAAGTGTAACACATTTTTAATTCACCCAACAATGAAGCTCAGAGAGGTTCTTAAAGAGATAATTCTGTATATCCTGGGTTCATAGTTATATCATGGATATTTTCTTAAATATTCATTCCCAATGATATGAAACACCTACTAGCCAACCCTATTTTCCTTTAGATAGAGTTGCTGGCATGATTTAACATAAATTTGTTTATGATGTAATGGAGTATCATACTCCATTCTTGTTGTTTGCTTTTGTTATTCAGCTAAATACATTAATTTCTAATTTACTAGCTTTATAAGGACTTACTGGATTTTTATACTTGAATATATCTGTGCAAGTTACAAAATCACAGTGTTACCCTAGCAATTCAGAGGAAGAGCAAACAATCTGATGGAGTTGCTTCAATTCTTATAGGCTCCAAATTTCCCCCATGCTGCCTCACCAATAATTAATAGTATTAAAGGTTAATGTTCTTAATTTTTTATATTAATGATATTAAATATATCTGTTATAAATATATTATCAGGAGAAGAGGCACCATAAGTTATTAATATCAGTAAACACTCCAACTCCCAAGCAAAGCCTCAAGAAAAATGAGGCTCAGGACTAGTAAGGCTGTTCTGCTAAAAGGAAAACATTGAAGGGACTAAAACCAATAGCAAAACAATGGCAAATAGCAGTAGCAACAGCAATAGTATTGGCTGACTGCATTAGGTACCTACTAGAGGCAGAAGCTATATTAACCACTTTATAGAATCCCATCCCTTTGACATTCCTATGAGGTAATTAGTATCATTCCTATTTTACATATAAGAAAACAGAACTTTAAAGAAACAAAATCACTTTTCTAAGACACAAAAGAAATGTAGAATTGATGGCTATAAATTATCTCATTTAAAGGTCCCTGGGTAGTTCACTCAGTTAAGCATCTGACTCGATTTCAGCTAAGGTTATGATCTCAGAGTCCTGAGATTGAGCCCCGTGTCAGGCTCCATGCTGGGTGTGCAGCCTGCTTGAGATTCTCTCTCTCCTTTGCCCTCTGTCCTGGCCCCCCACTCACACCCTCATACTCTCTTTCTCTCTCTCTCACAAAAATATCTCATTTAGTTCTCATAATACTACTATGAAGAAATTACTATTATTATTCCCATTTTACAGATTAAAAAATGGAAACTCAGATGATAAAATGCCCAATTTGAGAAATTTTAGAGTTAATTAAAAACACAACAAAACAAATAGCACAAAGGCATGTTATAAAAGGAAAATTTTTAAATCACTCATATTTCCACCATCCCGTGGTTACTATTGTCAATATTTTGCTGTCTCTCCATCCAGTAAATACACAAATGTGCACATGGGACCATACTAAAGGCAGTTCGTAGACTGTTATAAAAACTATGTGAAAATTATATGTGCATGGGTTAGTCCTACAGTCTTCCATTGTTGATCACTCAGGTTGTTTCTTTTCTATTTGTTTGTTTTTAAATAATTCTGCAATGAATATCATAGGAGACAAAATTTTTACACACTCCTAATTATCTCCCCTGGATTTCATCCTGAAAGTTTCTTTCTTATTCAAAAACTATTGCAGCATTTAAGATATTTATTATCTAATACTTAAATTGCCTTTCTAATAATCTAACATGTTCCAGATCAGGATGATGCCACTTTATATCAAAGTTTTGAACTTCACCCAATATATTGAGATGTGTTGTTATCAGAGAAATCTATATATGCTTGCACATTCTTATTCCAAATGCATAACAGTGGTTGATAATATATTTCCATTGAAATAATTTAAAAAGACCTACCACTTAAAAATTAGACCAACATTTCTGTAGATCAGAAACATCCAAAGGCAAATGGGAGCTGAAACCGTAGTCCTATTGGACTTCCAGAATAGAAGCAGACAAAGGGAGCCTAGGATCTGTTGCAGGAGAAAGGAATCAAACACACCATTCATGGTGATAGATCATATTTGGACTCACTTTATGAAAAAGATTCTAGGATAAGGCTTTCCCAGTGAACTGAGATTGAAAGGGGTTTAAACTCCTACCTGCATCTGCTAAAGGCTAAGTAATTAAGGATATAGTCCCATGGAATTAAGGGGTTCCAACTATGAGATCTGTTTCTGAACTAGGAACTCTATGTTGGGGACACCTATGAGGGCAACCAAAAAAAACTTCCAGTAGAGTAGGTTGAGTGCAGAGAGAAACGTAACAAAACTGCCACACAAAACAAACTTGCTTGGAGAATGTCAAAGATAATGTGGTAGGTTGAGGTGTGAAGGGTGCCTCATCAACCAGAAATGATTTAACTTCAAGGAGATGGATGCAATAAAGGACTCTGAAAGCAATTTCCAAATAAATATGTGTAAGGTCTATGAAAAGATTAAGGAAGCACAACGATCATAAATATAGTAAATAAGTCACAGAGGACTGTAAAAGACCCAACTAGAAATCCTGGAAATGAAAAATACAGCCACGGAAAGGAAGAACACACAAGGTAGAATAAACACCACACTCACTGAAAAGAGAATTAATGACTGGAAAGAGAATACTGAGAAATTAGTCCAGACTGCGGAGAGGAAAGATAAAGAAAAGAAAAATAAATGAAAGAAAACTTAGGAGTCACAGATAACAAAAAAGGAGGCTGTAATATACATGAGCAGTTCAAGAAATAAAGGACAGAATCACAGAAAGGCGGTGCTGACAGATGTTAACTGAGATTTTGTAGAATTAAAGGAAAACTTCACTTATCAGATAAAGATTACTAAACTGTATTGAGGACAAATAAAAATATGATGGACACATTGGTGGGAAACTAAGGAACATGAGGTTTTATATTATATTGTGGAGTATTTATTTTATGACAAATTTACATGCTTTATTCTAATACCTTGATTACTATGATTAGTGTTGCTTCTCTTGAAACAATTACAAAGTTTACATGGCTAAATAATGCGGGGGCGGGGAGGGAGTGCCTTGTGATACTCCCAATACAACGAACTATATGATGTAGAAATTTTTCCTCATGAAACATCAAGAACTTCAGCATTTGGCTTAATTTCTCCAATTTTTGGCCATCAAGTACCACTTAAAGGCTATTTTTTATATATAAAGACAATCAATGTGGGGATGAGCACTGGCTGCTGTATGGAAGTGTTAAATCACTATATTGTACCCCTGAAACTAATATTACACTATATGTTAACTAACTGGAATTTAAATAAAAACGTTTAAGAAAACAACCAATGTTAAGTTAATTTTTAAAAGATTTACCATAAATTTTATAATAAAATATTAACATTTACAATTAAAACAGTAATGATATTTTTATGTCTGTCCACTTTATGTCAACTGTGTATTTACAATATATCAACAACTTATCTGTATCAGGCTCACCACAAACTTTCCCAGATCTATCCATTCCCACTTACAGTGGCCACTTGCCTTCCCTCCTGGCCAAAGCTGCTCTATCCACACCATATTCTGCTCCCAAGATTTTAAAGCCTAGCTTCTGCCACCAAGTCCACAATTAAGGGCACAATTAATTATGCCCTATGTATGGTATCAACTGAGAAAGAGAGGACTGCATATCCATATACTGGCCTGAGTGGAGCCATGAAGACTTTGGCTAAGGCAAAGTTTCCATCTTTCACGTGGACTTTTTGGAGAGACAAAGGGAACCAGAAGCTAAATTTGTCAACATCTCTCCCCACTCCATTCCTCTTGACCTCCTTCCACCCAGCGTTGCTCTGAAACACCAAAGTTTCATATGGCCTCAATGATACCTCTCTAAGAACAGTGTTCTGGAATTCAGTCATCTCAGTTATATATTCCTTTGTATTGGATCTCTTGCCTTCTCTTAATTAATTCCCCTTTTCCCTCATTGTTAATTCCTTGGAATTGTACTTCCCAATAAAATGTTAGCAGATAATCTTTTGCCTTGGGCTCTTTTTCCTAGGGAACCTGGGCTAAGACCGTTAATTAATATCTGACAGATAACTAGATAACTTGAGCCATAAGCCATGTTCTGTAACCAGTCGATTTCTCTCTTTGCTTTCTATTCACTATATTAGAAACTCCAAATGTACAGTCACAGGTTGTCAGGAATGGCAGCAAGTTTTTGGTGGCTCTGACAAATGGTTCTGGATTGAATATGGACATAGAAATTATGAAGAGATTTCCCACTGAAGACTACTTTTATCATTCAGTCGGATGCTAAATCAATGAGCATATCCTATTCAAAAGCTAGAAGGTTGAATATTTCAACTTGAGACATAGCAGCAAATGGATTCCCAATTTTGCTCTTACTGCATTTGATTTTGGAGAGTATTTCTGCACATCCTTATGGTTCTCATTCTCTGATGAATGAGAAATTCATTTGATTTGTAGAAAATCAAATGATGGGAAATGTCAAATTCTTGGTGATTCTGTTATTTGCACCACCCTCTGGTTTTTGTAACATATCATCCTAACTTTTATCCTTGACATTAAAAAGCATTTTTTTAAAACCCTGAAATAATATGTTTCTCTTATTTAAAAAACTTAAATTAGTGCTAAGAAATGCCACATTATTAAACACCTGAAATCATAGAAATGGGTCTCTTTTTTTAAGATGGATTTATTTTTGAAAGAGAGAGAGAGTGGGAGTGAGTGGAGTGGGGGGAAGAGCAGAGGCAGAAGGAAAGAGAGAATCTCCAACAGATTCCTGCTAAGTGCAGAACGCATTGAGGAGCTCACTGCCAAGACCCTGAGATCATGACCTGAACTGAAAGCGAGAGCCAGACACTTAACCAACCGAGCCACTCAGCTTCTCCAAAAACAGTCTTTATAAGCATTATGAAAACAATTATTTTATTTTATTACATATTTTTAATATTTTATCATGAAAATTTTCATACAGAGAAGCTGCAGATTGTACTGTGAGTACTCATATATTACCTAGATTCTATAGTTAAACATTTTACTGTATCTGCTTTATCGTCCATCTTCCCATCTACCCATACTTCTATCCATCCACTAATTCATCTCATTTTTGATACATTTCAAGGTAAATTACAACATGCTTATCATTAACTAGAGTTCAAAATATTTTACAGTCCCTTGTAAAAATAAAATGCATCATATATACCAAATGCAAAAATCTTAAGTGTACTGCTCTATGAGCTTTGACAACTTTAAACATTTATGCTACTCAAACTCCTATTGCTATTTAGGAAAGAACCATCATCCTAAGAAATTCCTTCATATCTCTTTCTGACAATTCCATCCCTATCTTCCAGAGATAATCGCATTCTGATTTTTTTAAAGATATTATTTATTTATTTATTCATGAGAGAGAGAGAGAGAGAGAGGCAGGGACATAGGCAGAGGGAGAAGCAGGCTCCATGCAGGGAGCCCTATGTGGGACCCAATCCTGGGACTCCAGGGTCGCGCCCAGGGAGAAAGACAGGCACTAAACCACTGAGCCACCCAGGCGTCCCTCATTGTGACTTTTTTTTCACTATATGTGAACTTTGCCTGTTCTAGAACTTCATATAAGTGGAATCATAGAGTATATACTATGATTTTTTTGTAAGAACTTTTTCACTCAGCATAATGTTTTAAATATTCATCCCAACCATTGGGTATATCAGTAGTCCATTTCTTCATATTGCTGTGCTCTATTACATTATACAAGTATACCACAGTTTAATTAGTTATTCTTCTGTTGATGAACACCTGTGCTGTTTCCAGTTTCCGAGTATTATGAACAAAGCTACTATGAAAAATTTTGTATAAGTCTTTTTGTGGGTGTGTATTTTTGCTTTTCTTGGGTAAATACCCAGGAATAGAATTTCTAGGACGTAAGGTCAATGTATATTTACTTTTATAAGAAACTGCCAGACTATTTTCCCAAATGATAAAAGCCCTTTACAGTCCATCAACAATACATGAGGGTTTCTGTTGCTTCACAGCCTTGCCAATATTTTGTGTTGTCAGTCCCTTTAGTTTTAGCCATGTTAGTTGGTGTGCAGTGGTATTTCATTATGACTTTAATTTGCATTTACCTGATGATGGTGAGCATATTTTCATGTGCTTATTAGACATTTAATATATATATCTTCCTATGTAGAATATTTGCTCAAATATTTTACTCATTTTATACTGAGTGGATTGTCCTTTTTTTATGAGGTTGTGGAAGTTCTTTCTATTTACTGACTACCGATTTTCTGACAGATATATTTGTGAATATTTTATCCTAGTTTATGTCTTATCTATTCATTTTCTTTATAGTGTCTATTGTGGAACAGAATTATTTTTATTGCAATCAAATCTAATATATCCTTTTTTTTAATTTTATGGTTATTACGTTCTGTGACTTTCCTAAGAGAATTTTGCCAATCCCCAAGTAACAAAAATACCATTTCATATTTTCTACTATAACTTTTAAAGTTTTAGCTTTTACATGAAGCTTATGATCTACCTTGAATTAATTTTCATGTATTGTGTAAGGGAGAGATAGAAATTCATCTTTTCTGTATGAATATCTAATTTTTCTACCATCATTTGTTGAAAAGACTTTGTTTTCTTTATTGAGTCACTTTGGTACCTTCGTAAAAAATCATTGTAACCTCTATAGAGCATTCCATCCAACAATAGCAATATACATTTTTCTCTACTGCACGTGGAATATTTTCCAGGATAGACCATATGTTAAACCACTACTAGTCTCCGTAAATGTTAAAATGTGAAAATCATACAAAGTAAAGTCTCTAATAACAGTGTAATTAAATCATAAGTCAATTTAAAAAGGAAATTTGGAGAGTTTACAAATATGTGGAAATCAAACACAATTCTAAACAACCAGTGGATCAGCGAAAGAAACTATGAGAAAAATTAGAAGATACTTTGATACAATTTAAAACAAAAACACAGCATACCAAAACTTATGAGATGTAGTAAAAACAGTACTCAGAGGGAAATTTATAGCTATAAAGGCCTATATTAAAATAAGATCTCAAGTCAATAATCTGCTTTCCATTTTAGGAAGTAGGAAAAGAAGAGCAAACTAAACCCAGAGCAATAAAAAGGAATGAATAGTCAAGATTAAAGATAAACAAAATAGAAAACAGAAAAACATTTTTCAGAAAATCAACAAAGCCAAAAGCTGGCTCTTCGAAAATATCAACAAGATTGGCAAACCCTTAGCTACACTTCATTAGACGGAAAGAAATTACTAAAATTAGGACCAAAAGAAGGATCCTACTGCTGAACTTACAGAAATAAAAAGGCTTCAAAAAAATCACTATGAACAACTGTATGCCAACATACTAGATAACCTAGATGAAATGGACAAGTTCCTAGAGACATACAAACTACCAAAGCTAACTTTAAAAAAAGAGGAAGGGGAAGAAAACTTGATTAGACCAATAAGTACAGAGATTGGCTTAGTAACAAAAAAATTTCCAACAAAGAAAAGTCTTTGACCAGATGCTTTCACTGGTGAATTCAAATTCAACCAAACATTTACAGAGGAACAAACACCAATTCTTCTCAAACTCTACTACAAAAACAGAAGAGGAAGGAATACTTCCCAATTTGTTCTGTGAGGCCAGTACTATCTTAACATCAAACCCAGACAAACACATCATATTAACAGAAAACTAAAGACCATTATCCTTTGTGAATGTAAATGGAAAATCTTCAACAAAAATATTAGGAAACTGAATCCAGCAGCATATTTTTAAAATTTTATTTATTTATTTATTCATGAGAGGCAGAGACAGACAGAGAGAGAGAGAGAGAGAGAGAGGCAGAGACACAGGCAGAGGGAGAAGCAGGCTCCCTACAGGGAGCCTGACTCCGGACTTGATCCCTGGGTCTCCAGGATCAGGCCCTGGGCAGAAGGTAGGCACTAAATTGCTGAGCCACCCAGGCTGCCCAATCCAGGAGCATATTAAAAGGATTATACACCATGAGCATGCAGGATTTATCCTAGGAATACATGGTTGATTCAACATACAAAAATCAATCAGTATAATTCATCATATAAAAGAATAAAGAAAAAAAGATCATCTCATTAGATGCGGGAAAAAGCACTTGAGAAAATGCAATTCCCTTTCATGACAAAACACTGAACAAACTGGGAATAGAAGGGAACTTCCTCAATCTGACAAAAGCTTACAAAGAAAGATCCACAGCTAACATCATACTTAATGCTGAAAGACTTAACATTTCCCTCTAATAAAAATAATACAAGGATGTCAGCTCTTGATATTTCTATCTGAAATTATACTGGAAGTTCTAGCCCAAGCAATTAAGTAAGAAAAGGCAATAAAAGGCATCCATATTAGAAAGGAAGAAGTAAAATGATTTTTAATTGTAAATGGCAAGATCTTATATATAGAAAAGCCCAAAGAATCCACTAAAAAATATACTAGCACTAATGAATAAGTTCAGCAAAGTTGCAGGCTACAAGATCCATATAAAATATCAGTTGTTTTTCTATATGCTTGCAGTAAACAATAAAAAAATGAAGTCAAGAAACAATTTCATTTACAATGCCATCAAAAATAATGTAATACTTAGGAATAAGTTGAACCAAGGAGATACAAAACTTGTACGCTGAGAACTACAAAACATTGCTCAAAGAAGTTGTAGAAGACCAAAATAAATGGAATTATAACCTATATTCATGAATTGGAAGGCTTAATATTGTTAACATGGCAATATTTCCCCAAACTGATCTGAAAATTCAATGCAATCTCTTATCAAAATTCCAACTACATTTTTTTGCACGAATGGATAGGCTGATTTTAAAATTCATATAGAAATGCAAGGAATCCCAAATGACCAAAATAATCCTGAAAAAGATTAGAGGACTCATTAGAGGATTCACATTATCTGGTTTCAAAATTTCCTTGAAAGCTACAGTAAACAAGACAGTGCATTATTGGCAGAAGGATAGATAAATAGATCAATGGATAAAAGCGAGAGTCAAAAACTAAACCCAGATATCTATGGCCAGTTGGTATTTGACAAGAGTGTCAAGATCATTCAAATAGCCTTTTTAACTAATGGTGTTAAGACAATTGGACATCGGCATGCAAAGATGACTTTGGACCTCAACCTCACACCATAATAAAAAATTATCTCAAAAAATCAGAAGACCTGAAGAGCTAAAATAATACAATTCTTAAAAGGAAACATAGATGAAATCCTTGAAATCCTTGGATTAGGCAATAGTTTCTTAGGTGACACTAACAGTATAAACAACCAAACTAAAAATAGAAATTAGACTTCATCAAAATTTAAAACTTTGTGCATCAAAAGACACTATCCCAAAAATTAAAGATGCCTACAAAACAGAAGTATTTGTAACTCATGTATCTGATAAGGGTTTAATATCTAGAACATTTAAAGAATCCTTATAACTCAACAATAAACAGACAAATAACCTAATTAAAAATGATCAAAGAACTTGAATAGACATTTCTTCACAGGAATAGCCAACAGTCACATGAAAATATGCTCAATGTCACTAGCCATTAGGGAAATGAGTATCAAACCTATAATGACATGCCTCTTTATGCCCACTAGGATGGCTGTAATCATAATAATTTTTTAATGGAAAATGAGAAGTATCAGCAAGGATTTGGAGAAATTGGAGCTCTTATACCTTGCTACTGGAAATGTAAAATGGTACAGCTGGAAACGGAAAATGGAAAACAGTTTGGCAGGTCCTCAAAATGTTAAACTTAGAGTTCCCATATGATCCAGGAATTTTCTCCTTAGGTATGTAACACAAGAAAATTGAAAACATATGTTCATATAAAAACAAATGTTTATAGCACCATTATTCATAATAACCACATGATGGAAACAACCCAAATGTCCATCACTAGATGAACAGATTAAACAAGCATGGTACGTCCATAAAGTGGAATATTATCAGCCATAAAAAAGGAATGGAGAAGCACTAATATATGCTAAAACATGAATCAGCTTGGAGGACATTACACTAATTGAAAGAAGCCAGGCACTAAAGTCCACGTATTATATGATTCCATTTATATGAAATATACAGAATAGGCAAATCCTTGGAGATAGAGCCTAGATTAGTGGTTACTAGGGGGTGAAGGAGAAGGGAATGAGTAGTGACTGCTAACAGGTTAAATTTTGTTTTGGAATGATGGAAATGTTCTGGAATTAGGTAATGGAGATAGTTGCACAACATTGCAAATATACCCCCCCCCCAAAAAAAATCATACGTGTTAAATTGTACCCTTTAAAACAACGAATTTTATATTACATAAATGTTACCTCAATACAAAAATGTTTTTTAAAACATCAGTTGATGGCATAAGAGTGAGTCTATTTCTGGGCTTTCTAGTCTGCCCCACTGATCTATTTGTTCCTTACTACAGCACCACGCTGTCTTGATTATTGTAGCTTTATTGTAAGCTTTGAAGTCAGAGTAAGCCCTCTCCCTTTACTCTTCTTTTTCAAGAGTGCTTTGGATAGTGTAAGTTATACCCTTTGCTTTTAAAAACATGGGTGCATGCCTTTTCCTTTAACATCAAGCATACATCAGCATAGAAGAGCATTCTTTTACCTACTGCCATGTCTTAACATAGCAAATTGGAAGACTGAAATAGGCAGAATGGGCATTGATGGCTCTGATTTGCTTATATTCACAGAAGTCAATATTTCCTTCAGGATTTAATCAAGGTCAAAAGGAATAGTGTTTGTTCCTAATTGCCTTTTTAAAATAAATTGGTCTCTGGATTGGTGTTCAGATAACATGTCATTGTGTGTATATAGGAGTGCCTTTTTTGGTTATTTCCATGTGTGGTCCTCCGTCAGTATTTATCATACTGCACCTTTTCCATATTTATCATAGTTCAAAAATGCTATGATCTAAATTCCTATGTGCATTTTTTAGTGATCAACAAGCAAAAGCTCATCAAGCACTTGTCCCTCCTACATATACCATAACATTGGCAAGCCCTGATCTGTGCACTACATATTGCCAGTTTTTTTCCAATCGTAAGCCTGACTGTGGGAGTGATTGCTTTTTCACCTTGTATGCTATAGTTGTTAGGCTATGTCCATCCATATCATTTGGTAAAGGAATTTTACCAAGAGCTGTTCTTGATATTTTTTATATTGAGGATCATTTTATAAGGTTTTTGGGAGTGACATTTTTTTTACGTGTAAGGAATGTGACTTGAAGGAGTTTCTATGGTTTTTGCCTCTTCCTGGCCCTTAGCAACAGTGTTATCAATTTTGTGCCAGAAAACATCATTTTGTGTTTATTATGGAGAATCTAAATGTATTGACTAGAGAAGTCACTGTATTGAAAGAGATTTTTTTTTTTAATGTGGTGGTTTCATACCACTATTTGACAGTTTCTTATCAGGAAAACACTTAGAATTGAGAGTGAATGACTGGCTGGCTCAATAAAATTTAATTTTCAGATTTATCACAATTCCTTCTATCACCTTTTTTCTTTTTTGACCGTGAAAAATCATCGCACTTGTACCTACATGTGTCCTAGCACACAGAGACTCACAGTTTGTGTTTGCACTGGAGCTGCTCACTCTTGATCTTTTAGACATTATTTTGAATTATGTCATTTTATCAACACTCATATACTTTAGTCAGTGACTTCTGATTTAGTGACCCTTTCAATTTATTGGGAATATAATCTAACAATAGAGTGACAACAATAAATGCAAATTTCTCAAACAAAAATAACATACAAGAGACATAAACATTTTAGCTGACATTAACTACACTGGTTATCTGAGATTAGCCAAGACGGAATAACTAATTCTAGTACTGAACAACCAGCATTTAAGAATATAAAGATTATCAAGATTACAACCAGATTTCTCAAAAATGATAACTCAGCTCCTATTTCAAACATGTATAAACAGGATTGTTTTTGAATGTTTTCCTCTGAAACCATGAAAAGACTAGGAGAATATTTGATAGATTATCAGAGACTGCCAATATACCCAAGACCAATTAGGGGAAATTCTGGTTTATAATCCTCTTTGTTGAGATACATAACCAAAATGTTTAAATATAGCCAACTAACAAGCCTATCTTCTTGAAATGCTTCACTAATTTGTTACCCAACTTTGCCAACAATCTGTCCCCTTGCTTGTTGAACAAGCTACACTTCTCAAACACCTCCTGGGCTGTCGAACTTCATGCATTGCCAAATTACCATCAAGAAAGCTTTTATCAACTTATATTTCCCACCAGCTGTGTGTGAGAAAGTCTGTCTCCCAAGCTCCTCATCAGTTCTGAATAAAGAGAAGTTGCATTGCATATGATGTTTAGATTTTAAAGATAGCACTTAGAGCAGAAAATCAGATAGGACCCTGACTCTGGCAAATCCCTTACACTGTCCACGAAGTACAGAGAGATAGGTCCATGTGTCTTAAGCGCAGTCTCGGGTTCAGGCTCACTGAGTGGGCTGGTGGACAAAATCACCCCAACTGTTTTCATTGTCATTTTTCTCTCACTTTACATTTGTTTATTTCTTTTTGTCTGAATTATGTTTGAACTCATGTAAATTAAATATAATTGCTCTGCAAATTACCTTTGCCATTTTTAGTTTTTTTAATTTTTATTTTCTAAAGATTTTATTTATTCAGGAGAGACAGAGAAAAAGGCAGAAACACAGTAGAGGGAGAAACAGGCTCTCCACAGGAGCCCAATATGGGACTCCATCCTGGACCCCGGGATCACTCCCTGAGTCAAAGGCAGACGCTCAACCACTGAGCCACCCAGGCGTCCCAGCCTTTGCCATTTTTTAATTTGGAGTGGTCATCTTTCTTTTTTTTTTTCATTAAGGGTATGATTAAAAAGAAGGGGGGATATGATTATATTTTATTATATATATATATTTTTAAAATATTATATTAAAAATTATATATTTTAAAAATATGTTTTCTAATATGCCATCTTTGTGCTGTTGTATGTGTTTGTGTGTGTGCGTGTGTGTGTTCTCTTTACGGCCCTCCCCACTCGATTAAGTATGTGACATCTTAAATTAATTGTAGAATACTTCCTGATTTTATGTTTGAATTTTTGATCTTTATGGAAGTCCTTTTTATATACTGTATGAAGTAAGCATCTGAGTTTATTTTTCCTCAAGAGCTTGACAATTATCTCCTGGAGGGACATCCTTGAAAGTTCTCTGATATGTTTATGTTTTCCCATTCTGGTTTTCATACAAGACTTTCAGCTGTTAGTAATCTGAAAGACAGGAAGAAAATTGAGACAACTTTTTCCTGTCACACACTTGTGCCCAGGGCTTTTCCTTCCTCTTGGAAAAGAACGGTGCTACTTCAGTGATTTGGTTATAAATAAGGCAATGGAAAAAGCAAGCCAGCTCCTTAATCCTGTGGCAAAAGCTGCTAATTGTACCTCAATATCATTTTTTGCTTTCCTCCTTAGAAACACAACCCTCACTTCTTAGTTGGGTACAGGATCAACCAGAATAAAGACTATATAATTATGAGCTTCCTTGAAGCTGGGAAGTATCTGGTTCTTGTGAAATGTCCTCAGAGGAGGAAGGCATGATTTTTCTTTCCTTACTTTTTTTGTGTGTGGCTCAGCTGTGGAACACGTAGCCAGAGCTAACACAGCCATTGTGGACTATATAGCATTATGTTAAAGAGGCTAGAGCAACGAGACAGATGTCCTTGATTTTGTTGGGCTGGCATGCCAGTTGTGGACTTACATGTAACTGAGCTTGATTGATACAGAGGCACAGGGAGGGCTTATGTTTTATTCAGCATTATATTCACAGGACTTGACACTGGACCTAGAACGTGGTACATTTTCAATACGTATTTGTAGGAGGCATGTATTTCCATTTCTAGGTGAGATGGTGGTAATTCTGAGAATTTCAGGCACATGCACTTTGATACTTATTCATTCCACATCTCATCTTTTGACTTTGGACCTGTGAGCTGGAAACCTTAAACAACGAACACATCATACCTTCTCAATTATGTTTTCCATAGCTATCATCTTTCATAGGCAACTCTTTTGACGGATCTCTTTTACTTGACTTTCATTTGTTAAGAATACACAAATCTGAGAGCGCTCCTCATCATTTTGATGCATGGTCCCCTGGACCACACCATGAGTGGGGAATGGCGACTTATCTAGAATAGGTCCCAGCCAAGCTCTGCCCCTGAGGTGACAGCTCTCTGCAAGGTTTATGCTCCTATTTAATTGCAGTTACATCCTTCTCCATCCCCTGGGGGCCCATCTTTATGGAGAAATAGGCAGTTGGCTGAGAATGTTGGAACTGAACATTCCTTGCTAATTATTTAATTTTCATCTGGCACAAAGTGAATCCTCTTAAGTTTAGTGGAACTGTAAGTCAATTACCTTCCTTTGCTACCAAGGAGCTTACCACGTATCACTAAAAACAAACACATAGCTCTATTCTTGCCCTCGTCCTCAACCCTGGCCAGTAAAACTGCTTTTCTCTTCCACTTGCTGTTCATGGAGTAATGACAGCAAGCATCTCATTCTTCCCATTATAAAACTGAGGCATCGGTAAAAATGGAGTACAGACAAAAGCCCTGGCATCTCGCACCCCTATTCCTTGCACGTGCTCTGAGCCTTCCTTTATTTCATTTACAATTTATCGAGTCCTGGTTTGGAATGCAATACCCAGCACAACCCAATGAAGAAGGTGTCAGAAAACCGGGGCCTGGCAAGGTAAAGCTACTCCCCCAAGGCCACACAGCAAACAAAGGGCAAAGCGGAGGTTTGAACCCAGCTCTGCCCTGGTTATGATTTAGGTCCCAGACTATAGGTATTAGCTTTACTGCTAAGAGGGTCTTTAACCTTCTTGCTTCTTTAATGAACTGCTATTCACCTTTCAAACGCAGTGCAGTTGCCATTTTCTCAGGAAATGATCTCTACTGCCCTGCACTGAGGCCCCTCTGGGTTCCTGCAACATTCTGCTTCCTTATTCCAATAAAATGTTTATTTTGAGTATTGCATTTACTATGTGCTATAAATGTTTTACATGGATTACCTACTTCAGTGCCCACAAGCCTTCCCAGGGAAGCTGCTATGATTAGGGACAGTCTGTGGAGAGGGACCTTGAGTAAATAGAACCCGGGGTGCAAATTCAGTTTTTTGGCTGCTGAAGGCCCCACACCTAACCATTATGGCATAATGCATTCCAATGCCTTTCTTTTTTAATTGGATGGTGTCCTTCTTAGACTCCAAATTCTTCAATACCAGAGAGTTTCAGACTCATTTCATACTCTCAGCAGGTAGTACAGGATGACACATAACAAGTACCCATTCATCTGATTTAAATCTCCCTTCCCCTCTGTTGGTCCTTGCATGGGTTACTGCCACGTGAGATGGGAATATTAATTTTTTGGAATGGACACAGTTCCAAAAAAATACACATATTATCAACTTGACAACTATAGATTCATCTCCGTGTGGCATACACAGGACTCACAATTGGACTGAACTTTTTTTCCGGAGACTTCCAAATATGTAATGTGTAATGAAAAATATCTTTCAAAGAAGTTAACACCCAGGAATGTTCTTTATGATATGGTCATCATTAGTGCTGATTTACCGTGTTCCCTTCTGGGAACGTGTTAGGATTTCCTTTCTCTGCCCCCTTGAGTCAGGTAAGACCATGACTTGCTCTGGCCCATGCAGTGTGGGCACAGTGGCAAATGGTACCTCCAGGTAGAAGCTGTAAGCATGATTTCTCACTGGTCCAGTGACAAACAGGGTTTGAAATATAAATATGGCTGTGAAGACAGAGCCCCCACTTCTGACCTGCAATGAGCAGCAAAGTAAATAGGACACAAAGGTTAGTTATTCTAAGCTACTAAGACTGGGTGGTTGATTGTTAGCACAGTATAACAGTCTATCCTGCCTGAGATGCTCCTGACAGTCTCCGGTGGACTGATTCTTGGCATTTTTCTTTTCTTTTACCCCGCAAAATGAGGAGAGTCATTAAACTGAGGCTTAACCTCAAAAGCTCTAAACCCACTAGAAGCTTAATAACTATCATCACACTTAAGAAAGTTCTGATTGGGACGGTGTTACTGATTGTCCTCCATCCCCACTGGAGACAGAGAAGGTTGAAATGAGCCCCAATGAGCACTGAAGGGACTTAATTAGATGCTCAAAAATATTCTGAAGGTCAAAGAGTGGGATGGCATTCCAGAATCTCCCTCCTGATGTTCTTTTGAAATCAGCAGAGCTGTCACACTTGCCTGAGACTGTGTAGTGAGAGTGTGCCAGGAGGGTGGGAGTGAACCTGTTGCTCCCAGGGAGTGCCTTCTGGCTTTATGATTTTATATCTTCAATCTTGGCTGGTTAGAAGATTCATTTATACACTTAACCAGATTTTCCCAGGGTGTAAATTCCCCCCAGAGATAAATTAAACACTTTTAGGGATACAATCAGTCTGTGAGGCCACCAGGGTACCATTCACTGCTTCGCGGCAGCAATTTACCAAATGGTACCCTGGTGACTTAGGGAGTGAGCGCACATCTGTAAAAGGACTTCCTTCGCATCCAGGGATGCACTCTCAGAATTCTCCCTGCAATGCATGGACAGCCAAGGGTGGAAAATGGAGAGAGTGAGGCCCCTAGTTGCTCCTCTGTTCCCATCATGCTCTCAGCTGAGCTGCTGTGTCAGTGGAAGAGAAGGCACGGTAAATTAGTGAGGGAGGGGAACTTAGCTCCTGAGCACATGCCATTTCCCCTTGGTTAGAGCCAGCTCCCTTGGGGATGCCCACCTCCCTCCCCCACTCCCCGCCCACCCCTGCGGGCCTGCTGTGTTGCCCAGGATGCCAAGTGTCAAGGGCTTTTCCTGGACCACCTTTCCATGCTTTAGTCCTCCCTTGTCTCGCTTGCCTCATCAACATATAATTTATTTTTTCTTCTTTTAGGGTATTAAATGTATTCATCCATTCACTCAAAAAACAATTAGCAACCACTTATATTCAGGATCAAGGTTTTGTTAATCACACCAGTTCTTGGCTTAGATGGATCTGAGTTCAAATCTAGCTCCACTATTTGTTGGCCTTCTGCCTCTATGCCTCACTTTATCCATCTGTATAATAGAGGTAATAAAAGTCCCTCCCTCATAGTGTTACAGTAAGAATTAAATGAATATATGTAGCAGGTTTAATTAAAGTGCTGAGCACACAATAAATATTAGCTAGTATTCTTTACCATCTACTGTATATTCCAGGCACTAAAGTGCTAGAAATATAAGTAAGACCTGGTTCTTATCCTTAAGACATTCATAGTCTAGAGCAGTGATTCTCAAAATGTGGTTCCTGATCACCATCAGCAGCGTTACCTGGGAACTTGTTAGACAAATTCTCACCCTCCACCCAGACTTCCTGCATTAGAAACTCTGGAGCCTACCAGTCTGTGTTAACAAGCCCTCCAGGGAACTCTGACCCTCACTCAGTTTGAGAGCCTCTGCTTTACAGTAGAGGAATACTGGCATCTTACCTCTGCAGGAGACCTAAAGTGTACAAAATATTGCTATATGATTTTATTTCTTACAGTAGCCCTGGGAAGAAGGAACAGTTATTTCCTTCATTGGAAATGGAAAGATTTGTAGGAAGGAATGGAAGACTTTGTAGCATAAATGGCTTATTCACCAACAGGACTGCTCTTGTGCTTGGGTATTCACCTCCTCAGGGAAAGTGACCATCCAATAATTTAAAATAGGTCTCACTTAGTGTAAACCAATTCTGGTCATCCCAATCCCTTCTTAAGTGGTTGGTTTAGGAGTGGACTTGTGACTCAGTCTGACCAACAGGCATGAAGAAGATCTGTTGAGGTATTTCTAGGAATTTTCTCTCTTAAAAAAAATCGAGAAAGAGCACACAGACAAGATGGCCTTCTCTTGCTGGACATGATACCAAGAGCAGCAGCAGCCACCTTGTCACCATGAGGAAGGAAGCACAGGCCCAGGCCGACATTCAGAGAATGTGGAGTAGGGAGTTCAGAAGGCCCTTGCTGAGATCATTGAAACGTGGTATCAGGCAACCCCAGTACCATCCTATCATAGGACCTCCTGTTTTATAACAAATTCTGCTTTTTGTTTAAGCCACTTTGAGTTGGGTTTTCAGTTCCTTGAAATGAAACATAACCACATGACAAAAGATAATAGAGCTAGCCATGTGAACTCATGTTCTGAGGTTCTGAACTCCTGTTCTTTTCACAATGTAACTTGCTGATTGATGATGGTTCTGATGGATGGGGCAAACTAAATACCTCATAATATCCCACACCCCTTCTACCACCTTCTCTATATGCTATTTTCTTGAAAGAAAACTCTAGGCTATCACATCTTTATCTCCAGTACCTAGCAACATGCCTAGATCATATTAAGTAGTAGCTAATATTACTTTTACAATAAAAATAGAAAGAAATAAATACAGATTTTTAAATGTTTGTTAATGGATGGAACGACCACATAATTGCATGAATACTGAGGGGTTGATGGCATATATACATTTAATGTACTCCCACTCTATAAAAGTTTCACGGTAGTCTTACATGCCTTAAATCAGACTGTAAAATGTCAGAGTTCAGGGGAAGCCATATGGGAGAGAAGAGAGGCCTAAAGTTTCCACAGAATCTCTTTCTGTAAGACTAGTAAGGGACTTTGTGGTTACTGAGACTATTATTTTAGGAATAAGGAAACCGAGAAACTCCTCTTCCTCTCCTTTACCTTCTTACTCTAGTTTCTTTCCACTTATACATTTTCTTCAGTCTTCCTTTCTCGCACTGAATCAGCAGATTTTAGATTTGGGAAGGACCCTATGAATCATCTGGTCTAGCCTCCTTGTTTGATTGATGCAGAAGCTGATGTCCAGAGAGAGGAAGGTGACTATCTAAAGACTCTGAACAGTTCTAGCAGATTGCACTGGCAGGTGATGGACAGGTTTGGAAGTGGGGAGTGTTGTCCCTTATCGGCTCTGCCATCATCATAAGTTGCATGATCTTGGCCATGTTACATATTCTCTCTCCATGCTTCAGTTTCCTCAACCAGAACATGAGAATGCTAGCAGTAGCTGCTCATTGCGTTGTCACAGGAAATACGTGTACCATTCAGGAAGTATGTTTAAAGTACTTGAATTGTATGTGCTCGGTAGCTGTTGATTATATAATATCTAATATGTGCTAATGAGGAGAATGGGATGATGACCAAAAAGAAAGACCTGGAATTTGGACTCAAATTTCCCAATTCCTATGTATTTCTACTAGCCTGTCCCTCTTTTTTCCCCCTTTTCTCTTCTCCCTAGCCAGAAATTTAAGTTTCATTTCTGTTTTCCACTTTATTACTGTCTGCAATAGAGAGAAAATGTGTCATAGAAAGAATATGGTCCCTGGAACTAGACCTCAGTTGAGAGCTTGTATTTGCTGGATGTTAATATAGAGCTTTGGTCAAACCCCTTACTAATCTGGGCTACGTTTAGAGATGCCATCACCCAGTTCCTAGCACTGTGATAAAGTAATACTCCATACGTATAGTTCAAGACCAAGACATGTTGACTTTTTCCCAAAACCCACAACCCAGTAAGCATGTAAAAGTTCCAAGTCTTAACTGTATCTCCTCTGGGACACTCCCCAAATTGAAGAGTGACACTATTTACCCAAATGAGCCAAGTCCCAATTAAGTCAAGTCCAGCCTGATCCTTCGGTTTAGGCTGAGGCTGATTGCTGACCGTGCAGAATCATGTGGTTAAGGTGTGGCTGACAATGAATATCAAATATTGACCACACTTGGGGCCACATTCATTGGGGTAGTATTGTCTCCCATCTTAAAGACTAGGTTTGTCCCCAAAGATCCTTTTGGTCACACTAAAACAAATAGTGCTTTAAAGTGACCTTTCTGTCAGCCAAATGAGGAGAGCTGCCAGTAAAGTTCCGGGCTGCTAAACTTGGTCCAGTGAAACAGCCTGGGGCAGAGGAAGGGCACTAAATGGGGAGTTGGGAGTCCCGGGTCCTTCTTTCATTCCGCTGCCAACTCTCTGAGTGACTTTGGCCAAGTCTTCACTGACCTCTCTAGTTGCCTCATGATGGCTAAGGCCCTTCCGGTTCTCTGAGTCCACAGTGTTGTTTCTCTGTTTAATGAACTTCAGCAACAGAAGGCTACTATACATCATCCATGTTGGACATCTGCTTTTTATCCAGCTCTTGTAACACAAGCTCCCTCCAACACCATGTCCTTTGTAGTGACAAGTTTTCTTTTTCTTCTTTCTTTCTTTCTTTCTTTCTTTCTTTCTTTCTTTCTTTCTTTCTTTCTTTCTTTCTTTCTTTCTTCTTTCTTTCTTTCTTTCTTTCCTTTCTTTCTCTTTCTTTCTTCTTTCTTTCTTTCTTTCTTTCTTTCTTTCTTTCTTTCTTTCTTTCTTTCTTTCTTTCTTTTCTTTCTTCTAGTAGGCTCCACACCCAGCATGGAAGCCAATGAGGGGCTCAAAACCAAGACCCTGAGATCAAGACCTGAGCCAAGATCAAGAGTCGAACAGTCAACCTACTGAGCCACTCAGGTGCCCCATTGTGCCAAGTATTCTTTAGGCACTTAAATGGAATTGCAGAGGGACCTTGAAAATGATTTGGTTATCAGATGAGAATACTGAAACCCAGAGAGGATAAGCAACCTCTCCAAAGTCACACAGCTTTTTTGGCAGCTGTCCTAAGACTCCTGCCTTCTGCCCTTGCAATGAAACGGTGGTTGCTGCATGATGATGCATCCTTTTTGGTCATATTATCATGGAATAAATGTTAAGAGTAACAGCTGTGTAGACCCAAGGCTTTATTTTCTTTATTATGACAACATGTCCCTGGGAAGAAAATATTTGTAGATCTAACGTTTGGATGTGAAGTAAGTGTCAAACCGAAATGTTATTGACTCAATGATGCTTCCTACTCTGATAAATGTATCCAATATGTTCCCAGTGACTCATCTGCAAGGGCGAATGTATCTTTTTTCCTTCTTCCACACTGACATTTTTGTTCTTCTACACAATGCTGCCCCTAAAATCTGCATATGCAGCATTATACAATTTCACCCCAAAATTAATAATCTGATTGGTTATTCAAAATCTCAAGCATCCTGACAACCAGCATTCGAGGGGGGAAATAATATGCAAACTGATGATTTATCTTTGTCCTTTCCCCAACAGATGAGCTCTCTCTAAGCCAGACAACTTACTGGAAAATCATGAGAGGATGTTTTACTTAAGCACTAGATCTAGAAGATCTCTAAAAGAAATGAAGGATTTTCTAAAACATAGGTAGGTCCTTGAAATATTATCTTTTTTACAGAAAAATAAATCAGAAAGGGGCCTACAATGCAATAGCTTTATTTTCACAGTATCAAAAGAGATTTAGAAAGTTTCAAAAATGAACACTGTGAAATAAAATTAGTGATGGAATAAATGAAATGAGAGTTTTAAGATTAAAAGTATGCTGAGATGGAGTGCTTGGGTGACACTGTTAGTTGCGCAGTTGAGTGATTGACTCTTGATTTCAGCTCAGGTCATGATCTCAGAGCTCAGGGTGGTGTGATTGAGCCCTGCTTTGGGCTCTGCATTCAGAATGGAGTCTGCTTAAGATTCTCACTGCCTCTCCCTCTGCCCTCTCCCCCAACATGTGCATGTGCTCTCTCACTCTCTCTCTCTCTCTCTCTCTCTCTCAAATCAATCATCAATCAATCAATCTTAAAAAAAAATCTGAGACACTTAAGTGGAAAACTCTATGCTGGGAAGAAACATGGTGTACAAAAAACTAGGGTTGCTGATTTTATTTTATTTTATTTTATTTTATTTTATTTTATTTTATTATTTTTTGGCTGCTGATTTTAAATAGCCTCAGGTATCCTTTTCCCAAAGTGTATGACAGAAAAAAAATCCCCTAGAACAGATCTTTGTAAGAACCATTATAAGGTCCTTTATAACTTCTATGTATTTATAGAACATTTCAAGGGGGGAAATAGTATGCAAACTGATGATTTATCTTTGTCCTTTCCCCAACAGATGAGCTCTTTCTGAGCCAGACAAGTTATTGGAAAATCATGAGAGGATGTTTTACTTAAGCTCTGGATCTAGAAGATCTCTAAAAGAAATGAAGGATTTTCTAAAACATAGGTAGGTCCTTGAAATATTATCTTTCTTACAGAAAAAAAAAATAAAAAAGGGGGCCAGAAGGCACACACACACACACACACACACACAAAAACAGGAACTCTTTCTTGATGTACATATATACAGAAAATATGAAAATAAATGAAATGCAAAATAAATATGTACATTATCTTTGCAAGTGTCCTATGCCTTGAGACAGTAGATCTTAACTTCTAATAACACCAGAATTCTATACCCCTAATACACAGGTTCTCCAGAAATGCAGACATTTTGCAATTAGCACATATGCCAGTGTTTTTACTTTAATGATAGATAAGTAACAAACAGAATCACCAGCAATTCATTAGCTTTCAACACTACAAAAATCTCTGATGATACCTTTTTATGAATTTGACCTGAGGCTGCTCACTGGAGGGAACAGAAATTGCATCTGACACAGTAATGGGCTTTATCTATAAAAGGTCTTAAAAGATAGGGAGTTCCCAAAATGAATAGGAAAAGGACCTCCCCAAAACAGTGGTCAAAATTTTGTGCATGCTTAATCAATGGCATTTGGTTTAACATCAGTAGTTCTAAGACTTGGAGGCTCATTAGAATCACCTGGAGAGCTTTTACTGCTCCCAGCCTGGGCTGTACCCCAAACCAATTAAACCAGAATCTCTAGGGGTGGGACTCAGGCATCTGTCTGGGAGATGACAATGCGCAGCCAAGCTTGAGAACCTTTGGTTTACAGATAAACCACCCCTGATGACTGTATTAATGGTGTCAATTGTTCACCCTCTTGTGTTAGAGCTACACATTCACATCCTTGAGCTACTCACTTAGTGGGCAAGGGTGCTTACCCACACCTTGACTTTGGATTTGGTCACATGACTTGTTGACATGCCAATGTCAACAACACATTGACATGCCAATGGGATGTTAGCACATGTGATATGTGCAAAGGCTTGACATGTTCTTGTTTGATGGGCTTGCTCCCTTGTGCACCTATCTGCCTTTGGCTGTGAGCAGAGTAGGCCTCAGTCAACTCCTATCTCAAGAAGAATAGGGCACTCAGCCACCTGGAGCCAAGACCAGCTGAATCCTCACTTGCTTACAGACATAAAAATTGGAGAGAAATGTTTGTTGTATACACCACTGATTTTTGGGATGGTCTGTTAGGCAGCATTTTTGTATAGTAGGTAACGAGATATGTAAAATAGAAAAGTGTTTAGTGAGGCCAACTACATTTGGGGGCCACCTGTGTTTCTTCTGGCATGAGAGAGAAGGACAACTCAGAACTATTTCTAAAGGTAAAGTTTGACCCATAATATCTACTATGATGTAGCTTTTTGGAACAGCGCTACTGTCTTTGTCACCCTTCTGATCTGCTAAGCATAAAATATTTCCTGCTGATTTCTTACTCAGTTTCACACAGCCCTTCCATCTAAATATCTATCTTCACCAGGGCAGAACTGGCACTCTGAATCATCAGTGCCCCAGGCTAGTTTGACAGCATTTTTTTTTTATTTTGCTTTTTCTTTTTTCTTATGTTTAATGTTTAAATTTAAGCTCTATCCAAGTTTTTATGGAAGAACAGAAAAACACTCCATGTAACTACCACCCAAATAGTGAGACAGGCATAGACTTAGGTATGGTAAGGTTCCTTAGTTGGGGCTGGGAACCCAACCACTGGGTTGGGTTGTACTGGAGTCATAGGCCAGGTTAGGCACACAGGGGTCTGGGTCTCTTCTCCCATAAGAAGAGTCCTCCTTTAAGATTCATAGTTGTTCATCTCTGTGCATTCATAAATTAGTTGGGCTTGAATTTAGGACAGTGGTCCTCAAGTTGAGAGTGTATCAGAATCACAAGGAAGGCTTGTTATAACACAAATTGCTGGACTGTACTCCCGAAGATTCTGACTGCATGTGAGACCAGAGATTTGTAGTTCTAACAAGTTCCCAGTGATGCTATGCTTATAATCTGGGTACCACACTTTGAGAATCACTGACTACAATGAAAAGTATGTATGTGTGAGATGTCTTCCATCTGGGACATTGCCTTGCATCAGGAAGATTCTTATGTTCTTCCTTAGTGGAAAAATGTCTGCACACAACATTAAGAATACGTCTACCTGGACAATATAAATGTAGTTAGGGACCTTATCTCTCTTTGCAAAAAGCTGGCCTACTCTCACAACCACTTCCCAAATGTGTATCTTTATTCCTAACTGCAGGAAAAACAACTCATGAAATACCTTTTTTGTGTGTGAAGCTTTCCTTGATTTCCCCAACACTGGCTCTTTTCTCTGAAGTTCTAGAACTTTATCTGAACCTGTCCTAAGGCATTCAACACTTAATATCTAAAGTATAGGTACTGGGGATCCCTGGGTGGCTCAGCGGTTCAGCGTCTGCCTTCGGCCCAGGGCGCGATCCTGGAGTCCCGGGATCGAGTCTCACGTCGGGCTCCCTGCATGGAGCCTGCTTTTCCCTCTGCCTGTGTCTCTGCCTCTCTGTCTCTCTATGTCTATCATGAATAAATAAGTAAAATCTTAAATAAAATAAAGTATAGGTACTGATGGATTTGTCTCAGCTCCTTACAGAGGATGTACAATCTATCTGATTCATCTTAGAATCTCTTGCAGCATTTTTCCTAGCAGGAAAATAAATATTTGTAGAATCAAATCAGATCTCTGTGTGAATATCATGTGAGGGTCTCTTGGAAGTTCAAAAGATTAAAATTTGAAATGAAAAGCCTACACCATCAACATGATAACCATTAGCTACACATGGCTATTTCAGTTAATTGATGTTAAATAAAATTAAAAATCCAGTCCCAAGTTATAGTAATCAGGACAGTGTGGTATTGGCAAAAGAGCAGACAAATAGATCAATGGAACAGAACAGAGAACCCAGAAATAGACCCACATAAATTTCAACTGATCCTTAACAAAGGAGCAAAGGCAATACAATGGAGAAAACATAGTCTTTTCAATAAATGGTGCTGGAACAGTTGGTTTTTACACAGACCTTACAACCTTTCACAAAAATTAACTCAAAATGGATCATATGCCTAAATGTATAACATAAAACTATCAAAGTCCTATAGTATAACAAGAGAAAATCTAGATGACTTTCAGCATGGCAATGTCTTTTTAGATACATCATAGGCATGATCCATGAAAGAAATAATTGACAAGCTGGATTTGATTAAAATTGAACATTTCTGCTTCGCAAAAGATAGTATCAAGAGAATGAGAAGACAAGCCACAGATTGGAAGAAAATACTTGCAAAAGACGTATCAGATAAAGAACTGTTATCCAAAATATAAAAATAATACTTCAAAATCAATAATCAGAAAACAAATGACCCAATTTAAAAATGGGCAAAAGACCTGAACAGACACCTCACCAAAGAAGATATACAGATAGCAAATAAGCATATGAAAAGGTGTTCCACATCAGATGCCATTAGGGAAATGCATGTTAAAACAATATTGAGATACTACTATACATCTATTGGAATGGGCAAAATTCAAAACACCAACATAACCAAATACTGGCAAGGAAGTGGAGTAATGGGAATCCTCATTCACTGCTGGTGGGAATGCAAAATGGCACAGCCTCTTTGGAGGGAGTTTGGTAGTTTCTTATAAAACTCAATATACTCTTACTATGTAACCCAGCAATTAGGCTCCTTGGTATTTATGTGAAGGAATTGGAAACTAATGTCCATGCAAAAACCTGCACATGGTTATTTATAGCAGCTTTATTAATAACTGCCAAAACTTGAAAACAACCAAGATGTCCTTCAGCTGATGAATAGATAAACTGTGGAATATCCAGACAATGGAATATTATTTTATGCTAAAAAGAAATGAGCTATTAAGTTATGAAACTACTTGGAGGAAATTTACATGCATATTAATTACCAAGTGAAAGAAGGCCACCTGAAAGGGCTACATTCTGTGTGTTCTGGAAAAGGCAAAACTATGGAGCCAGTGAAAAGATCAGTGGTCGCTAGAGGTTAAAGAGAGGGAGAGATGAGTAGGAGAAGCACAGAGTACTTTTAGGGCAGTGAAACTCCTCTGTTTGGTAATATAAAGATGACTATATGTCTTTTATACATTATCAGAACCCAAATAATGTACAACACCAAGAGTGAACCTTAATGTAAACTACGGACTTTGTGTGTGTCAATGTAAGTTCATCAGTTGTAACAAATGTACCACTCTGGTGGGGGATGTCATGGCAGGGGAGGTAGTGAACATGTAGGGGAGGGAAGAGATATATGGGAAATCCCTGTACCTCCTGCTCAATTTTGCTGAAGCTGCTCTAAAAAGATAAAGTCTACCTAAAAGGGAAAAACACAGTTTTGTAATCACATTAGCCATATCTCAAGTGTTCAGTAGTCACATGTGGCTAGTGGAAATCATATTGGACAACACAAATATGATTCTCAGGGAGACTCTCCTAAGAATTTCCATGTCACTTTAGTCTATGTGATCTGATCTTCACCAACTCTCCTGTGAAGTAAGTAGTTGAAAATAAAAAGGTCATCATGTCCATTCTACTTAACTTTAAGGAAGTGAAGTAAGTTGTTTCACGGCAATGTAGAGGAATCTAATCTGTAAAATAACCATGAGACAAGAGAAAGTATCTAGAATCTAACAATAAATTGTACTCCTTTCTTTGTTGATGTATTCAGTTTCCTTTTTTTCTGAGCCATATCTCATCCATTTAATTGACAAAAATTGCATTTATCGTGTGCTGGACACAGTGCTTGCATCGATGAACAAGTGCCACAGAGTTGCTGCTTTCAAACAAGCTTACAATCTAGCCTTCTTTACCCTTACGTTTGTCAAAGCCAGCCAAAAATATTTGTGAGCTCAGAATCAGTAGGATCATGATGGTTCCGTGAAGGACATGGAGCCCAGCACATCACCTCTCTTCACCCAGGCGAATCTTACATGTTTCAGGATGAAAACACTGGGCTGCAGGAGACCTGTTCCATAGACATTTGCATGTTGTCAAATGCCTTCCTCTGATTGGAGTCCACAGACTCAGTCTGTTAGCTCAGAAGCTAACAAAGGGACCAGCAGCTGCCCAGGGCAGGGCCCCCTGCCTCCCCTTCCCTGAGAAAGACTTTTAGCAACTTAGATACTGGTCTCTACGGCAGTTGAAGCCTTATCACTGAATGCCACTTGGTTGTGATGTGTACTTCTTACCTTCTCCTGAGGCATAATAGTTTTTTGTCTCTATTTTCCCTAGAATGCAGCTCAATACCCTGCAAATAATAGGAGCACAATTAAGATTTTGTAAAATGATGAGATAGATGTTATTTAACTCATGACCCAGTGGTACCCTGGATGAATCCTCGCAATTACTCTAATTAAATCGTCATAATACCAACTATGTGCCATATATGTTCTATGTTAACACTATGCAATAGATGTATTAAGTAAAGCACATACTAAATTTATATCTTCAGTTGTCAGATTTTCTTAAAGTTAAATGAGATGAAATTAACTTTCACAGTATATTTTATTTAACTCAGTAGATACGAACTATTGTCATTTCAACATGCAATCAGTATAAGATTATTAATAAGACACTACATGTTTGTTGCGTACTGTCTTTGAAGTCTAATGTGCGTTTTAATGTATGTCATATATTTCAGTTTGGATTAACCATAGTCCAAGTACTCAATAGCCACCTGTAGCTAGTGGTTACTGTACTGGACAGGGCAGTTCTCTACAGTTTTTTATTAAACCCTACAAGATGATTAAGAATAATAGCAAAATTCTGGGTGGCAAGCATTCTAGAGGAATCATCGCATCTACCCTCCTATCAGCCCTCATCTATAGATGAGGAAACAGACCTAGAATTGATTAGTGACTTATTGTCGACCCCCTGCTCTTATGCGGCAGAGCTGGGTCTGGAATCCTTGCTCTGAGGCTACCAAGACAGGCCCCTGATTAACTGGGTGGTCTTGAGCAAGGCAGTTCTCTGCATTTTAGTTTCCTCCTTCACAAAATGGGAAGAGAGTCGCAATGGATCATCCAAAGTGAATCTTCCTCCTTATTTCCTGGCGTCCAACAAACCTGGCTCTCCTGTTCCCACCCAAGAGGACCTTGGGTTTACATGGTTCCTGCTCTGATCTCAACAGCAGGCTCTTCCTGGCCTGGACTTTCCTGGCTGGGGCTGGCCTGATGCCGAACCTATAAACCTTGCAGCAGGTTGGAGCCCCTCCCATACCCAAAGCAGTGCTGCGTTTTCATTGGAGTTTCTTCTATTTCCAGCATAGAGTTCAGCTTCAGCTTCTGGATGTTTTTGTGAAAGAAAAGAAACTTGTTGTCTGGGCACTCGGTTTTAATTTTCTGTCCTCTTTGTTCTTAGGCATGTTGTAGATAGCTCCCCTCTCCCAAGGATATTCTACTATACATTTCCATAATTTTCCTGCTTTCCCTCTCCACGAAATGCAAAGAAAATAACTGTCAACTTTTTTGCATATATAAATTTTAACAGCCCATACATGTCAACTAATCTTTTATCCAGGAAGGAAAGGCTTATTTCAAGTGATTGAAAGTTGAAATGCTTAGGTTTTTATTCTTGTTGTGTAATGGAACACTGTGTGGACATGCCACGTTATGATTAGTTTATCAGTTCCATTCTCCAAATCTACTAACTCTAGTGAGTGCCTACTATGTGCAAGGGAAGAATCCCTACTTTCAAGAAATGTATCTTTTACCAGGAAGAGTAAGGCAAATGTTCAACCAAGGACAGCACAAAGTAGATAAAGTATGCCAAGGGCCTTAAGAGGGGTACCAAGTACAGCTGACCCTTGAACAACACAGGTTTCAACAACACAGGTCTACTTATCTGTGGATTTTTTTTTTTTTGATAAATGTAGTACAGTACTCTAAATATATTTTCTCTTCCTTATGATTTTCTTAATAACGTTTTCTCTAGCATGCTTTATTCTAAGAACACAGCATATGAAACATATACAGATTAAGTGTTAATTGACTGCTTATGTTATCGGTAAGGCTTCCAGTCAACAGTGGGCTATCAGTAAAGTTTTTGGGGAGTCAAAAGTTATACGTGGATTTTCGACTGCACGGTGGGTCAGTGCCCCTAACCTTTGAGTTGTTCAAGGGTCAACAGTACTAAGTTCAAATATTTGGTTTGGGGTAAATCAGAGAAGGTTCTACAGAAGAGTTGCCTTTTAGAATGGACCTTGAAAGAAAGGTAGGGTTTCAGTAAACAGAGAAGGCAAGAAGAGCATTTTGGGAGACGAGGCAGAGGCGACTGTCCCTGTCTCCTGCACGACAAGCAGGAGGAAGCGTAGGAAGCAGCACGTGGCATGGTCTGAGGATTACACATGGATTGCAGGGATTATGTAAGGATGTAAGGCAGTTTGGCAAACTCTGCATGAGTGTCACACTCCCAATCCTCCACCCATGGAAGACAGCATTAATTAATCACAGCCCACACCTTTCCAACCAACCTCAGGAGTTCCTTCATGAGATGAGATCGATTTGCCATCCCTGGTGCAGGAGTGCAGAGATAAGTGAGGTAGAGCCTTGAATACCGTGTTGACTAGTTAGTAGTTAATTGGATAGGCAATGGGGAGCCATTAAAGTCTTGTAAGCAGGGGAGTGACATGGTGGGAAATGAGAGCTGTAGTTCAGGGTAATTAACTTGGCAGTGTTATCTGGGATGGATGAGAACGGTTGTAAGACTGAGGGCCAGTTATTTGGAAGGTTACTTTAATGGTGTAGGTGAGCCATGCTGTCTGGAATTGGAGTGGTGGCTGGAGAAAGGAGGGGCACAGGTCACAGAGTAGAACTTAAAGCCCTTGGCAAGTAGGTGAAGATGTGGAGAGCTAGGGCCAGTGGTGAGAGTCAAAGCTCACTCTGAGGTTCCCAGTAATTACCTTGGACTAAGAGAACACCAACTAGTGTTACCATCAACAGGGGAGCCTGGGACTGGCAAGAAGGTAGGGAGAGTCCTGGCCAAATTGGGGAGGGAGAGAACAGTCTGCAAAAAGTGGATTTAGGCTTGTCTCTTCTACATAGCAGAGATTTTCCAAGCCATCCTTTGACAGAGAACTCAGTAGGGCAAAAGTAAAATAACCATTTTTAAGCAAACACTGTTGCCCTTTGTCAACCAGCAGATCTAAAGAAGGCTTCCATCTTTCCAAATATTTGAAAAATTGGAAAGCCTTAATTAGTAAGCAGGCAAGGGGCACGAGGGAAGGAAAATATATAAGCCTAATCACTGTGCTTTCCAGGTTTCAAATGCTTCCCCAATCCGGGTAATTTACACTTTAGTAACAGTGATTGACAGTCAAGGAATGTATCTAACTCACTTTTATTTTTCCCTTGGGGAAAGCACCTTCGGTCCCAATTGTTTTAAATTGCAGAAGCAGTAATTGTTTTAGAGAGTTGGGAGGAATGGCTTTTTGGAGCTGGAATTTACCGCTGAAGGGAATATGGATTCTACCTTAATTGACTAAGGTCACTAGGGCCATTTTCAGGAAGGTCTTCCCAGGGTGAACAAATACCAGCTCAGTCAAAGGAGAACAGCAAAGGAACCAATTGAAGGAAGGCTCAGGGGACTAGACCTAAGCAGAAAAATGTTAATGCGTTACTACTGGTACCTGAGAAGGAGCCAGGGGTATTTTTTTTAGAGGCACTTGTATCCCAAATAGAACTGTTGGTGAAATTAATATGAAAAACTGCTGTAAAATGTTTTAGAATAAATATGGAGCAGCGGATATATTTTGAGATACTCACTTCCCCAGAGGCACTCGCTTATTTATTAAACTATGCACTTTGATATATTTGTTTACTTAGGAAAGTCAAGAGTGACAAGCTAGGTCAATTGCATCAAGAACATTATTAACAGGCTAACCAATTGTAAATGGTGTGAAGGCTGTTCTGGAAATCTGTGCTTTGATGTATGGGGAAACCCACACATCTGATTTGGGATGGAGGAGACAATCGTGGCATTGTTTGTAGGCGCCAACAGACAGGCTAAAGCCAGGGATCCTTGCAGAGACTGGATTAAGGTATCAGAACCGTTCACATCTCATTTACATCACTCCGAAGAGTGGACCACAGGTTTTGCTGATTAACACACAGACCATGGCAAATAGCATTGTGTATTTGAAATCAGACCAAGATCAGTAACATTAACACAAACCATGTGTGAAGTTTGGCATATGGAGGTTCCACTTAAGCAATTATCTAACTAGGTTCTCCCCCACCCTTGTTTTCAAAAAGCATTTTTCCAAACTAGGAAGGTAGAGAAAGCAAAACGTTCCCTACTTCTTTTCCCCATCCCAACCCCCTAAATACACATATTTATGCCACCTTCTGGTATGTAATAATATTTTTTATTGTCAAAATTTGTGAGCTTTCTGAAAGGAAGGTGGGAGTGTGTGTTACAAATGTACTGATTTCATCGGTGTCTGGGCAGGCAAAAAGAACTGGTGAGTTGAGTACCGAGGCAGAGGAGGCAGGCTACTACCCCCGGAATGTTTTCCACTCACCCAATTTTTTGTCCCTTCATCCTGGAGTTTGGGGTCAAGGTAATAGGGATGCAACTCTCTACTGTCCCTGGGTTTCATTAAACACCTACTATGTGATGGTTGTCTTTCCATGGAAGGGAGGTGTAGAATGACGTCTACAACGATGTCACTTATTAGGAGCTGTTAATTATCTGGATTTTATCGTCGAGGCATTATTAATGCCTCTGCAGCCTATCTTTTTACGGACGAGACTGTACATTTAGTAGCAAAATTACCGGTGGGAATTGACAATTAGCAGCCGCACATGAACTAGCTGCCGAGTGGCATATTTCAACCCGCTTAGATAGTCACCAACCCAACGGGCCAAAGTTTTCTTCGGTGGAAACTGCCCTGCCAAGTGGTTTCTGGATCCTTCTCCGAGGAAACAGCGAAGAAAGCGGAGAGCCACCTCTTTCAACCACACCAGAAATTGCCCGTCCAAGGCGGTTCTAGTCCCCAAATGGGTTTCAGACACAGAAGTCTCTCAACGCACGTCTGGAAACCCACTGGCCGTCCCAATCCCCGAAGTAAGAAGTGCCACGTCCCCCTCCCCCCTCCACCTCCACCTGCACCTCCACCTCCACCCCACTCCATCCTCCTCTTCCTTCGTGTACCGGCCCAGGTCGGATTCCTTTTTAGTCTCATCCTCAGTCCCGGGCGGGCCGGCAGGGAGCTCCCTGCGGTTCCCCCAACGTGGATAATCCCAGGTGGCTGTTCCCAGGCTGGCTGCGTGCAGAGGGGCGCGAGTTCTGTTCCCGAGAGAGAGTCTCAGAAGTAGGCACGCAATCAGCTCGCCGGTCTCCATCTCGGTCCCGGGGCGGGGGCGGGGGCCGGGGCCGGGCCCGGGAGGACCGGGGCAGCGAGCGGAGCCTCTCCCCCGCTGCGCCCTCCCCCCCTGGCAGCCAGTCTGCGGCTCCCGCCTGGGGTCCGGAGGGTGGGGGCGTGGGTGTGGGGGCCGGCCGGGGAGGCTCTCGCTAGCGCTGCCTGTGGCCAGACCCGCCTCCCAGCCCCTCGCGGGCGCACACGGCCGCCCGCCCGGACACACTCCGCGCGCTCCCTCGCGCTCCCGCCGCCGCCGCCGCCGCCGCCGCCGCCGCCTGCTCTCTCGCTCCTGCTCTCCCCGGTCTCTTTCTCCCCCCTCTTTTTTTTTTTTTTTTTTTTTTTTTTGGTACCATAGAGTTGCTCTGAAAACAGAAGATAGAGGGAGTCTCGGAGCTCGCCATCTCCAGCGATCTCTACATTGGGAAAAAACATGGAGTCAGCTCCGGCAGCCCCCGACCCCGCCGCCAGCGAGCCGGGCAGCAGCGGCGCGGACGCGGCCGCCGGCGCCAGGGAGACCCCGCTGAACCAGGAATCCGCCCGCAAGAGCGAGCCGCCCGCCCCGGTGCGCAGACAGAGCTATTCCAGCACCAGCAGAGGTAGGAGGCTGCGAGAGGGGCTGGGGAGGGGGCGGCGGGCGCCCGGAGCGGAGCGGGGGCCGGCCGGGAGCGGGCGCCCGGAGCGCGGGGGCCGGGGCCGCGCGCGAGCCTGCGGCGGCGCCCCGAGCCCGGGGAGCCCCCCTCCCCTCCCCCCTCCGCCCCCCGAAAATGTTGCAAACTTTTGCAGCCCGTCCTCGGGTCTGCGGGAGCAGAGGGGGGCGGGGGCGGCAGCCAGGAGGGTTGACAGCCGGCGGGCTCACCCCCTGGCTCGGATTTTTCTGCAAAGAGAGGAGGAAAGCCGCGTAGCCCGAATGAAATACGCTCCCCCGAAATACGGAGGACCGGGGAGCGGGGGCCCGGGAAAGAAACTTTTAAAGCGGCAGTGTCCTTTTAAGAAGGAAGGAGGCAAAAAAAAAAAAAAGAAAAGAAAAGAAAAAAAAATGCGTTCATGGCCACCCTCCTCCCGCTTTACCTCTTCTCCTCTTGACAGTTTCGGCCCCGGCTGCCCCAGACCGGGTGTGTTTTCGGCGCCCCCCGCCCCCCGCCCGCCGCGGAGCGGAGGGGGTGCGGGGGGAGGGAGCGACCCGGGGAGTCCCGAGGGTGGAGAGGGGGCGCTCCTGGATCTGGGGGCGACGAGGGCACCTTCTCCGGGACGCGGCGGGTTTGGGTGGGTTTGGGGTTGGGAGGAAGGGCCGGAGAAAGCGGGGAGCGGGCGCGTGAGGCGCTCGCCCAAGTTGTCCGGCGGGCGCGGCGAGGGCAGATGCGCAAGTTTGCAGCCCCCGGGGGTCCGCAGCCCCGCGCCCGGGCCGGCGGGGGGCGTGTGCGCGGCAGCGCGCGGAGGGCGGCGGCGCCGAGGGGCGCTCCACGCGCCTCCCGAGTGAGCGTCTGCAAAAGCAAACAAGCAGACACGGAAAGATCGAAATGCACCCAAACTTATTTCTGCCCTGGGAATCCTTCCCTCTCCGAGGTTCCAGCGTTTCTGCAAGAACCTGGGAATGGTCAGCGGAGAGTTGAACGCTGGTTGGGTAGATAGTGCGAGAGATGCGCCCCCCTCGCCTCCCCCCCCCCAGCCTCGCCTCCCAGCGAGCTTTACACTTCATTTTGGAGAGTATGAGCCGGGGTAGGGGTGGGGTGGAGGGGGGGCTCCACTGCCCCCTCCTTGCTTTTTCCTAAAGTCGAGTTACTGGGGGGAAAGCTCACTCTCTGTCTTTCTTAAAGGTGTCAGAACCTGATGTAGGGTTTTTTTTTTTTCTTCTTTTTTTTTCTTGGAGGTGGCGGTGGGGGATTATTTATTTGATTGCGCCTGGAAGTTTGCAAAGAACAGGAGGAAGCTACGGCTTTAATTACTGTTGTAAATAATGTATAAATCACGCCTGTCACTCCGGAGGAAGCGGGCCCGCGCGAGCAGCCCGGGGCTGGGGATCCGGGGATGGAGGATCTCCCGCCCGGGCTTGGGCACCGGCCCCGCGCGCCCCCTCCTCCTGCCTCTCGGCTCCTGGCGGCGATGGGGGGGGGGGGCCGGGGAGCCGCTCCCTGCCTCTCGGTGTTACGGTTGGAGGTAGGAATATGGCTGATCATGTGCTGGCTGTTTTACAGTATTCCCCCCCCCCTTTAGCCACACCCCCTGTCCGGGCGCTTTCCCATTCACGGAATTCGAGTACAGTAAAAGCCATCAGGATGACACACACGAAAAACATTTAATTAAAGGCGATTTCCGAGGAGTGAACACGCCGAACCGGGTTTCAGCGGGAGGGGGTGCAGTCAGGGCCGGGAAGGCAGGAAGGGGGATCAAGGCTGGGGCCGGGTCCTGCCGCCGGCTCGGTGAGTTTGTGTGTGGAGAGCTTTTGGCTGCAAAGAGTATATTTAGACCCTGAGACGGTGGATTTGGAATGCGAGCGGGTTATGTAACAGGGTTAATCAGAAACACTGGAGAAAATCCCCTTCATGTGTTTTCTGAGTTTTTTTTTTTTAAAGGGGGGGGGTAACATAGTATATAGGAAGCCACATTAATTTCTAGTTTGTGCTGTCACCCCCATCTCTCTTAACCTCCCCCTTCCTGTGTGTTATTAGCATCTTCAGGTGTCATTCTTGCCAGGAGGTGTTCTTGCAAGAGATCAGGGTGGCAGGCTGCAGAACCGACTAACAAATCCGTAACTTGCTGTTCTTGCAAATTATGTAACGCTGGGGCATTCAGTACCACTAGCCCCCTAGGCTTAGCAAAAAGGGGAGAGGGACAAAGTAGAGGTGGAATGCATCTTACCCAGCTGACCTGTTGACCTTTGTCCCCTTGCCCCCTACAGAGTCACCCTCCACTCACTCTTCTTTGAACCAACCCGTGCCCCATCTCTCCAGAGATTTACTAGGGGGAGGGAGAAGAGGTAAGGCCCAAACACTCAACTCACATCCTGCACGCAGGCAGTAGGTTATGTAACAGTCTGAATGGAAAAAGGAAGGTCAGAGATGGAGGCATCCTTTAGCTAACACAGCAGTAGTAATAGCTTCCAGAAATTATGTGCATTTGCAGACTTTAACCTCAGATGTAGTGTCTGCTCCTCAGGGATACCAATCTGTGCGTGTGTGTGTGTGTGTGTGTGTGTGTGACCTAGGGAGAAGAAGAGAGAATGTGTAAGTATGCCTGGTAGATGAGAGTGATTTGAAAATGGGAAATGTTTGGGTTTTCAGATGATGTAATGGTGTTGGCAGAAAGTCGGCTCCCAGAGTGTAAGCAGCAAGAAAATTGGAGCTGGCATCCAGTATTAATGTCGCATAAATTACAATATCGGAAAGAAATTAACCTACACACTAGGTGATTACGCCTTTTTAATACTTAAAACATAAAGGCACACAACTCAAAAGGAAAAGCAAACATCATCACCTTATAATTAGCATTTTCAACCTCAAGGAGGATTGAATGGAGTTCTTGGCATTGGGTGAAGTGGGAAGCTTTTGGATTTGGGAGATGCTTTCCAGAGAGGTAGAGGGGTTAGCTTCCAGCCAGCCGGTGTTTGCAGTCCGCAGAAATTGTGGTCTGGATTCTCATGACATTGAGGTGACCTCATGAGACATTACCTGGGTAGACTGGAAGCTGTTATCGAATGCCAGACTCCTGGGAATCCCCGTGTGAATGGGCCGCGTACCCTTAGTGCCTGCGTTGCCAAAAATCAGTTGCGAGACTTTGTGATCTGAAAGACACGCCTTCCTTCCCCCTGTCCTTAAGGCTAGCAGGGAATGGTTAGCGGTGGTCAGGAAACTGTCCCGTTTTCTAGGTGGTATTAATGATGGCTGGTGTCATTCAGTACCAACTTTACAGCACAATGAAAGGCAAGAAAGGCAGGAGGCAACACGGGAAGTAAGAATGAAACGGAAAAAAACCACAGCGAATCTTTAATTTAACAAGGCTTACAGGGACTTCAGGGAGCCATAAGCATTGTGACATAACTGTTGTTAAAAACCCTTTTCCAGAATCTCGTTATTATATGCATGCCAGAAGCTTACATATTTCACTTCCCTAAAGTTATCCTCACAGGGCTGCGTGGCACGCAGTTGGCTTGGAACACCAGGGTTGTAGGTTGAAGGCTTTTAGGGCAGGCCGACCTCAGGGAAAAATCGAAACCAAAAGATGGGATTAACACTGAAAAGCTCGGTTGGGTTGAGATTGAACCCCCTGGAAGCTCAGTTTAGATTGACTTAAAATCAGTTAACAAGGCCTGTAGTTTTTTGTTGCCCTGTGAGGACTTCTAGAGTCACGTAACCAAAGTGCTTTGCCTCCACGCCCCCCTTCCAGTCTTGGCTGATTCGCTTTCTGGTAGGTACCCTTCTTGCCTGGCAATTTGTAGCCTTTTCTAGAGATTGATTCTCAGATCAACTTTTCTAGCATAGGCCTGGCTCTCCACAGTGAACAAGTGATGCCCCATAGTTTGAAAAGAGCTACTGGCTGGGATAAAATCCTTTGCCAGAGGAACTGAATAATTATTTTTTAAACTGAGGGACTTTAATTTTCCGGTAAATTGCTCATAAAAACATTTGTAATTATACCCTCAAAAAAATGTAATGGAATAATTTTAGGAAATGCATTTGGTGATAGTTATGATAACCTCTTCTGTTGCTTCCCCCTTATTTCTTAAGAAGAATTGTGTTCTTAATCCAGAAGTCAAATCCTGAGTAGCTAAAAACATGTACAGCAGACTCCTTATATGTTAGTCACCTGCTGGAATTTTCCAGAACCTACTAGCGTCATGAGGAGCCTTGGCTTTAGAGAATGTCTCCATTTCCAAAACTGAAATATGGAGTCTTCATGGAAGCCCTCACCATGAGACCCTTCAGCATGTGTTTTCAAGGCAGCAGAGGTGGTGGTGTTGGTAAGGGGTGTAGCACACGCTGCTAGTTCCACACCAGGCTCCTAAGTGGGATGTAGGGAGGTGTGAGGACATTATTTGTTGTAGTTGTGCCTCCAGGTGAAACGTTCTGGGGATTTTTGGTGACAGCCCAATTGCTTTTGGAAGCCATCTGACCCCTGTCCAGAGCTAACCTTTGGAATGCAAGTGAGACAAGCCCGTGGGTGCTTCTCCTTGGGCTATACTCTTGTCACTTCTGACTTAAGATGCACATTTTTCTCTACATTTTCCCATTTCTGATTCCAGAAAGTTGTGTGTTGTTGGAAGGGCAGACTGAGTTGGATGTCACTGGAAATTCTGTTTGTGTGGTCTCTTATAGCAGATGCCATTTTTTCTTTTCTTTTCTTTCTTTTCTTTTCTTTTCTTTTCTTTTCTTTTCTTTTCTTTTCTTTTCTTTTCTTTTCTTCTTTTCTTTTTTTTCTTTTCTTTTCTTTTCTTTTCTTCTCTTCTCTTCTCTTTTCTTCTTTCTTTCTTTCTTTCTTTCTTTCTTTCTTTCTTTCAAGATTTTATTTATTCATGAGACACACACACACACACACACACACACACACAGAGGCAGAGACACAGGCAAGGGGAGAAGCAGGCTCCATGTGGGGAGCTTAATGTGGGACTCAAACCTAGGACTCCAGGATTGCGTCCTGGGCTGAAGGCGGCACTAAACCGCTGAGCCGCCCAGGGATCCCCAGATGCCACTTTTTCTGAGAGCACTCTTCCTCTCTGCCCTCATCTTCTTAGTCTACTTGATGAATTGTGTTTCTTAGGTTACATGTGTCCTTATGTGTTTATGGAAGCGAAATACATAATGACATTTCAGGTGTCTGGGGACGGATTGTAATGTGACCGCCATGTGTGCAGAAGACTAAATTTGGTAGAAAATCCAGCTCTCTTCATATGACTTAACGTGCTGCTGCTTCCCCTCTTTGTCTTCCGTGAGCCATTGTTCAGGTACTTTGAGGTAGACGTCATCTACTCCCTTGAGGAGATTCCTGACCAGTTATCCCAGATTAGTGATAGATCTTCTAGAGCAACAAGAGTCTGCTTTGAAGGGCCTTCAGGTACCAGAGTGAATACTAACCTAGAATGTAGAATATCTTTCTGAATGTGAAGACTGTCATCCTGTTGAGAATATTAGAAACAGTCTCTCTCTCTTTCTTTTTCTCTATATGGTTCTCTCTTCTACCATTAAAAAAAAATGTTTTGTTTTTTTAGGGGAGGTGCTGATTGTGTGTGTGTGTGTGTGTGTGTGTGTGTGATTCATAATCGGAAATGTTGGTTTGGAAACGAGCTGTTCCATTTTTCACCCACCTTACTAAACCGTATGTTAAGAGAAATAAAAGTGAATCATTTTGAATTAATGCTTTGAAAAAAATTCTCCAGATAATCAGTGTTCAAGTGTTGATTAATATACAGTAAATCATGATTTTTCTATAAGGGTACCAAGGCATTACTAATGAATTAGTTTTTCTGGCTAACAGTAGATTAACCAGAAATCTCTTCTGTCTTTCTCTTTTTGAATTTTTTTTTTATTAATGTGCTAGTCCCCTTTCCTACCCTAGAAAGAACATTGGGAATGTAATTGAATCTTTCTTTGAGGTTTGAGGATCTTACAGTGCCACAGGGTCACTGTTCTGAGGATGAATTCTGATTGTACATTATAGAACTGTGAATGGAGACAGTGCCAGAGATTGGACTAAATCTGCCCTGATCCCAGCTTGGAAATTGTTTTTTTTTTCTGTTAAATCCTCGATGTCAGTATGTTTTGTTAGTTGCCTTCCTTGGCCTCTGACTTGCAAGGAGCAAGGCAGACATTCACTTTTAATTAGTTGACTCTAGTTACTTGAGGTTTGTACTTTCTAGGAAAATTTCAACCTGAATCGAGAACCTTAATTTTTTCCCTGCAGTTATGGTGGATGTAAAATCACTCTCAGATGTTTAGGAAGGCTGTTTTATTTACAAAGAAGTTATGTAAGGTATTACCGTAGCATTATGTAACTTCTTCCCCTACTTGTAATAATGGCAAATAGAAATATCGGCTAATTTTGCCTCTTCCTTAGATATGTTGAGAGGGTATCACAAATCCTAAAAACTAACATATTCTAGTGTTTGAGGGAAGACTTTCAAGAATATCAATAAAGAACGTTTAAATTCCCCCAAAGGAAATTCTCCTTTCAAGTTTGGGCCTTTGTTCACTGGGCCAGTGTGGGAAGCATGCCCAGGAGGGCACCATCAGAGGCTGACTTTCTCAGGGCCCTCCCACTTGACTTAATGATAGTCTGCGGTTATCTTCTGGCATCTTTGATGTCACAGCATTGCAAATTCATCTTAGGAGTCGTGGCGTTCTTTTGTGACAGCCCAGTTATTATTATTATGATTATTTTGTTTTTGGAGTAAGGACATCAAGGAGATTGTCTAGAGAAGTCCATAGGAGAGGAGGACGGGGCGTGATGAGGAATAAATGTGCCACGTCTTGTGGCTCGCTTTTTGCTCCCCCTTTAAATGCCGATGTGAAAAGGAGTCACAGGTACCAATTTCCATGTGTTGGTAGAAGAACGGTCTCTTGTTGTTTTTTCCTAACAGACGTTTATGACCTGCATTGACAGGTCATTATTACAGACTGTCCTAGCATCTTCCGTGCTATGGCACATTGACAGTGGCGTGGCCCTGTGGTTTCCTGGTGATTGTCTCGTCCACAGAAGTGAGGCCCTGGTGGCCAGCTGCAGGGCCCTCTGCAGTGTCCACCACCAGTGGAGAGTACAGGTCTCCCACGCCCTGAAAGGTGCCAGAGGACTGCAGGCTGTACCAGGAAGTTTCTGTACCAGCACCATTTGCCCTGAAGCTCAATCAGAGGCTGGAACTGAGTAGGAACCCTTATGGCATAGAGGATTTATAGTCTCCCAGCCTCGAATCATCTCTAGCAACATTATTGGGCATTTGAGTTTTGATTATGAACTATCTTAAAGTTGTTGTTGTTGTTGTTGTTTTTTGAATAATCAGGAAGTTCCTCCATCCATGAACGGACCGTAATAGATGAAACTCTTCTGGGGTGCAAGGAAGGGTGCCACTTAGTACAGGATCCTCAAGCCTGTGAAAGAGGCAGCGCACTGTTAAAAATACCTAGCTTACTTCGGGGGAGGATTTGGCTGAATGCTGATGAAGTTTATGAAATATGAATGTAGTGAAGTTGCTGTACGTAAGTGGTAGGCGTGTGTGAAAGAAGTAAGAAGAAATAAAATTGTGTATAAATGACACTCTGAAACTTGATGGAATTGTATACGTGACAGGAATGGTGACGTTTGGGTCTGTGCTTAATGGGGGAAAATAAACTGGCTTAAAGTCTATATGTCAAACTAGATGGGGGGCTAAAAATTATAGAAGATAAAATTATTGGACTTATTTTATGAGCAAAGGATGCTACCAAGGATAAATAGGCAGATTGCAAGTGGTAGAGGTGAAGCAGAATAGGGGGAAAAAAATGAGGAATCAACACTGGAATTTATAACGAGCTATGGTAATCACCGTTTTAAATAATCCCAACCATTAACTACTGTGCTGCTAGGTAGAGAATTAGTTATAGCCAAACAAAAGGCATAAATATGAGTTTTAGGTTGTATGGGAGAAATCCTCTTGATCCCCAAAGCATAAATGCATGTACTGAGAAGCAAAGCTACACACGATGTAATTTTTTCTGTCTTATCCCAATTAATTGACAGGCAACTGTATGCCTCTTTCCTGAAGGTGACTTTACAATCTCCAGACACAGACATTTCTCTCAGAAGTGGAGTGAAGGAAGGAGAACCACAAGCTAAAGTGTGTGTCACTGGGTGAAGTATTTTGGGGGGAGAGATAAGGGTACAGTAGGGGATCGGAGCCTTGCATACAGGGATGAAGAATGCCTGTTTGGGGCTGGGGAGTGGGGGCTGTGAACGAGGAAGGGAATCTCTAGAGGGAAGGAGACTTCTGTGCAAAGGAAAATGAAATTAGCATTGACTCTGAAATGGCTCGGAATGTGACTTTCTAATTTTAAATTATCTTTAACAAGGGCAATGAAAAGAGGAAAAGTTGACACTTTGAGAAGTTATGACGAACTTGTCGAGAATGCCAATTGACAAAGGCAGGTAAGGGAATACTTGGAAAAACAGAACAAGAACAGGTCTGAAGGGCATGATGATCTGCTTCCTAGCGTGTTAAGGGAATTGGCGGGCATGTTTATTGACTCTTCCAATTAGTTTTAAAGAAACCTGAAGAAATGGACAAAGACGGAGAAAAGACAACCAGATGTGATTCTGCTCTTCCAGAAGCAGAGAAGCTTTTCTCATCCCATATGATCGATGCCAGTCCTGGGGAAGACTCACTGTATAGCAGTTAATGGATTTTCAACATACCAATCACAGAAGAAACAAGGGTATATTTAGCAAGTCTAAAAACTCTTCAATAAACTGCATTGCTTTTCATTTTCACTGTACAGTCATAAAGCCAGGGGATGGTAAGAAGGCCATGGTAATGATACAGCGTGTACTCCCAGGAACGTTTGTATGATGGGGATATTACGTCTGAAAGGACAGGGCATCTGGGAGGATGAACTGCCCATAACTCTCAATTGTCCAGGTAATGAAGCATTGGAAAGCAAACGCAAATGAAATACTTTGATAATCAAAAGTGATTCTTCTTTTAGTGATCATATTAGTTGACTGATGGTGACAGGTATGAAATTGCGAGTTGCGTGTAGCCATTTCTGGCACTCGTGGTCCACTTCTGATGAGCATGTTGATGTGGAAAGTGGGAACCCGGACGGTTTCTATAGACCGGGCTGTGAACCCAGAAGATGTAAAATTTCACAGCGTGAAGGACAAAGGTTGAAGATTAGTGAGGCCCTAAAATTTCTTGAGGCCTTACAGAGAATCAGTTGGAGAACTGACGCTACACTGAGAGGCTCTAGCAAGTCCTAAAGCTCGTTTTTCTCACCTCGAGCTTGAGGGTGTGTGCTAGGTGTGTGCTAGGTGTGTGGTGCTCACTCACCATGCTGGTGCCAGTGCTGTTTTATTAGCCCAAGACCTGTTAGACACAGAAGCGGCCTTCTAAATCATCTAGGCTGGCCCTTCTCCTTTAAACTGACGCTCACAGAGATCTAATAATGTGCCTGAGTTCCCATTCCTAGTAAGTGGCAAGACTGTGACAAGAGTACGGGTCATCTACTTTGTAGAAGTGTTCCAGTGTTCCTTGCCTTTGTGTGCTGTGCCGAGATACTCGGAAATTCCAGCAGGTACAGAATCAATTTCCTGAACCCCTCTCCCCGTCCTGCCAGGTAACCCCCCTGAGGATATTATGATGCATACACAGGTTAATCCAGCATGAGGTAGCTGACATCTCTGAAACTCAATGCATGTGACGTTGGTTGTGCGTCAGTAATGGAGCATTATCAGTAATTGTTATGTTTTCATATCCCACTTTGAATATTATATAAAAATTAGCTCATGAACTGGTGGCCGTGTCAGTAAAAGCATTCTGAAGCATAGTAAAAATAGTGCCTGTATCTTATGCACTGCTGATTCCGTAGAAAGTAAAATAGAGGCTCTGGAAGGGAGCGTCTTGTCATCGGTGCCAGCCTGAGCGGTTATGCTCGCTAGAGCTGGATGCAGCCAGAGGGTGGAATGGAGAGGCTGGCTCTCAGCAACTGCCCTTTTTCCTCAAGGCAGAGGAAAGGCTGTGTCTTTTATAAGAGATGCTCAAGAGGAAGTCCACCTGTGGAATACTATGTAGCTAGTAAAAATCCTATTCCAGTAGAAAAGTATCTCTTGATAGGGGAAAATGTTTGTCATCTATTAGTGAAAAGTAATAACCTTCATAGCAGTGTGCCCAGAATGACATCATTTCTGTAAAAAACTATAGTGTGTGTATTAATATGGACCCACGTACACCTTAATAATGAAATGATAAAATGGTTATTTTTAGTGTGAGTTTCTTTTTTTTTTTTTTGTGCCCTTCTGTATTTTTGACTTTCCTGCATTATACGTGTATTACTTTTGTAACTAGAGAAAAATAAATCTTATTTTTTTTCTAAAAAAAGATTGTTTGTATGTTGTGAAACTGGGGGTGCATTGAAGGAACTAATTCTGGGCTTCGTATGTCCCACAGAATTGCTCAGTATTTCAGGATGGGCCAAGTTTACTGGCCCCAAGAGCAGTACCTCTGACAGTCGCATTCAGCCAGGATCGTCAGGAAAACAAGGTTCATTTAGCTTGCGTGTGAAAAGAAGCATCCAATATTGGAATTTATTGCCCTTTAGGGCAATATCTTTGAGGTGTTTATACTGTGATCTACAATGAGAAAAACATACTACATTGTGACCCAGTACACACACACGTGTGCACGCACACATGCATGCGCATACATACCACAAGTACATGCAATAAACTTTTCATGTAAAATATTTATCCTTTACCTGTGATGCACTGTTATTTTTGCTCTATTATTTAAAGACAAGATATAAATCATGAGCCACCAAATTGGTTTCATGATCTATTTATGGGCTGTCTCTCACAGTTTTAAAAACCCCGTTGTGGACATGAGGTAGAAGCAGCCTTTTTGTGAGCCATGGCCTGGTGGTAGGAGGGAGGGAGGGGAGGGGGAGAAGGGGAGGTAGAGGAGGGATGGAGTGTTTCCACAGTAACTGATGTTGGACTCCAGGTGTTACTCATTATGATTTCAGGGAGGAGGTGGGGGATGGAAAATAATGTAAATACTTATTATTTGTAATCATACGGTATCTTTATACCACTTTTAGCACATGCTCATTAATACCCTGTTACCTTTAGACATGCATCTGCCAAGACTGGCTCAGAATGTAGATTCTGGGATCCCCGTTGCTTGGATTTGATGTCACTGTGTAAAAGCCCAAGGATGGCGTTCTGGACAGAGGTTTGCCGAGCACTTTGTGTGTGAACACAGCAAACAAGATTGAGGGCCGATCCCTGCCTTCCTGGATCTTGCATTCTAGGGGTAGCATCTCTCAGTGAAGCCCACGGTCTGGAGGTTCTCTTCTAAGTGCCTGTTGGACGTGGCCATCCTTAGCCGTCTTCCTCATACATGCTTTCACCCTTCCCCTCTTCTTCTTTCCAACCCAGTGCTCCCATCTTCTATCCCAATCTCTCTTTGCTTCTTGAAAGCGTGCAGTGGCTTTAGATAAGGCTACGAGATAAGACTCACCCTCTCCCTCCTGCAGTTCTCGTGATCCCTGTCTTCTTCAGTTGTCAGGTGGGCCTGGCTCATGCAGTAAGCACGTAACCTCTTCCTTTGCCGGGTTGCTTTATACTGTCTTACAGTGTTATTTCCCGGCTAGGTGTCTAGTCTCCCCAAGAGGACTGGCACCGTGGTTTATCCTGTTACTCCTGCGCAGTGCTTTGCGAAAAGTCAGTGCTCATTAACTGTGTAGAGCATCTCTTTCACATTGCCCTGCCAAGCCGGTCACTTTTTCAGTAGATTCAGCGCTCTACTTCCCAACTCTGCAAGCACAGCTTCTACTCACTCAGACTTCCAGCTGGGCCTTGGGTATGGACCCAGCTGCCCTTCTTTGTCCCATTTCTGTCTCTCTCAGATCTACCAGTCGTCCCCTCCATGGCAGGTTCAGGCCTGCTCCAGTCTTGAGCAACTCAGATGAAGGCCAAACATGTTGGGAAACAGCATGTATGCGTGTTATGAGCCAGCCGGGAGTCAGGCAGACCTGGGCCAGAGGCCCAGGTGTGCTGGGTGCTGGCTGTGTGACTTAGGTAAGTGCATTCATCACTCATTCTGTTTCTTTCATCACCTGAAAACTAGAGATGTGTATGATGCTGGCTTCCCAAGATGGTTGAGGGTGACCTGTGATTAGGCACGCATGGCACCTCGCAGGGTGCCCATTAGGCCTAGACTGTAGCTCCAGTGATGGTGGTGATTATGGAGCACATACAGATACAGGAGCTTCTGTTGCCTGTCTCCTCCTCAGGTCTGTGACTCCCTTTCCTCAGATCATTCCTCTCTGGTTCTGATTGGTTGCTCTATGGAACAAGCCAGGCTATCTGAAGGCATTGGAAGCCTTACCTTTTACTGCTAGTTCCCTTTCCTGACTGGATCTGCCCTAGTCACTCAGCTCAGCCACCATGGGCTGAATCTTTGTGAAGACAAATCACTTAAGCTCAACCTCATCACTCACTTGGGCTTCCTGAGCTTCCACCTCACACCTTCCACTGAACCTGAACAGGGCCCATTTCTGCCTGTCTCCTCCCCCCACTTTTACTCTTCCTTTTGCCCTGCTGGCTACCCCCTCCAGCTGTTGAGGCTGTGGGAGTGCCCTCCTTCCCACTGAGCTCCAGAGCTCTCTCTCCCGCCTCATTTTTCAGCAACCCATCATCATTCCTTGCCCTCCCTTCCCCTTTACTCACTTTCTCCTCCCTGCCAAAAATCACATTGGAGAAGCTTGTCTGCGAGGGTTCCATTCAACTTGTTCTACATTAATGCTCCACTACGGTGACCCACTGCTGAGTCTTTCACTTGTAATGTAATCTAATAATTTACATGCACTTTGCAAGCAATACTCTCAGAGACTCACAACCTGCTTGAAATTGCTCTGCTGTTACAGTAGTTGAGCTGATGAGAGAGAGCAGTGTGAGAAAGAGTAGTTATGGGTACCACAGTGGTACTGGGTAAACCCAGGAAAATAATGTTAGCATAAGGTGAGAGTGTGCTGATGGATTATAATATCCTTTCTTAGAGAATCAATTAAGCTTGCTGAGGGTCTTGTATTGATTTTGGCTTATAATTGGACAAGGCTGGGTCAAAGTATAGTAGGTAGAAGCATTAGCAAGGAAGAGGAAATGAAGCAAGAGTGGAAACCTGTCTTTCTGGGATGCTGTGAAAATATTTTAGTTTCAATATCTTATATGACTTTTACAGAATTAATTGACACTCTGATTAGGTTGTTTTATTTCTTTACTCAGAGATGTTGGAAGCCAGTTATAATATCCAGTAGTCATGAAAATAGAGTAATGCTGTAGTAATAGTGCCATTGTAAAGTGAATTACACCATTAATTACGCATCTATTTTGTCTAATTTGTATTGTGATTGTGTGGGTAATACACACATTTACAGGCATAGAGTAGCTGGTTTTTAAGAAACAGACTCTAGCTGAGAAGCCCCAATCCTATAATATTGAACAGTTAGTGAAAATAAGCCATTGTTCAGTGAAGAAGTTCATCTTTATATATATATTTTTAAAGATTTTATTTATTCATGACAGAGAGAGGCAGAGACACAGGTAGAGGGAGGAGCAGGCTCCATGCAGGGAGCCCAATGTGGGACACGATCTTGGGACCCCAGGATCACACCCTAAGCCAAGGGCAGACACTCAACCACCCAGGTGTCCCGACATCTTTATATATTTAAATGTGAATGTATGTCTATGTATATACACACACATACACACGTGTCCATATACATATATGCACAGGCACACACATATATTGTGCCAGTCAAGCAAATCAAGAAAATACATGATAGGGGATCCCTGGGTGGCTCAGCAGTTCAGCGCCTGTCTTTGGCCCCAGGTGTGATCCTGGGGTCCCGGGATCGAGTTCCGCGTTGGGCTCCTGGCATCATGGAGCCTGCTTCTCCCTCTGCCTGTGTCTCTGCCTCTCTCTCTCTCTCTCTCTGTCTATCATGGATAAATAAAATCTTTTTTTTTTTTTGGATAAATAAAATCTTAAAAAAAAAAAAAAGAAAATACATGATGACTGTGGCATAAAAATGTTTGCCTTCATTTGTCTTTTAGCAAGTTGACTAGCCTGCATGGGGAGAGATGTCAGTTATGGCAGGCCAAGTCTATGGTATCAAGGACAGGGTTTGAAAACAGGGTTTGTGCATTTGTTTCAAAATCTTGGTCGTTATTACCATGCCCAAGAACCTCTGTTAATTGATATCTCTCAGGTTGGGGGAAGAACCATTAAAATCCAGGAATTAGAGTCATTTTATTTTGTCACTTGTCTCCCAGGGAAGGATACTGGAAGGATACAAAGGACTTCTTCCACAGCACAAAGATAGAGACATATTTTTATTCCTCAAGTCATTAGCTAACCCTAGAGCAGAGACAGGATCTAAGAAGGCAGCATTCAGTGTGGGTGCTCCCAGTGGAACATGTAAATTAGAAAGTCCATGACTCTGTTACACTTTGCCATGGTACCAGTGACTTTATCCCTTCACTCCTGGAAGCGCTGATATGGGGTGGGGTTGTTTGGCATTATGTGTGAGTTTCTAACTATTAGAGTAGTATTTCCAGGGAACTTCTGAAGACTTAACCTGGGGCATCTCAGGCTGAATTGCTGCCTCCAAGACTTTGTTCCCATATTTTTATGCAGTGGCCATCTGGAAGGGATTTTATTGTAGTCTCCATGTCTCCCCTCCCCCTGCTCCAAAGTTTTGCTTTTGTAGCATTGTCAATTAGTACCACCATCTGGTAATCTAGAACCTCGGAAGGACTTCATCCAAAGAGGTGAGATTATATTAAGTTTAGAATATATTTAACTTTCATATATATAATGCTTCCTCTGATGACTAAAATGTTGAAAGTAAATCTGCGTCATAAACAACTGTGCCCTGCTGTAGTATAGATCAACAAAATTGTCTTTAAACTTTGAGTGAGCATTTGAAAAGAGAGCACACAGTGTCAATGCCTGCCATGTGGATTAAGAATATATTTAGTGAAAAAAAATATATTTAGTGGAGAAATTTTATTGCAAACCTCAATGAAAAAAAAATCAGTATCATATTGTGCCTAAAAATATGTTACAGTGAAAATTACCATGGTGTTTGACAACATGCCTTTATTAGTTAGTTTTTTCTATTATTTTTTAGTAGCAAACACACTCTGGTTTGATCACTCATTAGTTACAGTCCTTACTGAATTCATATTTTGCCGCTTCGGTGTATTTATCTTTCCACTGGTCTTCAGTTCCTGGAGGGAAGTTGTCGTAGATTGTCTTGAGTCTTTTGTCCCATTTCTCTGTCACTTGGGCATTCAGCGAGTGCCCTCGGGATGCTAGTGACCATGCAGTTTAGAATCAATATGTGGAAGACGAGCCAGCTGAGGAAAGACTGGGATAAGGTAAGAAATTCTAATATTCTTTGAAAGCTTCAGATGTTTAAAGGTGAAGCAGTACATTGCCTCCTTTCATTCACTCATCAAGTATTTATTGAGCACTTGCTGTGTGCCAGGTCATGTGCTGATCAGTGGAGGAACAAACTGAGTTAGGGAATTGATAGGCAGGAGAGATGCAGTAATTTCAGAAAATGTGGAGAGTGCTGTAACAGAGATGCTTACAAAATATATAGCTCACAGAAGAAGGAGAACACTCCTTGTAAGGAGGCAGGGAAGGCTCACTGAGGAAGATAGCCTTGCCTAGTTTTGGGGAAAATGAGGAGAGACTTACGTAGAAGACAAAAAGTGAGAGAGAGGGTGTTGTGGGCCAGGATACACGAGATGGGAGTTCACAGCACGTTCAGGTAGGGTGAATGAGGTGTAGCTCGGCTGAGGCATGAAGTGTGTTGGCAAGGCCCAGGAGATGAAGCTGGACAAAGCAGGCAGGGACCAGGTGAGCCCTTTGGACACTTTTCCTCTGCAAAATTTTGATCAAGTAAAAAATACCTGATTTCTTTGCAATAAGGTCCTTAAGCATAAGAGTGTTTGAAGGTTGGGGTGGAAAATTGACAGTGTAGGTAAGGGGCCGAGTTAGGAGAGCTCTGTGACAACTTTGAAGAGGGACTGCGGGCCAGGTCTGGGGTTGAGGAAGGGGTGGCCTCTGAGGTAGCATTTCCCAAGAGGTGAAATGGAAGGCTCACAAGGGAGGTAATGGCAGGAGTCCCTACCTGAGGTGGGTGCAATTATTGGCCGGGACAGACTGGAGTGGGATGTAAAAGGGGAGGGGATCTGGGTCCCTGAACTTAGTTCAAGGTCCTGGGGAAGTGTGTCAGGGGCAGCTGGAAATCTGGGGCCGGCAGTGAGCATGTTAGCCAGGGAATCAGGAGAAACAGTATTTGAACAAGGGCCTGAAGCTCAGGGGGGACAGCTAGGCTGGAGGCGTTATGGAACAGTGTTTTTAACAGGGGATTGGAAGGTGAAATTTTTATACCAGGACATGTGTACATGTTTACATCAAGAGAAGTTATGGGGATCCCTGGGTGGCTCAGCGGTTTGGCACCTGCCTTCAGCGGGATCGAGTCCTGCGTCAGGCTCCCTGCATGGAGCCTGCTTCTCCCTCTGTGTCTCTGCCTCTCTCTTTCTCTCTCTCATAAATGAATTAATAAAATCTTAAAAAAGAAAAAAAGATGTTAAGCCTAAGGTCCAAGTGGGTGTAGCTGAGAAAGGAAAAGGGATGAATTAATCGATGCTGCGACAGAGAAGAGTATCTCAAAAAACTGGCTTTAGACTTGGAAATTTTACATTTACTAAAGGCATTTAAAACAACAACAACAATCCACCAAGAACATCTCTAAAGTCAGAGTGAGGTTCTAATGCACCCTGCTGCTGCAGGTTGCATTTGAGTTTTATCTGCCTTGATGGTGGTCTCCTTCCCATCATGTCTAATTGATGATTGTAGAGTTGTTGCCCACCCCCCCTCCCCCGCCTTTTTTTTTTTTTTAAAACTTTCTACACAGCTCAGCATTGATTTATCCTGTCTCTAAAGGGAATCTGCCTCACACTTGGCAGAACCTCAAGGTTGGGAGAAATGGAATGAATAGTAGCTGTGGAGAGGTCTCCACATTACCCTGGGAGAAAGGCTTCGTGGGAGAGAAAGTTGAAAGAGGGTCTTGAGAAAGGGTGTGTGATCCTCAAAGGATGGGTCTGGCCATGGAAAACTAAATGGGAGATTTTTCCCCCCTTATAGTTGAGCAAGACCCAGAAAGGCACAAGTGTTTGTTGGCGGGGCAGACGATGGTGTCGATTATGGTGACAGTGGGACAGCCGCCCTGTGTGTATGGCACTTGGTGTTTCCAGGGGGGCTTGCACACAGGGCACAAGCCCCTGGAGGTCCTGGAAAGGGAACGAGTCGATGATGTCTCCGGCTGAGGAGGGACTAGAGAAGTGCTGGGTAATTAGGGAGACCTGTTGACTTAAAACAACTCGGGTGCTAATAGGCTGAACTTACCTTTGACTCCCCTGAATGTGACTGGGGTGGGGGGGATTGCTCTGCCTGTTGGAAGGGTCATTCCTTCGCCTTCTGAGGTGGTCGCTGGGCTCCACATTGTCTTCCATGAGCTCTGACTAAATGCTTTGCCTGTAGAAATTCCACTAATATGTCATATGAATTATTTGTGTTATCTCTGTGCTGTGAAATTAGAGGCCTTCACCCACAGTGTGGTAAGTAGATTAAAATGAAAGCCTGTTTTTTATGGTATGGGGGAAACTGGGCAAATATCAGGGAGCCATTTTGTGCGTGTTTGATCTGACAGTGGGGAGGCCTTGGGATGCCAGCGCCTTCTAAAATCTGAAAGCTGAGCTCCGGCTGGAGTTTTCTTCAAAGAGGTTTATATTTTATCCGTTGGCACTTCTAAGGGAGAAGGAGGGTTTGGAGTGGGTGATTTTGTGATGATTCTTTTCTTGCTGCTTTTTTTTTTTTTTTCTTCTCCGTCTTTTTAACTTTTCAGAAAGCCCTTCCAGTTCTACGGTCAGACCCCGTTCAGGACGTTGGTGGCCAAACAGTCCCCTTTTGTTAAACGAGCGTCCTATTTTTGTTTCTCTTGAAAGGTGCCCTTCAGGACAGCAGAGCCTTTATTTGGGCTGTTTAGTACTGAGCCCTGAAGAAACCTAAACAGAAATCGTTCGAAGCCCAGGCCAAGTGCCTCCTTTTGCTAGCGAGGCAAAGCTAACCCCACAAGATGAAATCTAACCAGCCGGTTACCTGAGAACCACCGTGGGGAGTTCTCCAGCTTGACTTCTCTTGCTCTGGCCTCCATCCCAAGAGTGAAAGTGGAGGGTCAGGGCTTTTCTGCACAGAGATGCAAGAAGAGAGTTCTGGCCCTTGGTGAGGCTAATGTTTTCAGGGGCCCCGTGTCTGCCTGCAAAACATTGAGGATTAACGTTGATTCAATGAACGTTTGTTTATTTGTTTGTTTTTCTTTTTCCAAAGGGAAAGGTATCTGTAGCTTTATTTAGCCTACCGCAGATAGTTCTGTGATTGCCGGTTCTGCCTTTTTCTTCCACAGATGAGGTAAACTGAGTTATTTGAGAAAATTGAGGTCTGTGTGGGATTTGATCATTTAGAGGTTGTGCATATGAAGTGATTTTATTCTCTTCTAACAGTCACGGGCTTAATTAACCTCTGCAATTTGAAACAGAATATTTGTTTCTTAACCAAACCGAAGATCCTCTGGCTGAGAGCTCAGACAGGCCTCACTGCACATGTATTGCCTTCAGTTGTGAAATTTTTCTACCCACTTTAGATATCACCTGGGTCATTCAGGTGGACCGGAGAAGAGTGTTGGTCTTTGTTCGAGAAAGAAAGACTGGCTGGACAAGTTTGATCCCTAGAGGCATTTTGGAGCCTCTTGAGTGTGAGGTCATCGGTATATTTAAATTTTGAGCTTCCACACACATTGGTCAGTGAAGCTCTGCCCCTCCTCGTTAACTGCATGTTTTCCCCTGTGCTTCTAGAGGAAGAGACTTTTGCCTGTTGGGGAACCCCCAGCCTCCTGGGAGCGTCCGTGGGACTGGCCCCTGTATATACAGACAACTAAAAAGTGAAGCGGTTCAGAGCTAGGCGTCATTTTAAGGCTAAAGTCATACATTTTAGAAAGTTGAGGGCTGGTTCTGTGACAGGGAAGTTGAGCTAAATATGCAGTTCTATTTTAATTTTCACTTTATGCCAAGGCAAAAGCATTGGGAGATAGGCTATAAATGTATAAGTAAGTCACTGCAAGAATAGCCCTTGCAAAATGCAGATTTAGGAAGGCTAAATATTTTCTCACATACTTTAATGCACACGAATAACTAACCCCTGATCCAGTTCCTGAGAAAGGGATGTTGTATAACCACTTAACCTTGATCGCTGTAATGAATAGTACAGAAGTCTGCATAACTGTAACGTAAGTATTTGATTGTCTTCCCTCCACCTGCAATAACAAAATACCATAGGCTGGGTAGATGAAGCGACAGAACTTTATTTTCGCATGGTTCTAGAGATTGGAAATTTCTAGATTCATGTGCTGGCAGATTTGATGCTTGGTGAGGGGACCTCTTCCTAGCTTGCTGGTAGCCGGCTTTTTATTATATCCTCACATGGCAGAAAGAAGAAGTTTTGGCGTCTCTTCCTCTTCTGAGGGCACTAATCTCATCGAGGGGACCCCAACCTCCTGATCTCATGTAAATTTAATTACCTTCCAAATGACATCACGTTGGGGCTAAGGGCTTCAATGTATGAATTTTTATGAATACATAAAAACAGCAGGGAACACCATACATACAATCCATAAAATCAGTTGATGCTTAAAGCCTACTAAAAATTTTTCAGGGTGGTCAACTTATCTCTAAAAAGTTTTTTAAAATCCTTAACTTGTTCATTTGTTTGTTTAAGTAGAATCCTATTTTTCTATGTATGTTTTATCTTAGGCATGGCTGTGTCTCCTCATATTCCGGTACTGTTTGAAAGCTACAGTAGTAAAAACCCAAGGTAATTAAGGCTATGGTATCATTGTTTTAAATTAGTGTGTGATTTTTTTTTTTAATTCAACAAGTTCCTTCAGATTCTGCATAATTGGATCACATTTTAATTTTGTGGCAAATAAAGATCTATTTTACATTTCTATTAGAAAGACAAGCCCCTGTGGCTAGGTCTGAATTAGAATGTTTGCTGTTGGTTGTACTGAAGCAGTAAGACTTTCAGAGTTGATTCAGCTTCTGAAAAACTCATCTATGCATCTTTTGGGTAAGAAAAGAATCTTTGATTTAAAGATATACACAGGCATAGAGTTCAGGTAAAAGACAAATACTAGGACAACAAGAAAATGAAATATATAAGCATTAAATGCAGGCAAAGAATAACTAAATCATGGATTATCCAGTGTGGTATATACTCCCAGAAACATATCAATCTTTGACTCAAGGACACCTGTTCATGAATACATTTTATTATCTGTGTGGTTAATACCCTGGGAGTTTGCATAGAACACAATAATAAAGATCTCAAACCAGAGAGTGCACTGGACAAGTAATTAAGAGGCCTAGGTTCTGATCCTAGTTCCACTATTAATTATGTAAGCAGCTTTGAGGAACTGGCTGTGGCTCACCCCCCACACCTTGCCTCACCTTTTTCAGGTGAACTCCAGGTGTAGTTCAGGGACACACTGAGCTACAAGGTCCTACCATCTCTGTCATTCTGTGACCTTATGACAAAGACCGAACTTTCTAAAGGAGCTAGCAAGGAATACACTTTCCTTAGTGTTTCTACCATTTTTAAAAGTTGAGGCATAATTGACATCTCATAAAATTCACCCTTCTTGTACAATTCAGTGATTTTAGTAAATTTATGGAGTTGTACAACCAACATCACAATCTAGTCATAACGCATTTCTGTCATCCCAAAAGAAGCTCTCATGCCCGTTTGCTGTTACTGCCCCTTCCAACTGCTAGTCTAAGATAGCCATTAATCTACTCCCTGTCTCTGCAGACTTGCCTTTTCCGGACATTTATTTAAATAAATCGTATAATATATGGTCTTTTGTGTCTGTGTTCTTTCGCTTAGAATCATGTCTTTGAGGTTCATCAAAGTTGGGGCAGGTTTGGTACCTCAGTCCTTTTTTTTTATTGCTGAGTACCTTTCTATTGTATGGATATACCCTATTTTGTTGATCTGATCATCAGCTGATGGGCTCCTTTTTCTTTCACTCTTATTTTTTTTCCCTGCGGGGTACTTCTCATGGTAGCCTACTCCATATGGGGGAAAAAACGGGTCTTTTTTTAGAGAAATGCTAATTCTTTATCTCATGCCTTTCTTTGTCGAGGAGGCTGGAGTCTTGTGTTTTAAACCATTTGAAACCTCCCAAGTCAGTGGACTTAGCTTCTGGGTCAGTGAACGTGTGGTTAAGCAGTATGGAGTAACTATCAGTAAATGTGAAAGCACTCGCCATACAGCCTGTTCTGTGATATATAACTACCATAAATGTGAGGCTGCCCCATTAGGGAGCTCAACTCAAGAGCTTTCCCAATGATGGCAGGCTTGTTGTTTTGCATTTGTTTTACGCATTGGGTGATGAACTACTTGGAAGCAAGAGTTAAGGACACTGGCTCTTAGCCTGACTTTAGTAGTGTTACTTTCAGCGTTTTCCTCTGGAAGTCATCAGAACCCTTATGCGTGGCAACAAATCCAGAGAGGGAAATACTTGCAGAGAAGTCTGTGCTTTGCTTTTCAGCTGTGTATCACAAAGACTACTAAATATTATTGTGAAGAAAAGGTAGGTAGCAGGAGGAGAGGACTAATCTAAGTGTTCAGGCTGTTGACTTCTTAAAAGAGATGCCATAGGCTACACAACTCTAGTAATTTCGCTATTTGCTGTTCTTTTTTGTGTGGGGAGTGAAGATGGGCTGTGCATTTCCATTTGGTAAGCTCTCAGCTAATGGAGGGTAGCAACTTAGTGTTCTGGATGCTCCTCAAATGGTTCTCCAGTTTAGATTTTACTCTGGAAATGTGGTGAACCTGCAATATGTTTCCATCTTCATCTGCTCCCAGGTCCATTCAATTTCCTGGAATTTGTCCTTGGCTAGTGTGTTATGCAGAGTGAAGGAGAAAGGCTATTCTTTTTGCCTTCCTCATCTACGTGTGGTAAACGTGTTTTGTAACTGTGCTCTATTCTACATTTTGGAAAGGTTTGAATCACAAGAAATGTGTGTGTGCTTGTGCGTATGTACATATGTGTCTACACATACGGATGTACACACACACACACACACACACACACACACAGATTCTTCCAACTGCATAATAGGGGTGGACCTATGAAAGCCAGCAAGTTGACTCGTTTTATTTAGCATGAAAATTATAAATGGCATCAGTAATATCTTTTGGAATTTAGATGTTAGACTGTTTCCTATTCCCAGTGATGGAAGTTATGTTTAGAGCATCACACCCCGCCTCTTGGGTCCTGGGAAAGCTTTGCCTTGGTTGAATCCATATTGTAGGCTGTTGTACAGAAAGATAAACTAGGACATTCTGTAGTAGACCCCAGACTCTCCTTTGTTCAGAGCTTCAGATATGGTAGCTGCAGGCAGAGAGGGCTGCCCAGGGCTCTGCCTCCAGGCCTTTCAGAAAATGAGCAAGCTGCATCCAGATGTGCCCACATTCTCATCCTTCTCTCCCATAGCTTTAAAGAGGGAAGATTTTCCTTTTCTCAGTCAAGAAGAAACCAGTTTGGAAAAAAGCATCCTGTTTCTTTCTTTGGTGGTGTGATGGGGCAGGCAGGGAAGGCCAGCCTTCCTTACTTGGAACTGTGTTACAGTATGATCATGTTGATCATTACTACGATGTTTACATATGAGTCTTCATCTAACTTGTGAAATCCTTGAGAATGGGATGCAGTGGAGTAAGTTGTGTGTTTACAGGAAACTCAGCACAGTGGTTTGCATGCAACAAGCCCTCAACCATAGTTTTGTGAATAAGCAGATGACGAATAAATACTTTCTGTACAGTGAGCAGTATTTGTGAATATGTTGGTATTCCCAATAAGTGCCTAGCACGGTTGCTAGGTGCCAAAGACAGAAATGAAAGACAGAGCCCCTGACTCTTTCCCACTCTGCCTCCCTTGCTCCCCCATCCCTTCCTTACACAACCACATATTCCGTTCCTGTGCTTGCCAGGCACTGTGCTAGGGGCTGAGGTTAACAAAATAATAAAAATAGCATGTGTATCTTCCATGCCTTTGCAAGAACTGCTCTCCTGGAAAGTGGGATGTAATTTGAGAGGAGTTCACAGTAGTTAGAAGCTTCTACTTACTTACGCTGTTCCAGGCACTAGACACATTGACCTCATCCTTAAAATTCTCTGCATCCCTAGGAGGTCAAGAGTTATGACCCCGTGTTGCAGATGATAAGACTGAGGCCCCAAATAGTCAGTTAGTCAGAGTCTAGAATGCTGTACCACACTGATCACCACAGCCTCCCCTCCCGTCCCCTCCTCCTAACCTAGATAAGTGTGTCTACCTAACAGCCCCCGTGCCCTGGGGTCCCTTCCTATCTCTGTTTGTGCTCTTCTCCATTTGCGGAGGCGGGTGATTGTACTAGGCAAAGGCAGCTCGGTGGAGTTGTGCAGTGTTCAGCCAAGTCAGCTGACTACGGCTGCCCCTGGAGATTGCCTGTTTGTTTTGTTGTGTGTGTGTGTGTGTGTGTGTGTGTGTGTGTGTGTGTGTATTTTAACTTTCTCTTGCCCCCTGTAGCAGCTTCTTTATCCTTCCGGTTGCAAGCTTTCCTTTCATTCCTTAGGTATCCTGTTGCCCTTCCCAGTCCTGAGATGGTCATGCCAGAGAACTCCTTGAGATTTCACAGTCTTCCTTACTGTCTTAGCTGACTTCCGGCTGACTAGACAAAGTGAAACCCCGATCTTGCTGGAGGAACTCCTGCGTGCAACTCTGACAAGTAACTTTAACCGATTGTTGAAAGGAAAGCAACCTGTGCTTGCAGCTTGGCAGATGTGTGTGCCGTGGATGATGAGTATTAAAGATGTGGATTTTGCCACACGGCAGAACCGTGAACACAAGGTCGACACATCCTCAGAGCTTCCCCAGCTCCCCGGTGTTTTGTAGCCCTAATAGGAGCTGCCAGCAGAGAAGTTGCTGAACTTGGCATTGGCTGGGGCATGGTTTTATTCAGCCAGACTCTTATGGGCTTGCTGCCCCTTTTAGGAGACCGTCCTCACGGGGAGAGTCATAATTATTACCATGGACACTTCTCTGGTTCATTGACTTTTTTCTGCAAGAAGTGGGGAAACTCTAACTTCATAAAAGTTAGTAAGCCTTGCCTAGGCCCACATGTGACATGTAGATATTTTGGGGCAAGGCTTGGCCCAGTGTAGGGCAAACAACACGAAACAGCCACGGTGCCGACCAACACACTGAAGTTTTCAGATTGAAAAGCCTGAACAGAATGTTCAGCTGGAGCTGGGGACATATTCCTTTCCTATTTTATCTCTGCCATAAGCCTCGGGGCTGATTGGAAAACACACCCACTGCAGGATTTGGATAGCCAGGATTTTATGTTTATTTCTTAGACCTGCTCACGCAGTCTCTCTCCTTCCCTCCCTCTGTTCCTTCTCTCTCTCTCTCTCTCTCTCTCTCCCTCTCTCCCCCACCTCCTTCCTCCCTACCTCTCTCTCCAGCTCTTTTGAGTAGAAATCTGAAAGCTGCTCATCATATTACTGGCGAGGAAGTATTCTTTCTCTTTATAGAACAGTGCTAACTTCTCTGACATTGACACTAGGACCCAAGTGATTTTTGCAAATGCAAATCTAATATATCTCTTCCTTGCTTAAATCCTTCATTGAATTCTTAGTGCTCTTAGAAAGAAAAGCAGCCCCTTTAATGTAGCCTAAATTGGCCCTTGTCGAGCTTTCCAGCCTTATCTTTCACCTGTCCTCTCCGGGCTTACCTGCATACTCTGTCCTCTAGCCATATGAACTGCGCTGCTCAAACACACTGTGCTTCCCCTCCACCTCCACATGTGTTCTCTTACACCTATGTTCTAGCCACTCCATTCATTCATTCATTCACTCATTCAGCATTGATCAAGCACCTCCTGGGTGTCAGCTACTGTTCTGAATCTTAGGGATACAGTTGTGCACAGACAAGCCCCTGCTGTCCCAGGGAGTTTACAGTCTCAACTTGCTAATCCTGTTCATCTGACAGATCTCCGCTTGGATTTTCTTCCTCCTGGAAGCTTTCCCTGACCTCTCTCCTCTGGGGTAGACACCTTTCCTCTGCCTCCTGGAGCTTCTATATTTCCCCCTTACACAGCACTTACAGTTTACCAGGATTCAGCGTTTGGGGCTTTTAAAGAACAGGAAAGTTCCTTCACCAGGCTGGCACATAGTGGGTGCTCAGGAAAGACCTGTTGAGGATTGAAAGACGGTGCATTTAACAGAGAAGGCCTTAGTGGAAAAAAAAATAACATTCTGTATGCAATCATTTCAAACAAAACCCATTCTCCACATTTTCAACAGCTTTGCAGTGGCCTTTGACCAATAGGAGGCACTGAGTGTGCAGATGATAAGTTTGCTGTCAGCACATCACTGCTCCTTTATAGGTAATTTGTCTTCCTGGTTGCTTTTAAGATTTTCTTTCTCTGGTGTTCTGCAGGGTCATTATGATATGTTTAGGTGTGGATTTATGTATGCATTCTGCTCAGGATTTGGTGTGCTTATTCATTCTGATAACTCATGCTTCCCTTTCGTTCTAGAAAATTCTCTGATGTTGTCTTTTAATCTCTCTTTTTGAAACTCCTTATGGATATATGAGTGTTCTTATTTTATTTTCTATTTCTCGTCTCTGTCATAGCTATTCTGTTTCTGTCTGTTCAACATTCTGGACGATTTCTTTGTTTTTTTTCTTCAAGTTCACTCACGAATCCTCTCCATCTAATTTGCTACATAAACTTCCCATTGAATTTTAAAAATAGTGGTTTAGTATACATGCAGTGCAGTAATGATGGCTTTTCATGTGAACACACTTGTGAAACCATCACCCGAGTGAAGATAGAGGACATTGCCTGCTCCCCCGAACAGTCCCTCCCAGGTGGTACCCTACCAGAGCTAAATGCTTTTCTGACTTCCGTTATCATGGACTAGTTTTGCCTCTTATTGGATTTCATATGAATGAAAACATACTAAATGCATTCTTTTGTGTCACACCCTTAATTTTAAATGACTAATATGTGTCTTTTATAGGATTTTTTCCCCAAATTTGCCTATTTTTTCCATAGTGTTCTGATACTCTATTATGTATCCTTATTGCTTCTTTATTTTAATCTCTTTAATAATTTTAGAGTTGCTTATTTTATAGAGCCTTCCATAATATTGTACTGTGTATCAAGATCGTGTGGTGCTGATTTTTGTTATTTGTGCCCTGTTATATTGGTCTTTTCCTTATGTGACTCTAATTTTTGACTGCAAATTAGTCTTCATCAGGATCGTTTTTCCCCAGGGAGTCCTGTACAGCTTGAATTTGGAAGTGTCTTCATCCTACAGCACAAGGATAGTGTAAATTCGGAACCTGGATACATTTGAACGTTGCATAGGTTCAGGATTTCAACATCCTAGGGGAGACTTTTTTCTTTTGTCCTTATCTGGAATTCTAGGTAGATGATAAGTTTCTTTGTTGTTTATTTCCTCTAGTAAAGAATAGAGGTTTTTTGGTGTTGCTTTCACGAAGGGGGCAGCCTTTGGTGGATCTCCATTTCAGTAGGGATCTTGATTCTAGCTTCTGGCCTAGCAAACATGCATCTCACATCTCTGTTCCCTGTGAGGGGTATTAGCACCCCAGCCCCACCACGCCCCTCCCCTGGGTATGGACAGTTAGGGTGTGTTCCCCTCTGCCCCCAGGTCATTTTTGCATCATGAAGCCATCACTTTTCTGACTCTCACGTTTTTGCTTTGCTTCGGGCCTCTGTGTTTTATCCTCAGCTTTGGCCTCCATGAGTTTGTGCAAAAGAATAGATTACTGCGGCGCAGCCTCAACCTACTAAATTTAAGACTCTACAAGAAAGAACCTAAAACCCAGTGTGTTTACGAAACAGGTAGCTATTGAAATGAGGCAAGTTTGAGAAATATCACATATGGTAAACCTTTGAGGTTCCATTTCGGCCGTGATGTTGTGAGGACCTAGTGGTTCTTTCTCTGTTCCTGTCTCTCTTCCTTTATCCTACCTCTCACATCACATCCCTACAAAAGTGGGCATTGAAATGTCTAATCTGGCCATTCAGGCAAAAATGAGTTGGTCTCATTCTATTCTGAGTTCCATTAATCTTCCCTGGCCCGTGGCTGGAGGAGGCCCTCTGAGACAGTGGCTCGCTACTTTCTGTCTCTGTCTCATCAGAAATCCAGTGATAACCAAGTGGTGTGCAAATTTCTGAAGAACAATAGAAAGAATTACTGAACACTTTAGTTAATCCAGAAATATTTCTTGGAAAATTTCGAGTTAACGTGCAGCGTTTGGGAAATCTTGCACAGTTAAGTACCCATGGGACTGAATCTGACTGGAGGAATGTCACCCAGTTATTGGCAGGGATTGAAATCGTGTTTACAGAGATTCCTTCAGAATCCCACCTGCCTCTATTTCATTTCTTTACCTCTTTTTTTGTTTGCAGCATGACTGTGTTGCTTTTGGGGCCCGGTTCCAGATTTCTCTCTCTGTAGATGGTTTCACTTGCCTCCCTACGCCCAGCCTTTCCAACAACCATGACTACCGTGGGATACAAAAACTGCCTGTGATTCTTTCCCTTTATTTTGAATAAGCAGCAGGTTCATGGTTGTGCCAACAAATTCACAGGGACTTTGACATTCACAACATTTAATAAGATTGGTCAACCCAGTCTGACCTTGCGTGGGTACATGGGTCTGAAAACGGTAGCTACCCATCCCTTGGGTTTGTGTGAGGTGTTTCTGCAAAATGCCTCAACTTTCAGAACAAAAACCCAAATGTAAATTTTGAGGGTGGCATGGAAGATAATAATTGTTGTGAAGCCTAATTTAGAAAAATCATTTACTGAGCCACTCTATCACTGTGAAAATATATGTAGTCTCTTGCATTTGTTAAAACAAGTTGGCTTCTGCTTTCTGGGCTCAAAACACACTTTGCATTTTTTTTTTTCCCTGGGACCGTCAATTTAATTCAGGAATGATCTAATTATGAGGAAGTGAATCCAGTCCTCTGGATGATAAGTGTTGACTACCCCGGGAGAAGCCCTGGCAGATGGTTAGTTCAGAGTGAATTTACCCTGGGATTGGGGCTTTAGACTGACAGCTTTTTTCACTCAATTAAGTGCAACAACTGCCAAAAGGACAGCATTGTACATGATGCAAATCACTACTGTCGCTGGCGTTGATAAAGTTTAAGCCTGGGCCCTGAGTCAGCCAAGAACTTGTGAGGGTGTTTCGAGGCACCACACTGTGAACGGAGAAACAAAACCCAGTGATGCACAGAGGACTATGAGGCCCCGCCTTTAAAATGCAGGTATTTATTTCCTTTTCCAGGTCAGTTGCTTTATTTAGGGCCTCTATTTTGGTGTCCTGTCTGTCAGTGATTCATGAGGTATCTCCAGCAGTTTGCTTTTTGCTCTGGGCCCCACGGATCCTGCAGTGACTCTACGTTCCAAAAAGTTAATTTATTACTCTTTTATTTGGGGTACAGAATGACCCCACTCCGCATGCCCTGCCTACCTATCCTGGATGGCCAGCAAAACAGAGCTGGCCTGAGAGCTCAGGAAGCCCTACATTGCTTTCTGGGCCACTCCTCAGAAAGTCACTTTACACCAGAAACTGTGCAGGGCACCTCTTCCCTGACTCTTCTCCTGGGGTAGAGTTCTGATCATCTCCAGTCCTCACCGCAACGTGCAACTTTGACTCCGGTCTGTCTCTTTCTGCTCCCAGAAGATTCTCCTGCCTTAGTGCTATATTTCTGTGGTGTCCGAGGTCAGGACCCATTAAGATGTTTTTGAATGATGTAATGAGAAATGGCTTCTTGCAAAACAAGGTCCGCGAGGCAGGCCTTTCAGAGAGGCTCCTTCACTCTCCCCTGTGCCAGGCTTTCCTCACCCTCCATCCTTGGCCCCAGAGGCGCCCAGGTGCCTGGCGGTGCTGCGTGGCTTGTTCTGGGTTGTTATTTCTGTTTTACAAGCCTGGGGAATCTGAGCCTGAAATTTCTCAGTCAGGTATATGCCGTTGTCAGCCTGTTATCAGTTTCCTGATTTACTGTGTAAGCAGTTTTGATAATCCCTGTCATATGTGATTACATTTCCCCCCCTTCCCAGAACATCTCGGTGTAATTGGTTTGATAAACTCGACCTCAGTCCAGTAGTTTGCTTGGAATATACTTTCACCTTGTATCTGTGTGACTAAGATGGTTTTGAATTGCTCTGCTCTGGGAAAATCAGAGTGCTCTGCCTTGAGCACCAGGCCCTTAGCGGCAGAAGCAAATCACCCTGGGCAGGCGGCACAGGCCTGGGAGAGCTGGGGGCTCCAGTTAAGGTTCTGGAGTAGAAATGAAGTATTTTTTTCCTCCCTGCATGGGCCAAGGAGTGGCGTGTGTTTCCACGTGTGCGTTCTTCAGGATCCAGAGAATATTCATCTTGGATCTATATCTGGGGCTATTGGATGGACCTACTTTCCATGCTTGGTCTTTATTGGAAGTTGGATGTGTTTATTTATTCTTTTATGGAATGCCTACTTTGTCCCAGGAAGAGTCTGTGAGCAAAAGGAGCTTTAATTGTGCCAATGTTTCCTTTCCTTCCCTTCTTTCAATGTCACTGCTCCTGAGGACAGTCAAGGGTTAATCAGTGTTTGACATGGGGATATCTTTTGGTAAATTCACTGTTTTGGTTAATTTGGGGTTAAACTGAAATGTTAAAGCCACTTAGAGCCATTTCTTAACATTAATTTGTCCTATAATTTAGTACCCAACAGAGCTCCGAGGCTTTGTGGAGAAGGCAGTTTTAGAATGGAGACTGGAAGAATGAGAAAGATTTGGAAGAGGAGAGATGAGTTGGGACATATGGGAGAAGAGCCTTCCTTCTCTTAGCAGGAGGAGCAGCCTCAGCAAAGGCAGGAGATCTGGAAAGCCCAACTGGGGGTGGGGTGTGGGGGAAAGCCTGCTGGCATGTGAGTGGAGGAAGAGGAAATAAAGCAGACCTGGCTTAGTGCAGAGAGCAAGGCTCCTGGTTGCTGGGCTTTGGAATTTGAATTCAAGTCTGTTGGCAGTCAGGAGCCACATAAGGTTTTTGAAGCGAGGGGTGGCATTGTCCCTCCAGAAAATAGACATATGGTAGTACCTAGAATCATCTTTTTAGAGGAAAATATGATGTAGGCCAAGGCTTTATCACTACTCACATTGTAATTATTTTAAAGAATTACATTCTAGAATTTAAAAAATCTTTTTTCAGACAATATTTCCTTCTAGGAAACGAACTTTTCTGAGGGTATCCCTCAGAAACTCTGCCCAGATTGGTCTTTGAAGATGGAAACCAGACATACTCCCATTGGCCTGTCCCACTGTGGGATTCCACAGTGGTAGTGCACTCTCCTGAATATCCACGACTGAGATGTTTAACAAGTGCAGATGTGAATGTGACCAGGATGAGAACATGGATAAGTCTTCCACATGAACTTATCCTGGTTATTTTCCTAGATCTAAATTTAAAGTGGGATCAGAAGATATTCTGATGGTTTACTTCATACAAAACAGACCTACTCTTTTGAAAGCACCAAGCTGTCTGTCATTCCCAAACTGCAGCTCTTTCTCTTTAAAATTTTGATATTTTACTGATCATGGCTTTTTTTGCATTAACATTAACTTTTGAAATATTGTATTAAAATATGATTTATCTTGATTACTGAATTTTGGGGCACCTTTAATTATGTGCCTAAGCTGAGTGCCTTTTTTGCCTTGTACAGTCTAGTCCTGTTGAGTTCAAAACAGAGTGGAAAATCTTATTGATGGGGTAGGTTTTTTTTTTTTTAAATTCCTCCTTCCAGTCTACTTGCATCCTTGTAAAATATGTCTCTCACACCACACAAGACAAACAGCAAACAAGCTGAAGCAACTCTCAAGCCTCCCTTGAGCTCACTGGGGGTTGCCTGCACATGTGGTGGTGGGCTCTTCCCGGGATGTACCCCTTACCATAAGGTTTTGAGCTGTGCATGGTGAGCACATCTTATGAATGGGAACCTCCTTGTCGAGTCTGACTTCACCAAGTTTTGTTTGGATGGGGTCCAGGACAAACCTGCTTCATAATGAGTTCTGCTGGGGAGTGAAAAGGATTGGAAACATGGTCCAGTGGATTTATGTTTTTTGACATCTTGACAGTTCCCAGTGAATGTCCTTCTCTTAGCCTCACCTGACATAGCCCAGTTTAGAATGAGAGGTTCCCTGCAGAGTTATTCCTTGTCTGTAATGAATAAAGATCTGCCGATAAATGCAGAAGGAGAAATGATGGATTTGGAAGGGCCTCTCGGAGAGTTAACCCTTGTCCCTTATTTTGCACCAGGCACATCTGAGGCACAGGGAGATGAGGGGTCCTGAGCCTTGGGGTCTGCCGTGCAGGGGCAGGCCTAGAACCCAGGACACAGCCCTGCTCTCTGCAGGCTGTACCACGCCAGGGCACGTTAGAGCCCTCGCCTCGAGAACACTGGCATCCGCTCTGTCCTCACCATAAAGTGGCCTGTTACTAAAGCCTCCCTCTGATTCTAGGCTTCAGCGCCTTCCCTTCAGAGCCACATTAGGCCCCCGAAGTGCCTTTATTGCCATGTAGGGAGAGGGGAAATGCAGACAGCTCTGTAATTGAACAACCATGCTCTTGTCAGTACCCATTGTTTTCAAACCAGCTCTTACAGGGGGCTGATGCCCTGGCCCGCTGCACAGGCAAGCCGAGGTGGCCGTCTCCACCTCTCTGTCTGAAACAAGCTCCCAGACCACTTTCTTCCTGTGGTCCGTGGGGCGATGTGTCTTTAAATTTTCGTTGTTTCCTAAGTTCTGCTCTGGCAAGCCAGCTCTGCCTTAAACCTGCAGAGTTAAATTTACCCAGACTGACAACTGTATATGCAGGGTTGAGTTACATAACGGCAGTTGCTGCTTTTCACTTTGTGCTAATCCAAACACCGTGCTCAAAGAGACCATGAAAAGGCAACCTTCCGTTTGGTACGCTACATGGGTGACTGGATTGTGTGTCTTTAATTTTTTTTTTAAACACTGTAACAATTATCCCATTATCCTGACTTTGGTGCCATTAGGTGACTTTTTAAATATCTTAATTATTGGGTTAGCAGATGCTGCGTGCACATGTGCAATTTGTTAATTTATGCCGTTTGAAATGAAATCCAGTTGTTTTCGATGTGTTTCATAATATTATGGCTAGCTGAATCGTAGTGCTACTGGAATTGTGAAGCTGTTAGCAGGGAAAATGTGCGGGTGAGCCTGCACACTCTCGCTGGTAGTCGTCTTGCGTGCAGCTCATGTAACTTCTATCATTGTTGCCTCCCCAGTGTTCATCTGGGAAGATCTTCAGATTCTTGTGAGCTGCAGTGGCCTGACTGGCCAGGCCTAGTGGATTCAGAGCTGCCTCAGCTGGGAAAAGGCTTTTCCGCCTTTAAGGAGCCCTACCTTGTTGGGTGGACTGCTGAGCTGCCCAAGGTGTCACACAGAGAATCAGGGGATCTGAGGATTAGTGACACATGTAGCTGGTTGGTTGATGGTCTAATATTGCAGATGATCAGTGCAAACTGCCCCTTAACTATTCAAGCAACACTTTAAAACCTATTGAAGAGGTAGTACATGTGATGTTAAATAGATAGGCTTTAATGGGGTAAAAATCCATGACCTTTGTGGTCTGACTTGGTTTTGAATTCTGGCTTTTGGTTTATCCGCAGTTAGGCCTTGGCCCGATAATCTTATATCCTTAAGGCTCAATTTCTACAAATGGAGGAGAAGTAACCAACTAATAGGACTATTGATGGAGATTATAAAGTGAACAGCTATGTGCTTGACACATATCAGATGCTCAGTAAATGGTCAGGGCTCCCTTTTATCCATCTTGTATACTCCTATGGGACAGAAACATATAAGTAGCTTCAGGAGACCACAGTGTAAATGGAGAGGCAAAACATCAGTAAGTGCTGAGTCAAAGAAAGATACAAAGTGATAATGCGAAATATGTCACAATCAGTCTGGAACTCATTGACTAGTTATTGGTACAGATGTAAAATTCAATGAGTTCAGAAGAAGAGCTGGATTACTAGTAAGGTTGAAATGCAGACAGTGCTTTGTACAAAGGAGGACTTTGAGCAGTCTTCGAAAGATGGAAGGAATTTAGGTAGATACAAAGACTGTTGGAGAGTGTGTGCATGTTTGTGTGCGTGTGCAAGTGCATGTGTGCAGGAGGTGTCAGTTGCTTATCAGCGGGGGCAAATTATGGAAAGGCACAGAGATAAAGAGGCTGACGGCCCATTTAGGTAACAATAAGAATACGTTTTTGTTTGAGACTGATGGTTTGTGTATGGTAAATGGTGGAATACGAGGTTCTAAATATAGATCTGAACCCCACTGTAGAGAGCTTGGAGTACCAGGTTAAGGAAATCATTGAGTTATGTCATGTGGTTTGGTTTATTAAAACATGGAGCTCTGGAGAGACCAGCAGGCTTCTGGGCAGCCCCACACAGCAGTGAACCCATGAATGAGCAGTAGACCTCTGGTGGTGGAGAGAGTTACTGCAAAGCTCAATGGTATGAGTCTTGTTTAATGCATAATTCTCACGAGCTTGGCTATATTATAATTTGGAAGCAGAATGTAAATAATGTCCAGGCTGACAGCAGTAATGGCTCACAGCCGGAAAACTTAGAGTCAAAGGAGCTACAGAAAGCAGGAAAAAATGGTGAAACAGCCTGGGGCCGGTTAGGGATAGAGTAAACCTCTGCATACCACTTTAGATCCCAAAGAAGTCACTGTCTTACAAAACAATAATTGATGACCTGAAAATAGCAACACTAACAGTATTATGTATAACAACAAAAAGAGCACTAATATTTTTTGGCCCACGCAGTGCTAAGCATTTTATATCATTATCTTATTTAATTCTCACAGCACTTCCATGAGAACTGTCTTGCTCAATTGTCCCTGTACACAGATGTAGAAAATGTAGCTTAAAGAGGTTAACTTGCCCAAGTCACAACAGTTGCAAAATCGTATGACTGGGGATACAAATCCAAGCAGCATGGCTCTGCCTTTTAAAAAATACTCCATATTCCCTAATAACCCTCTTGCCTTAGGTTATGATGAGCTAATGTTCAGGAAACCCTTTGACAACACACTGAAATGTCCAGTGTTTCATTCAAAATTACTTACAGTGAAAAAAATAAACAGTTCTTGTTATCTGTGAAATCACTTATGTGGAATACCGCCTTCTCCAACAACATGGTTGAAGTGAAAAATTATTGCACATTTATGTCAATAGAAAGAATACGTGTTGGCTTGTGCCTAACCTCCCCCCTCACTGCTCTGCCCTGCCCTGCCCTGCCCTGTGTGTTTTCTTTCTTCTCTGGGACCTTGGAAGAGCATAGAGTCACACATCTCTGGAAGGCATTCAGTTTACCTTCTGCTCTAGAACTTGAAGCAATTTCATTAGTGCTTTCATTGATTCACACTGGACTTTAGCGCACTTCCCACTGGCCATTCATTATGAGTCTTGGTCTTGCTGCAAGGGTGCATGAAGGGCAGCGAGAGGTACATTTTGTAGAGGTGCGCTTCTCTGGGCTATAGGAAAGAATTATATCCGTTCTTGAATATGGGGCCATTGTAAGACCAGCAAGTCTTCTTCCTACATGGCCCCCAAAACCATCCACTAAGGTTAGTGTCTCTGGGTGGCTTAGAGTGGAAATGAAGTATTAAGCTGGGGGTCTTGACACTTGACATTGTCACTAGTTGTGTGACCCTGGGAAAATTCTTGAACCTATCTGGGTCTCAATAGACTTACAACCGTAGAAGTGAAGAATTGAAAAATGTTATATATATAAAGCAATTAACATAATGTAATTCATACTCAAATGGAATTGCCATTAATATTGGTATTGGTTATAATTATTTGGTGTTCAAATGAGAAAAACAAACTCAACCAGCAAAAACAAAAATGGGAATTAATGGGCTTACATAACTAGAAAGCTTCAGGGGAAGAGCAAGAGAGCCAGAGAGTTTCTGAGTTGGCCTTTCTTCTCAGGCAGCTCCTCCCCAGCAAGAGATCCAAGGGCCTCTCCCCTGGGCCCTAGATGAATCCTGTGACCCCCCACACCACCTTGCACTCTTAACCATGTGAAGGAGGGGGCATCGTACCCAGTGGCCAGCTTGGGGCTTGTGCCAGTCCTTGTGGAGCACATAGTAGAGTGTAAAAATATATTATTGGTTTTCAAGTGAATAGAATTTAGATAGGCCAAGCTGAGATGAAAACAGGGGTATTTCAGAATGATATAAATACAAGCTTAAGGGGTGGGAATTGGCATAATGTGTTCAAGGGTGAGTAAAAAGTGTATGTTTGGAATGGATGGTTCATCCTGGGAGGCAGGAAGACGGGAGGGAATATGGGCTGGGGTGGGTTCTGATAGCAGGGCTTGAGTCTGGTCGTTATTCTCTTGGCAATAGAGAGTTGTTGAAGGTTTCAGTGCTAAGAGGTTATAAGATGATAGTAATAACAAGTAACTGATATTTGGGAAACCTGTTCCATTTGCCAGTCACTGCCATAGATACCTTGTCTGCTTGATCTCACAGCAGCCTGGGAGACGGGTGTTAGCTCTTTTACAGACATGAAAATACGTACTCTGAGGTTTTAAGGGGCTTGCTGGAGCTCTCTGATAGGCAGAGTCGCAGAGCTGAGAGGTGGACTGGTCTCTGCTCACCAGATCACACACTCTGGGTGGGAACATGGTGGGTTTGGATGCGAACTGGCAGCTGGGCATCAATCATTGATTCATTCCCTAAATCACTGAGCGCTAAGCACTAGACTCATTGCCTGACTGTCTTTGGGTCTCAGGCAGGTGAAGAGCCACTTTACATCATGGCAGACACCTGTATTTGGGGTGCTTCCAGGTAGATGAGGTTGGGCCTAGCATTGAGCCGCAGACGAGGCCCCGGGAACTGGGCATGTTTCCCCTTACTCTGTAGCAGGTTTGCCTTTGGTGGTAAATGGGATACGAGGGCCTCAGAAAAGGATGGTAGATTTTTTTTTTTTCATTTTTGTGTTACCCATTTAGATTTTCTCCTCTATCTTGGGTGGAGCAGGCTGGATCCCTCGTAATGGGTTGGGAAGCCAGCTGTCCAGAGTCGTTCCCCTTACAGCACAAGCCAGTACAGCATGTCACTTTTAAAATAAAACACACTAATTTACAGAATGACTGTTTTATGGTGAAGAGCAGCCTGTCTAAATGAGAGGAATTAAAGGCCAGTGGTCAAGTCCTCCACATTATTCACACCACCCTCCTCAATAAATCACAATTGCTAAAACTGCAGGTTAGCACTCAAACAGCAATGTGTTAGTTAAGGACAACGTGTGCTGACATGACCTCCGTTTGCACACGACACCGCTCTGTGGCAAGCGAACCCCCCAAGGTCCCCATGCATCCCTTGGCCATCAAAGGTAGTACCTTGTACACCATTAAGCAAGGTTTAGATTGGGCCTGGGCCGTAGCTGAAATCTTCATTCTAGGCAGCCTTTTCTGAGAGAAGCGAAGCTTGAATGGCAATAGTGTTTGGCATTCAGACCTTATAGTGCTGTGCAGACCTGATTTTTAAATATTCCTGTTGCCACTAGGTTTTCAGAGCAGATGCAGGATTGCAGAATGTGGGGAAGTAGAATTCATAGACCACCATCTCTCCCCCACCCCCTAACCCCATTGGCACCTTGGGTCTTGCCGAAGCTGCCTTGGTGGACCTGGTTGTACTTGAGTTAGCAGGGTGCATCCTTGGGTTACTGCGTGTGTAATGTCTGCCTGAGTGGCACTTTATTGTTTTTATTGTTTAGAGAAAGCCCAGATAAGCAGTCACCCTGTCAGTACCACTGGAAGGGAGGATGGAAGGGGAAGATGAATATTTTAAGGGCTGACAGTGTGTTCATCTGCAAAGCGTAGGTTTCTACTAAAATGGTTTGGACACAGCCTCAGAAATACAGTAGCCCGCCTTTTAGTCCTCCTCGGACACATCTAAATGAAAGAGGAAGGGGCGGCCTCGTGGTATCATCTTCCCCTTTCACTTTTCACGTTCGACTACGAGGTGTGCCCTTGATCAGAACTGATTTCTGTGTTTTTGCTACGGTGAGAAAGATGCAGAACCGATGTGCTTTCCTTTAAGAAATTTCAATTTGTGAAATCATAATGTAGGTGGCAATTACCGTGTGCGTGCTCTGTGCCCAGGGTTGTACCAGAGGCTTCTCGTATAGGGTTTGCATCCTGCATGGTGATTGTGCAAAGCAAGTGCTGCTGTGCCTATTTTTAGATGAAGAAACAGAGGTTCAGAGCTTTGCCCAGAGCCACAGCAGTAGAGCCAGCTTTTCCACAAAGGTCTCTGCGACTCTAAAGATTATGTTCTTTCTACTACGCAACACTGCTTCCCAAATGAAAACCCGGACATATAGGATATTTCCCCGATGCATTTAGTCTTTGTTTATAGACCATTAATTTATCAGCTGAAAGGCTAAGAATCTCAAAACCACACTGTTATAAGCTATCAGGTGTTGTTGTTTTTTTAAGGGAGCCAGTGAGGAAAAAAAAGATTCCTATGTACAAATGAAAGTATTTATAATTGGGGCACCTGGCTGGCTCAGTGGTTCAGCGTCTGCCTTCGGCTCAGGGCGTGATCTCAGGATCCGGGATCAAGTCCCATATAGGGCTCCCTGCGGGGAGGCTGCTTCTCCCTCTGCCTGTGTCTCCGCCTCTTTCTGTTTCTCTTCATGAATAAATAAATAAAATCTTAGAAAAGCAAAACAAAAAAAGAAAAGTATTTATACTTTATATAAACTATATATAAAATTATGTACACACAAACATATATATGCAAGCATTCTGCAATATACCCATTGGGTGATGTACAGGTTCTAACTTAAATTGTTTATTTAAACTATCTTTCATGGTTTTATTTTGCAGTGAAAGCATCTTCTGATATTTAAAGGTGAGCTTCACTGTGTGCAGACAATGTCTCTGTAAAGTTTGTGTCCGTTTAGTTTCCATGAGGAGATATCATGCTTCCCACATCCTCTGTAAAACATTCCATTTCAGGGAATCCATTGGTGTCCTTTCTGTGGATGGGAAAGCACTCTTTGTAAAGTAAGGAGTTACAGCTAGTTTTTTGTCTGTGTCTCCTAATTTTAGGTCTGAGTATACCAATGTTCTAAAAGCAGGGCACACTAATTTGTTTTTTCTGGACCCAAGTACTAAGTGATGCAGAAAATAATTTTTATTGATGTGTGAGAATTTGTCTTAACAGGCTTTTGGGGTGAGGAACAGATAAACTTTAGAATGTATCACTGAGGGTGCTTGGGTGGATCAGTCAGGTAATTATCTGACTTTGGCTCTGGTCATGATCCTGGGGTTCTGGGATGGAGCCTCACTTGGGCTCCCTGCTCAGTGGGGAGTTTGCTTCTCCCTCTCTCTCTCAGCCCCTCCCCCGCTTATGCTCTCTCTCAAAGAAATAAATAAAATCTTTTTTTTTTAAATAAAATCTTAAGTAAAATGTATCATAGACTTCAAGTCAATAGATATAAATCTAATTTATTCGTTTTAGTAAGAATTGCAAAATTTCCCATGGTATGGACATACATTAATTTATTCATCTCTATTGATGAATATGTACATGGTTTACAGTGTTTTTTTTTTTTTTTAGTACAAACAATGGTGGAGTAATTATAGATATCAATTCTATCTTTAGTGTCTGGGGCCCCTTTAAGGCAGTAGCTCTTCTTACTGGGTCATTGACATTGTGCTGGCCCCATATGGCTCTATCTTCCACCGTCCTTTTTTCCAACCTTTTTTTTTTTTTCTTTTTTATTTACTTAAGAGAATTAAGAGAGAGAGAGAGTATGAGTGTGAGTGGGGAAAGGGACAGAGGGAGAGAATCTCAAGCAGACTCCCTGCTGAGCAGAGAGCTGATGGGGCTCAATCTCATGATGCATGAGATCATGACCTGAGCTGAAACCACAAGTCTGCTGCTTAACTGACTGAGCCACCCAGACTTTATTTTTATTTTTAAAAAAGATTTTATTTATTTATTTGAGTGAGTGAACTAAGAGAGAGAAAGAGAGAGAGAGTGCGCATGAGCAGGAGGGAGGGGGAGAGGGAGAGGGGGAAGCAGACTTCCTGCTGAGCAGAGAGCCTGACACAGTGCTCCCTTCTATGGGGCTCCATCCCAGGACCCTGAGATCATGACCTAAGCAGAAGACAGACACTTGACTGACCGAGCCACCCAGGCGCCCCTCCAGCAGCCTTTAAAACCATGTACTACAGATCTGTTAGGAGCTGGAACACCAGATAAGCAAACTGGCGAGGATCCTTGAGAGGCCATGGATGCTGAGTGGGAACCTGCCAATAGAGTGGCTGCATATAAATGCTGTGTATTATTTATGTCTTCGTCCTTTTATGTTCCCCATTATTAGGCCATTAACCCTAGGAAAGCAAAGATCATCTTATATTCATTTTTAATCTTTTATAACATCAGGCATGGATGTAAAAATTCATTTAGTCAAGAAACATTTAAGTACTACTGTGTTAACACTATAAAGACAAAGATGAAGAAGATAGAGTTTTTAGAGCCTGTGGTTTGCCACCTGTCACCCAGCAAGTCACCCAGAGAACCAAAGTGTCCTTGCTTTTGTTTTCTTTCCCCAGGGCTGTGCATTTTTTTTTTTTTTAAATCTTGTTCTGGAAAATCTGAGACTGGGTTCGTAGTGCCTTTAGTTCTGAGGGGTTTGTAAAATATTTCCCTTCCCAGTGAGTACTTCAAATATTAGTTCTTAATAGTGATAATAATGGTAAGGCTTTTTCACACTGACTTATGTTACTCATGTGTTGGGAGATGATGTCCTACTTCATTAAAAAGTATTTTGAGCTACTTGAGGGAGTCTTCTATAGAAACACGGGATGCTTTTGAGATGCACTGTTAGCTCACAAATAGGAAGGTCATTTTTATTACTTGCCATCTCCCCATCATGGACCTCATGTTTTCAAAGATTTTGATCATCCAGCTGTATTTGTTAATGATTATTTCCCAATTTTTGTTACTCAGACAATATGAGGTAGTTCCTGTCAAAACAAGTAGCTGATACGATTCCTGCTGAGAGATTTGAGTTAACCTGTGCTAGTGTAGTAAAAGCAAATGCACCTTTTCTGTCAGAATTTTTGAAATATTTCATGCAGTTTTACAGAACTCATTAGTACTTGGGATCTTGGATTGGGCAAAGCTGCATTAGAATAAGAGTCAGCTGACTACAACCCAGTGGTCAAACCTGCCTACCTACTGCCTGAAGTTTTCTGGAGAGAGAAAGTTCTCTTAAAACAGTCACACCCATTTGTTTACATATTGCCCATGGCTGCTTTCCAACTACAAGGGCCCAGTGAAATAGTTGCCTCAGGGACCTTAGAGCCTATGGAAGCCTAAAATATTTACTCTCTGGCCCTTGGCAGAAAGCATTCCCCCATCTCTGGTCTGGTCTAGAGGAATGCGCTATGGTACGTGGAATGGGAAACCCTCTTCAAAGCAAAACAGCTTGGGGTTGGGTTATAGTGGAGTTGGGGGGCACCACAGGGAATGTGCTGAAAGCTACTGAAAGGTGTAGGAAGTCAGGCTTCGCCCAGAGCCTGCCAGGATCTTCGGAGGGGCAAAGGAGGAAGGTCTGCTAGGCCTTAAGGCAAGGAGTAGGGCTGAGTTAGTAGAGCCTTGTGAGAGAGGATGTTGGGGAATTTCCTTTGAATTCTTTCCTTAGGACCAGCGTGAAAAGAAGCAGAAACATTGACAAAGTGAGACATTGGGCAGTTCTGTCTTCTTCCTCACAGAATGTTCTCCGGAGCCCCCCAGGGTGCTTCTGGGGAAGCAACCAGATAAACAGCGGCTCTTGCCAACAGCGCAGGCTTGTAAACTTTTTTCCCCCCTTCCTTTTTATGCCTGTGGTGACAAACATATGCTTTGAAGCATGAGATTTGATTATCCTGTCTTAGCGCTTATAAATACAAATGTGATTAATGGTCATAAAAAAACAGGTTGACAGTGTAAGACTAATTCTCAGCAAAGTAGCCCTGTGCTGCTCTCTTGAAGTGCCCATTACTGGCAGAGGCCTGTTGATCTGTGTGGGCGATGCCTGGCCCCCTCGCTATCCCCACCGTCTCTTCCCCTCCTGTTCTTGGTTCTTCCCTCTGCTCTTCCCATCCTCCCCTCCCTGATAATTAAAATTGGTGGATTTTCCCCTAGAGAGCTACCTGAGGTAAGAATCCTAGTCTCTTTGTCATGCCATTAAATAGTCCGGAACTCTGCAGAAAGGCGTTTGGCTGCAGCCTCCATTCCCCACTTGGGCCTGGCGGGCCGCCTGTACATGTTGGGGAACAACACAACCTAAATCCGGACAATTTGTATTTTAGTAGTGACGGGGATATTCGCTCTCTCCCTCTGTCATTTTGCATTAAAGACCTGCCACTAATAAAACTAATTAATAACTGCTGGCTCGGTGTGGAATAGTTGGACTTCTTAAACCTGGCAGGCTGCCACTGCTGCTTTTGAAAGAAGCACTTCATCTCTGTCATGGACAGGATGAATATTTCTCCACACTTCTAATTGGACAAAGTGCCTTTCAAACTCACTGGCATTTCGGAGAGAGCAGATAAGTAGTTTGTGTGCTCTCTAGATACAATCACCTCTCAGCTGCCTCCGACATGGGAAGCCTGCTTGGAGGACCTTGAACTTTCTCTTGCTTAGCGATCACTTCTGATTTTACCTCTGACCTCTGACCCCAGGAGGAGAGGGCAGGGAAGGGCACACCCAGGACCAGAGTGTCTCAAGCCCTCAGTGTGTGGGAGCAGGTCTCATGTTTGGGAGCAGGACAGTTAATGGACAAGAGTGGGGAAACTTAGTGGAAAATACAGATTTCTAGAACTCTCTCCAGTCCTTTGAGTCCAAATCAGCAGGGGCAGAGGTAGGGCATCTGCGTTTTTAACAGTCTTCCCAACAGATTCTGATGCACACCAGGGACTAAGAACCATGGATAGAATCTGGGTGCTTAAAAAAAAAAAAAAGAATCTGGGTGCTTTCATCTTCTGGAATAGGGCAGATTTTCTCTTCAGCCATTCACCAAGACATCTTTTTAAATGACCCAAGTATGCAGGGAGCTGTGCTAGGAGAGAGGAGGGAGGGTGGAGCTTGTAGTACAGTGAAAGACGCAACACAAACGCACATGAAAACTTAGATGGTAAGAGTTCAACAAACAAATTATGCTCTGCAGAGGGGTCACGTGTGGACAGTTCTCCCCCTTCTAGTAGGCACCAGCCCTAGGGAGAACTTTAGTATTGAGTACTAAGCAATGTAGTATATTTGTCTTTCCTCTGAGGAAGGTTAACCCGTGCACTTTAAAGCTGGGAGATGAAGGATGTGTAGGAGTTTACTGGGTGGAGAAAGAGAATGGACATGTCCAGGTGCTTGTGTGGTAAGAGATCAGAGGGAGGGAGTGACTGCAGACCACCCTCTTTGGTGGGGCCATCAGAGCTGCGATGAGGAACGGAGTTGCAGATCCGGATGGCCCAGAGCTAGGACAGCCATCAAGACCTTTGTCCCAGCCTAGGCAGGAGATTGCAAAGGCTGGGTTTTGGGTCCTGCTGCAGTCTGGACAGGAGCATTAGTTTTGGTTATTTCAGTTGCTCATCATGCCATTTTCACTTGGTTATATGGGCTGAGAGAGGGAGAAGCAAGGACAACTGTAAGGTTTCTAGTTTGGGGACCAGAGAGATAGTAGTGCAGCAGCCAAAACATAGGAGCTATCATAACACATGCCAACAGGGGAATAGAGGAGAACCACTCTGAGCACAGACTTGGCTGATATAGAGTTTCTGATGAGAACATTCTGGGCAGATTTCACTTCTTTATACCACAGCTGCCCTGGTTTCATGAGAGACCCTTCCGGTCTGGTTGCCCCAACTCCTTTCCTATGAAGTGTTAATGCTCACAGGGAAATAAAGATCAGATCAGCAGGTCAGGAGGCTCACTACCATTCCGTTTGCTGCAGAGTGTTAGTGAAGTGTTGGTAGTGATGATGACTTTATGGTTCCTTGGAGCCTGCGAGCTCACTGCAGGGACCAAAAGACGTGTGGAATGTTTTTGCAACCTGTGTTTGCTTGTTGCAGGTAATGCTTGCATGTTCCCTGTGGCTGCCACCTCAGTAAGTTCCTGAGCAGTAGGAGCCAGAGAGTGAGAACACTCATTCTTTGATTTAGCAAACATCCATTGTATCACTGACTACGTGCCAAGTACTGTCCTTGGGGCTAAGGATACATAAAGCAAAGTTACTGCTCTCAGGGAGCTCCTGTTACATGGTTGGATCGGGAGATGGATTTGTAAATAGATAATTAAAATAGAGTGTTACAAGTACTGAAGCAGAATTATGTACCAGGGACATGGGTACAACAGAGCAGGAAGTGATTAAGCCTGAGGAGGAGGTTTGTCAAAGGAAGAGGCTGAGGGGTGTCCAGGGTAGGCTTCCTGGAGGAGGTGATATAATTTATGAAGTTTGGAAGGATGACTGAACACTTGGTCTAGTCAAAGAGCACAGGGAATACTGAACGGCACGCGCTTCTTAAGTGTTTAGTGGGTGAGGGCAGCATGCTGTGTTAGATGCTGTGAAGACACCGAAAAGTGACTTTGAATACAGCTGGTATGTTTTCACTTACAGAATGGGCAATTTGAGGCAAAATCATGAGATGCAACAGAATACATATAACATATCCGTGGGAAGCAGGTGCATTCTAACATCACCTGTTCAGAGATGTGTTTGTGAGTTCTGTGGAGGTGGGGATGGGGCTTTAGTAGGAGATGCTCTGTGTCTGTTCTACCCCAGAGGAGAGTCATTGTGTCAGGGAGAGCGGTGTGGGAGCACCGGAATCCTTCCCTTCTCCGTGAATTCCAAGGATAGGCAGGTTTATTTATTTATTTTTATTTTTAAAAAAGACTTTAGTTATTTCTTCATGAGAGACACACAGAGAGAGGCAGAGACATAGGCAGAGGTTGAAGCAGACTCCCTGCAGGGAGCTTGATGCAGTACTTGATCCCAGGACCCTGAGATCACGGCCTGAGCCAAAGGCAAATGCTCAGCCGCTGAGCCACCCAGGTACCCCAGATAGACGTGGGTCCGACATGCATGCAAGGAGAGGTATGGAAAGAGAGCATGGGTTATTGAGTATCTCTTATTCATGTAGCTGACTCCCCCCACCCCCAGTCTAATTGAGATGTATTTGACTTATAGCCCTGTGTAAGTGTAAGGTGTGCAGCCTAATGACTTATATTTATTGTGCAATGACTAACACAATAAGTTTAGATAACATCCATCAGTTCATATAGATGGAAAAAAAGAAAAAAAAAAGCCCATTTCCTTGTAATGAGAACTCTCTTAACAACTTTCAGATAGACCAAATGGCAGTGTTACCTGCAGTCACTGTGCTGTACCTTACATCCCTAGCAGTACTAATTTATCTTATAACTAGAAGTTTGTACCTTTTGACCATCTTCCTCCAACCCCTCCCCCGATAACCACAAATCTGATCTCTTTTTCTGTGACTATGTTTTATTTATTTTTAGATTCCACTTCTAAATGAGATCATACAGTATTTATCTTTTTCTGTCAGCATAATGCCATCAAGGTCTATCCATATTGGTGCAAATGGCAGGATTTCTTTCTTTTTTATGGCTGAGTAATATTCCAGTGTATATGTACAACTTATTTATCCATTTGTCCATCAGTGGACACTTAGATTGTTTCCATGTCTTGGTATTGCCCACTTTTTAAGTGAGGACTTATTTTGTGAATAACATAGGATGAGGTCCTCTTAGCAGTGATGAAGATTCTTTCTGGTCTCTGCCCTTCAAACTGTCATTTTTAAAAGACACACAAATAATCAGAATAAGTGAGAAACAAAAGAGCTTGTGTCATGTGCTTTTTGAAAGGAAGAGGGAAAAGTTGATTTTAACAAGGAGCTGAAGAGGGACTAGAAAGTCTTCAGCTATATGACTCCTGCCCACCATGAGCCACTTAAATTTTTTTTAAGTTTTGAAATAATTGTAGACTTGGAGAACCATGGCAAAGACAGTACAAAGAGCTCCTGCTCACTCCTCAACCAGCTCACTCAAGTTAATCTTCCACACAGTATCCCCATGGGACAGTTATCAAAACCAAGAAATCAACATTGGCACAATGTTGCCACCCAGACTATAGAACTCATTCAGATTTTATCTGTCTTCCCATCAGTATCCTTTTTCTGTCCAAAATCCGGTCTAGGATCCCACATTACATTTGGTGGCCTTATCTCCTGGTCTCCTCCAACCTGTGATAGTTCCTTGATTGTTCTTTGTTTTCGTGATCTTGACCTTGGGAAGAGCACTAGTCAGGTGCTTCACGGACTGTCCCTCAGCGTGGGTTAGCTGGTGTTTTCTCATGGCTAAATAGAGGCCAGGACTTGGAGGAAGACCAAGAGGTGAAGTGCCCTCTGTAGCATATTATGTCAGGGGGATGGGATGTCGATTTGTCCCGTTTCCGGGGATGTGAACCTTGATCCCCTAGGTAAGGTGGTGTCTGCCAGCCTCTCCACTATAGAGTCACTGTTCTTTTCCTTTGTAAACAACTGATACTTTGGGGAAACGCTTGGAGGTGAGGCGAGGATCCTGTTTCTCCTTAGACTTCAGCAGGGGCCACTTTCAAGTCTGTGCCTTGGCTCCCTCCAACCTCCTCTCCTTCCAGAGTCAGCAGTGCTGCTTCATGGCAATGCTCTTTCATCTTCCCACGGTCAGCTGGAGGGAATAAACATGCACACCATGGATGTTCCCGGGGTGACGGTGGCAGGTGGAAAGCATTGCTTTTATTTATGTAGGGAGGAAATGGTGCTCAGGGCTAGCAATTTGTCCAAATGCACTTTTCCAAATGAGCATCTATATTTCTTTGCTTTGGTATCGTGGAAACAGCACTGAACTGGAGGAAGGGAGACTGAGGCCCTGTCTGCTTCCAACAGTCCTTGGCTGTGTGACCCCAGGCAAGGAACTTCAGTTCTCTGGGCCTCGGTTTTCCTAAAGGTGAGGGGGTTATATTAGACAGTTCCTGGCATCACTGTCAGCTCTAACATTCTGCGGTCCCATAGTGGGATTTCCCCCTGGGCTAAGACTCTAGCTCTAATGAGGAAAACGGAGTTATAATAGAATCAAGAAAACAGATATGGAGAGCATCTGGGTGTTATATGACCTTGGAGTCTCTGATAATTGAGACATCTGATAAGGGTGGTTTGAAATCAGACTAATGAATGAGAAATAAATTGCTATTTTCAAAGTCTAACAAAAGGATACACATCCAATTATATTGGATGGTTGTAAGAATAGACAAGCCCTTTATGCTTCAAGACCTTTGCTTTCTGTAGCTTTTCGGAAGATTAGATTGCCTGTAGCTACCCAATCTCAAATTTTCACTTCATTGCTACTTGTGATGTTCCCTTCCTTTGGAGGTGTGTAGATACCTCTTCCATAGCAGATTCTGGGCAACATGTTCATCCCTATCATATGGCCATATTCTTAAAGCTAAATATGGAAACGACTTACTTTACCTATTTCTTTGCCAAAGCTAACCCAAGGCATACAAATTCTTTCTTTGCTCTGCTAATGAAAATGTATGTTCTTTGCTGATGGGCATGTCACTTGAAAGATGGCAACAAAGTCTGATTGATTTTAGAGCATGACTTTCCAACCTTCTTTGATGTCGTCTAAGTATTATGAGGTTGTTAGCTTTTCCCTTTTCCAGTCCTTTTCTTGTAATTTACTGCTTTTCACTTTAGTGTTACTTTTGGCCTTGTGAGTTTTTACCTTGGTTTAATTTATGATTCAATAGTACTTGCCTATATCATTTGCAATTTGTATCATTTCAGAAGGACGAAAAGAGCTAAATGTTCCTACAGGTTTTCTTGTTTTGTTTTTCCTTTGAGAGGGCTCTCTTTAAATGGGCTGCTCTTCATTCTCAAACAGGGCAAGACTAATTCACCATCACTAAGAGACAGGTGCTGGGTTGCTAGCCAGGCTGGAAACAAATGAAATTTCACCACTTGCTTATTATTCTTTGGCATTTTATTTAATTCTGGTAATTCTCCTATGTGCCTGTTAGATGACTGGCTGGAGTTCGAGTGGGTTTTTGAAGTGGCTCCCATATTTTGGCACTGCAGTGGGTACTGGAACAGAAAGGGAGACAGTGCACGGAACTTCCATCCTCCAGGTGCTCACATTCTACCAAGGAAGACAGTGCAAATAAAGAATTTCAATAGCCACGTGCTACATGCTGCCACAGCCATAGGCACAAAATACAGAGGTAAGACAGAGGGAACCTTCTCTGGGAAAGAACTCGAAGATTTCTGGAGGATGTATTATCCAAGGTGGATTTTGTATGATAAAGATAATATCACCAGTGTTCTTAAAATCATGCTGTAAGCAAGTGCAGAGGACCTGAAGAAAGTCATCCAAGGGTCTTTACTGGCTATATCCATTTATTGAACTCTTGACATCTCTTGCACATTTAAAAATCATCATTAAATCCCGTTAATCAGACAGTTCACCCACATGCATTGAACATTTACTGTATGTCAGGCATTGTGCTAAATCACTTGTCAAACTTCCTGGTTTCAGTTCTTAAAAATTATTGAGGCCCTTCAAGAGCTTTTGTTTGTGTAAATTATATTTATTGATATTTGCCATATTAGAACTGAAAATGGAGAAAAACACTTAAAATATATTTATTTTAAAAATAATAATAAATCCCTCACATTCTTACACAAATAACATATTGTAATGAAAACAATAACTGTTTTCCAAGATGAAAACAAAAGAGCAGCATTCTTTTTTCTTTTCTTTTCTTTCTTTCTTTTTTTTTTTTTTGCATATAATCTCTTTTATGTCGGCTTAATAGAAGACAGCTGGATCCTCAGCTCTGCTTCTGCATTGGGTATGTTGCCATACCACACATCATGAAGCCTCTGGAAAACTCTGCTTCTTGTGATAAGTATTATTATGAAAATAGTTTTGACCTCCTGGATTTCCTTGCGAGAGTCTTGGGGGCTGCCAGGGGTCCAGAGGCCATACTTCCGGGAACTGCTGTGCCCTCCCCCTACCATAGAATGGAGATGCTAAAACACCAGGGATGGCTTGAAAGGAGCCCGAGGATGCAGAACTGCAGACTGCTGACCTCCCGTCAACGTTGCACTCCAGAAGATCAGTACACAGATGTTTCACGTGGCTATGTTTCTTTAGGTTTGAGTCCACATAAGAAGAGAGACTGCCTATGTGTAGGTTTTCTTCTGCCAAAGGAAAAAGTATGTGGATGAGGGAGGGTCATGGAAAAACACTAAATGATGGGAGATACCAATGTATTTTTGTCCCATCTAAAGATATTTCAAAAGTTGTATGTATTCTATACAGTTAGACATTCAAGGACTGTGTTGGTGTGATGTTTCTGTTTAACAGATTATCTCTTGGTAGTTCTTTGTCAGCTATATGAAGGCTTGTTTTCTATTTTTACCAACTCATAAACTGTTTTTTCCTGTTTCTGTGTGTGTGTGTGTGTGTGTGTGTGTGTGTGTGTGTGTGTGTCTGTGTGTTGGTAAAGTGTTGTCACTGTTTGTAGTTTCTTCATAGAGAGTGCCTGTTATCTTTAAGAAGTATTTTGGGGTAATGATTATAAATTCTAGAGTTAAACTAATCAAATGATCAAAAAGCTCTTTCCGGTGGTACTTCACAAGCATTTCAGTAGACACTGTACTGTCATTATTTAACCAATATCTATGAGAAAAATGGGTATGAGTATTCTAGATAAAATTGATATATTTATCTGTACTCTCTAGCTCATAAAGTGGAATTTGATCACTCTTGGATTATATTTTAAAATATTTAGGGCAAGGTATTTAAAATGTTTTAAAAGTTAACTAGGGAGAAAAGATGAAAGACTTAATTTCCTTGGACTGAATAATTCAAGTTGAAAGCCTCTGTATTCAATTTTCCTTGACTTCTGTTGGTTAGTTTGGGGTTTTTCTTGGCTTGGGACTGAATATTCTACGTCACTTTAGGAAAGTCAGGATGTATCTAGTTTTTGAAGTAATAACCCAGATTTATAGTTGAATGGATTTAGAATCAAAGGATTTTGAAAAACACACATTAGGTCTGTTGCTCTTTTTTTCTTTTCTTTTCTTCTTTTTTTAAAAATACCATTAGCAGAGAATCAGAGTATTCTAAACACACTTTCCAGTGGAGCTCTTGGAAGTCCTCCTTAAGGCTATAAATAAGAAAATGAGGGGAAGATTTTTTTTCCACCCTTACTCTTTCCCCTCCCGTCTTCCTTCTTTCTCTCACTTTCTTATTCCTTCCTTGTTTTTTCTTTTTAAATTTCTTCACGCTTTCCCCGTCAGATTTGCAATAATCAAATGCCCATTAAAATGCAAAAGCAATGATGTGATGGAAAGTGGGCCCTGGTGCTGACAGCAGTATTTTTCACATGGTTGTGAACATGTGTGCAACCACAAATTAGTCTTTGGCTCAACTATCTGTAGTAATGATACAGTGATTTATACAGTTCCCCTTTCAAAACAAAGTCTGGAGTGTGCTGACCACAAAAATGACAAACATATTCAAAGATGTAGGGTGAAAAACCCAAGCCTATCAGCATTTTTAAAGACATATTTCTGGAAACACGTGTCTCCACTTACCTGCTTTTCTAAGTACTTTTTCCTCGAAGCCCTCTTGTGCTGTCTTAGAGCAGCAAATCCTCTTCCTCTGCTGGAAGGAGCAGTATTGGTGGCTGCTGAAATGTTCTAGACATAAACATCAAAGCTCCTTCCATCATTTCACAGAAGGTGGGTTATAAACACTGAATGGTCATGTGGGGATTATCTCTAAAGTGTCTTTTAAATTTTCAATTGCCAAGATCCATCTAAGGCCTACCAACCAACCCTCTGCCCCCTCACCTGAGGCAACAGGCATTCCATAGATACAGGGTGATGACTATTCCAGATGCTGGTAACACGTTAACAGGTCAAGACCTATAAAGCATGTGCCGTCCTATCAAAACCTGTGTTCTCTTTTGACCATTTGTGGATGCCAGCCATCATTTCAGAAACAGCAGTAATAATAGTAGCCATTGCTACTGAATGCTGTTGTGTGCCAGACATCATGTTAGCCACTGTATATTAGCTCATTTAATTATGAATTGCACAAGTCCATGAGGTAAGTACTGTCATTTTTCCATTGTACAGATGAAGAAACATCAGCTTGCCCAAGTTCATGGCACCGAGCAGGTAAAAATATTTCATTTTCATAGACTGGTTTACTTGAAGTGTGAGCCTTCTGATGTGCTAGGGAATGGAACCAACTCTCTGAAAACCAATTATTTCCCTAGTCACTCCATTTAGACTGGGTTTTCATTTTGATCCAAGTGAAACTAAATGAGTAAGAGTCCCCCCACCACCCTAGTATTGGCAGAGCTCATTACTTAAACGGGATTAGGGTGCTGAGCAGAAGGCGAGCCTGGCAGTCAGACCATCCACCAATAAGGGAACGTGTGAGTATAATTGTGCAGCCTCTAGACCGTGGGGCCTTGGGCCTCACTGACCTGGGAATGTATTCAGCATATGTTAAGTGCCAAAAGTTTCAGAAATGGGTAAGTGTGTGTGTTTATTCCATTTTTGTTAAAGAGTGTGTGTATGTGTGTGTGTGTGTGTGTGTGTGTGTGTGAGAGAGAGAGAGAGAGAGAGAGAGAGAGAAACAGAGATATTAGGAAATACTGTGATGACATACGACTTGTACAAACCCAGACATTAACATTGGTGGTCTCTGGAAGGCAGGGCCTAGGGTCAGAGCGAGACAAGAGGACAGTTTTTTCTTTGTGTAAGCCTTTGTTTACTGCTACAGTGATTCTGTTTTCTTTTGTGATTGAAAAACCAATTAAGGAGGGGTGCCTGGTTGGCTCAGTTGGTTAAACAGGTAAGCATCTGCCTTTGGCTCAGGTCATGATCCCAGGACCCTGGGATGGAGCCCCACATCTCTGGCTCTCTGCTCAGCAGGGAGCCTGCTTCTCCCTCTCCTTCTGCTCCTTCCCCTGCTTGTGTATTTTCTCTCAAATAAATAAATAAAATCTTAAAAAACAAAAAAAAAAAAACAAGTTGAGGAAAAAAAGACAAGCCTGACTCAGCAAGTAATGTGGGTTTAAGCCTCCACATCGTGGCCAATGGACTGTAGGACCTGGATGACACTTAATTCCTGTGGGTTTTGGTTTCCTTATCTTAAAAATGAGAGAATGAGACCAGGGGTGTCCCAAGTCTCCCTGGCCCTTCTGTTTTGTGAAACCCCATGAGATGCTGTGCTGGCGAAGCAGCCAGGCACCTGTGCTCACTGAGGCCCAGGCATCCGGTTCCCATGAGCCCAGCATTCTCAGGACTGAGGGGACGGCTCTGCTGGTGCCTCCAGTTAGAAGTGCCCCCTTAAGGCAGGCTCCAGCTTTTGCCCCGTGAGCAAAACAGTACAGATCTTATTAAAAAATTAACAGAGTAGTTAAGAACATGGGCTTTGCAGTCAGGGCCATTTGAATTCAAATTCTGGCATTGCTGTGTCACTGTAGACAAGTTATTTAACCTGTCTAGGCTCAGTTTTCTCATCTACAAAATGGCGATAATCATACCTCAGGGGGCTATTGGGAGAATTAGATATTATGTGTAAAAATAGAGGCTTCAGTGCCTGAACATAGTAGGTGCTCAATGAACATTAGCCATTCATCAGTAAAATTCTATTCTCCTGGGGAATTGATGCAACTAGAAAATGTGGAGTAGGGTGGCTGAGGCTTACCTGGGAAAGTACAGTCGAGTACAGGAAATAGTTGCTCCATTTCTGGTGTGGTTGAAGTTGGTTGATAATGATGATAGATGCAAATATTAACACTTTATGTCAGAGTTTATTACAGAAAGTTTTGATCATCAGTAAAATACTGGTTCCTAAGAATTATTTGTGGATTCTTAACTCTGGCTCATTTAAGGGAAAAATGAACCATCATTTGTTTTTCTTTGTTTTGTTCTTATATGAGCACCTCTTTCCTTTCCCTCTCCCCACCTCCTTCCAGCCAGTGAGGGGGAGAAGTCTGTTTCCAGTACAGTAGCTACTCCTGGTCTCTTCTGGCAAATGAGACCTGCTAATCCTTATTAAGAACCTTCTATGGCCAGTACCTGTATTAAGAGCAAGGGGAGCAAAGAAGGTCAGTCTGAACTTGTCCTCTTCTTCTTCTTTTTTTTAAAGATTTTATTTATTTATTCATGAGAGACACACACACACACACAGAGAGAGAGAGAGAGAGAGAGAGAGAGAGAGAGAGAGAGGCAGAGACACAGGCAGAGGGAGAAGCAGGCTCCATGCAGGGAGCCTGACGTGGAACTTGATCCCAGGTCTCCAGGATCATGCCCTGGGCCGAAGGCAGGCGCTAAACTGCTGAGCCACCGAGGCTGCCCAACTTGTCCTCTTCTTAAAGAACTTACTGTCTACTGGGTCAGACAAGGGGACAGCTCAGCTCACCACAAGAGAAGGAAGAATGTAAGCAGGGGGCCGTGGGGGCGTCCGAGACATGACAAATCCTAACAGTAGACAGCCGGCACGGCTTCCCAGAGGAGGCCTTTGAGTTGGGCCTGGGGGAAAGGGTGAGATCTGCATTGCAGGCTGGGAATAGTCAGGAGCAAATAGCACAAGGGCTGAGAGAGTAGGTCATGTGCTTAGTAAGCGGTGAGTTGCCCTAGATGATTAGAGTTACCAGGTCTGAAGAGCCATGATTAGGACGGAAATCATTTTCAGTCTTACCTGCCGATGAAGATCTCTAGGGGAGCTTGCTAACGGTTTGGATTCCCTGGCCTCCCACCTATTGACTCAGATTCAATGAGAATAATGCAGTTCTGGAGGATGGATTTGAAAAGCTCCGGAGGGCCAGTTTAAGAAGAGCCTTGAATGTCATTTAGAGTTTTGATTGTATCTGACTTTGTATCCCAGGGCATCCGACAATATTTTTAACTAACTATTTTTGTGCAGACCTAGAAGGTTCACATTGCAAATGCTGTCCGGGTGGTTCTAGGTCAGTGGTTCCCAATGTGAGGTCTGGAATAGTTTGGGGTCCATGAAGACTCTAATGGATCTCTTCAAGTTATCTTGGGTGTTTCTTAAAACTCAGTGCAGGGGGATCCCTGGGTGGCTCAGAGGTTTAGCGCCTGCTTTCAGCCCAGGGGGTGATCCTGGAGTCCCGGGATCGAGTCCCACGTGGCTCCCTGCATGGAACCTGCTTCTCCCTCTGCCCCCCCCTCTCTCTCATGAATAAATAAATAAATAAAATCTTAAAAAAAAACCCTCAGTGCAAGTTATGCATTGATCTATTCTTCCTAAGTTCATAACTAGCTGAACTAGTCCTTTTTTTGGTGTGAAACTGTATTAACATAGTGTGGTAACATGGATAAGGTAAGGTAGCACAGTGCACTAGTTAAAAGCATGGATTTGGGAGGCAAATCTGAATTTTTAGATTTATGTCATGCCCTTCCAACTGTAAAATCTCAAGTGACTTCACCTGTGTGATCCTGTTTCCCGTATGTAAATGAGGATAGTACTAGTACCCAACTCACAGGATTGTGTTGAGGATTCCAGGGGAGATACATGTACAGTGCCTGACATGAATAAAATGCTCAAGACATGTCATTCTCATTAAGCTGTTTCATGGAAAAATAATCATATATCACTATGTTTAATTTTGCTTGGGAGCAAGACTCAGAGGAATAGTAATAACAATAAAGGAGGCTTGCAAGTGAAATCTTGGAAAGCTTCTCAAAGGGCTTCTTTTGGACATGCATCTAGAGCAGAGAGCAGACATGCCTTTCCTTAGCTTCCCCTAGTCTAGAATAGATGCTCCTTGGAGGACTCTCACGCTTAAGCTCTGCCTCTGGAGTGTGATTTATCCTGGAAATGGTTCTAATGGAAAATAATAGAAAATTACTTGCCAGGAGAAGAATCAAATGAGACTGTGTATTTACTTTGGGCGATTTTCCCATTGCACTGTGTTAGACTGCCAGGAAGTTAAAAATAGTGGTGATAAGCAATCTGTGAATCAGTCCCTCTTGGGGTGGCAAGGGTCAACTGAAAGTAGAATTGTTCCTCCGGGCCCCTGAGAACTCCACTTTATCCCCCTTTAACTGTTCCAGAGCCCCTCTTATGGCTTCTGTTGGCTGCTCTCCTGCGATCCACATATCCTGCCCAGCTTCCCCCACCGGGCCCATCCATTCCTCAGACTTGTGCTAGGCAGCCTATGCTAAACTGACTGGTTTTGGATGGCCTCATGCTTTATATACACTATTTATAACCAGTAATTTATGTTTTCATGATGCTTCATGTGGCAGCTGGTCTTTGTGGCACTGTAATAAGGGAATAATGAAATACATGGTATTTATACCGGTTGCTGTAGTGTTTGTCACTTTGTCTACGGATTGCAATTGTAGGAAGCATGTAAAATTCCAAAGGGTATTTTTTTTTCTCTTAAAGATAAGCCCTGGTGTATTAAATATTCATCTCCCGTGTAAGAACACTATACTATCTTTTTGTTTCCTTCATCCTTATTTTCTCATGGAAATATATTCAGATGTCTACAATATGTATTGTTCTCATAAAATGCTCCTCATTACAACTAGTCCCATGAGGAAAACTTAAAAATCCTCATCAACAGCTGTTCTAAAATACACTAATAGGTGTGCCCTTCAGCCTATGGGGTCATGTCTAAAGAATACCACAGAAGCACAGTTGTGCACCTGAATTCCTTGAACCCTGGTAAAATTCATGACTTGAGGCTATGGGTGAGGTCTTGAGGACTGGAGGCCTGAGGAACTACTCTTTTAAAGATCTGATCTTCTTCCCGGCTGCCTCACTTCCAAAGATGGTGTTTGGTGTCTTGTGTTGTTTCTCATTGTTTGGCCCAGGTGCAGAGACTGGGAGGACAGGTGATCCAGGCCTCTCTTCTGAAGATATGATAAAGCCAAGGCTTCTGTTGGAGGTCACCAGGAGGAGCAGTGGGGAAAAGTGAGCCATGTGTTGTAGCTTTCGTGAAGAGGTCCCCTCTACCTTCTGCTCTACTGGGCAGTGTTAGTCAAATGACCCAAGCACCTCTGTGGAAATCAGAAAGTGGGAAGCGTGGGTGGGGACCACTGAACACTGATACCACACATCTGAGCAATGTGTTGTGTTCTCATAAATTTGCCTATGTATTGCTTTAGAATAATGGTTCTCAAAGTGTGGGCCCAGATAAGCAGCAGCAGGAACTCCTGGGTGCTTCCTCGAAATGCAAATTAAGACCTCCTGAAGTCTGGGGCCTAGGGTGAGTTCTTTGGCCTTGCAGGTGATTCTGATTTTTGCTCAGGGTTGAGAGGCACTTACTAATCTCGACTGGGCTCTCTGGTTCCTTGCAAAATAACAAGGGCATCATGACCTACGTCCTGCATGCCCACCGATGGGTGTGGAGCTATGGTGGATAAAGAGAGTCACAATCCTGCTTCCTGTCCTGAGAGGGTGTGCTGCTGACAGTGGGGCAGCATTGGTACGGTTCTGACGGCCTGGGTGCAGAGGAACTGGTATGTTGCTGTGTCCTGGTGCTTGGAAGGAGGATTGGCTCTTGAGTTGGACAGAAGTGGGATCAAATCTTGCCCTTGCTTGTCACTAGCTGTATGAGCCAAATGAACTGTGTAGCCTAAGTCTTACTATGAGGAATGAAAAGTAGTGCCTAGGGGCTGCCCCAGTGTTTTAAAAAATATTGAGGGTATAAAACTATGAAGGATGTCTCTGGGTTTTAGCTCCCATTAAAATGTGAACCACATGACCTCAGTTTACCTCAGTAAGCATTACCATCCACTCCTCTTACCATTGCCAGTGCTACTATACTGCTGTAATCATGTCCGATATATCTTGAGCTCTTTCAGTGTGCCAGGCAGTGTTCTGAGGACTATACCTGTGCTCTTCTTATACTTTCATAACTCCGGGTGGTATGACAAAATTATGCCCTTCTATGTCCCCACCCTAATCCTGGAACCTGTAAATATGTTACTTCCAGATGGGGTAAACTAAAGTCAAGATGGGAGATTATCCTAGATGATCTGGGTGGGCCCAGTGTAACATGGACCTTATAAGGAGGAGGCCTCTCAGAGGTAGTGGAGAGTTCTCCTGGGGGAAGAAGAGGGCAGGTTGGGGGGAAGAGGTGGCTGAGTAAGAAACTTGAAGCTGCTGCCCTACTGACTTTGAGGATAGAAGGAAGGGCCATGAGGCACGGATTGCAGGTGGCCTCACAAAGCTGGGAAGGGAAGAAGATGCATTTTCTCCAGAGCCTCTGGAAGGAACATGGCCGGCCAACACCTTGATTTGAGGGCTTCTGATCTCCAGAACTGTAAGTAATACATCTATGCTGATTTAAGCCACTGAGTTTGTGGCGATTTGTTTCACTGGCATTGAAAAGTGATATAGAAAGTCTTAGACTGTCCCCATTTGACAGGTGGGGGAACTGGTGTTTGGAAAGACTGGAGCCACTCCCCTAAGGTCACTCACTCAGCTAGGAAGAGGCACCACAGGGAACCTGCCCAAGTCTGGCTCCACAGCCCGGCTTGGAATTATTATGGTACTCAGCACCTTTCCAGGAGTAGTGTCTGGCTTAGTACACTGCCTTCCGGACTTTTCTGTTTTACTGTCCTAGCAGAGTCGGCAGAAAGGTTCACATCAGACTGAATGTTGTGGTGATATCAGGTGAATTTTTCTTCCCAAGGGTACTGTATCCTTAATGTGAGCTGTTTGCGTTTTTTTTTTTTTTTTTTAAGAGAGGGCGAGGGGGAGAGAGAGAGAATCTTTTTTTTTTTTTTAATTTTTATTTATTTATGATAGTCACAGAGAGAGAGAGAGAGGCAGAGACACAGGCAGAGGGAGAAGCAGGCTCCATGCACCGGGAGCCCGATGTGGGATTCGATCCCGGGTCTCCAGAATCGCGCCCTGGGCCAAAGGCAGGCGCCAAACCGCTGTGCCACCCAGGGATCCCGAGAGAGAGAATCTTAAGCTGGCTCCACGCCCAGCACAGAACCCAACATGGGGCTCGATCTCACGACCCTGAGATCATGACCTGAGCTGAAATCAAGAGTGGGACGCTTAGCCAACTGAACCACCCAGGCTCCTCTGTTTACTTTTCTCAAAGGCAGTTTGTAAGAAAGGCAGTTTCTAGGGGTGGTGTTGAGGGGAAAACAGGAAGTGGTTTTAGTATCCAATACAGATCCATCAGCTGATTGAAAAAGAGCCAAAAAGAAAGTGTGTTTTCATGAAAAGGGGGTGGAAAAAACAATAAGAAACACTGAGGTCAAGAAAGCCTTACAAGGCTGAAGAAAGCCTTAGAGTGGTTTAGCTCCCTACCAAAGTTTCCTGGTGCAAGAGCCAGGCAGAGAGGAGATGCTGTTCTCCCTCTCACTTTGCAGGCCTGTCCTCTGGGATCAGAGAGACTAGGAGTCTTGAGAAGAGGCAGCAGGACTGGCTGCCAGGAGAGAAGCTGCTGGGCTGGTGGGGGGAGGATGATGCCCAGCATGGAGGCACTGTCAGGAGCCAAGCACCAGACTGTTTTAATATTAAGTCAAGGCCAGGCCCCAAAGAATCCCAGTCGTTCTTTGAAGGTTCGCTTGGAAATGTAAGAGGGAAGAGCCTAGAATGGTGGTATTTAAGGTAAAACAAGACCCAGTGCAGGGAACACCTACAGGGTATGAGCTTTGTGCTAGGGGTTACAGGAGCCAGTGGAGAAATCTAACCAGGCCCACCCTCAAGAATTGTCTTATGCCGTGGTAGGAGGATACAGCATGTTCAAATTTCTTCTACAGTAAGAACCAGGAAGATAGAGTCCCAGGGAGGCATAAAGAATAGTGGAAGTTGGAAGTATAACGAAATCACACTAAGGGATGCCTAGGTGGCTCGGTGGTTGAGCATCTGTCTTCAGCCCAGGTCATGATCCCAGGGTCCTGGGATGGAGTCCTGCATCAGGCTCTCCTCAAGGAGCCTGCTTCTCCCCCTGCCTAGGTCTCTGCCTCTCTCTGTCTGTATGTCTCATGAATAAAAAGGATCTTTAAAAAAAATCACACTAAGGTGAAGAGGAAAAAAATGAATAATTGAGGGTCACTCTGAGGCTGGTTCCCTGCTAGACCTAGTCACATAAATTCTCTCCTATAGGCAGCCAGAGACTGAGGTAAACATTGCGTTGTCATGTAGGAGGCGGCTCGGAGAGGTTAAATAACTTGTCCAAACACCGCAAGTACATGTCAAAACCAGCACTGAAACTCCGTGTGTTGGTTTCAAGCCCAGCGTACTTTCCACCACTCTGCATTGCCTCCTGGGGAGAAGGAATCCTAACATGCCTCATGTGTTTTTAATGACATGGAAAGATGTTCAAAAGATATAGCTAAGTGGATAAAGCAGGTTAGGTGACCCAGTTCTTATTAACACACACACGCTTACCTTAAAATGCCAAGATAAATAGATAATATACCCTAATACCATCAAGTGGCTATCTCTGAGTCTTGAAGCTGCGGGCATTTTGTTAAAATTCTTTTGGCTAATCTATAGTTTACAAATTTTCTACAGAGAACAACACTTAATGTATTCACAAAGCTAACAGAACGCTGGGCTTTACCATCCGTTTGGAGGAGTTTTGTCTAAGCCAAGATTTCGGAGTACTTTCTTGGTGCCTGAAAGGATGGGGTGGCTGTCAGGGCACTTGTGAACACTTGAGAAGAGCAAGAGCAAATGCATAGAAGCACGAAGTGTTAGGAACGTTCTTGAGTCTGTGTGTGTGCACAGCAGCCTGGACTCAGGCATGGCTGTGATAGGAAGACTCTGTAGGAAAGTAGTGGGGGCTGAGTGTGGTGTGGGCGGCGTCACTTTGGAGTATCCAGAGTGCCAGGCTTAAGACTTGATGCTGAATTCTACAGATGGAGGAACCTAATGCAGAGGTGGATTTTTGAAATGCTGTACTCAGAGAAGTAACACTTCAAATGTGGTAGGGGATTGGGCGCCTGGATGCCTCAGTGGTTGAGCATCTGCCTTTGGCTCAGGGCATGATCCCGGGGGCCTGGGATCAAGTCCTGCATCATGCTCCCCACAGGGAGCCCATTTCTTCCTCTGCCTAGGTCTCTACCTCTGTGCGTGTGTGTCTCATGTAGAAATAAATAAAATCTAGAATGAATGAATGAATCAATGAACAAATGTGGTAGGGGATTCCTGAGGGCTTTATGAGGTGGTTTTTGTTTGGATACTGGAAACTTCAGGAAACTACTGAGCCCAGCTGGGTTCATTCTGGGTTGTGGCACACTATCGCCACCTAGTGCTCCCCCAGCCAAATTGTAGGGCTAGTTGACTGGGAGTCTTGGTTGTAGACTTTCAACTTTCCAAGCTAAAAAAGATAGCTGAGTAATCTACGCCTCCAAAGACCTCTAAAGGTTTATAAATATCTGGAAAAGGAAGTGAATATCTTTGTGTTAAACTAGACCTCTCAAATGATGTGGACACTGCTTCTTTGAGTACCTCAAAATTGTGAAAATCCTGTAGACTGAGAAAGAACATTTATAGCCTCTGGAATACACAAATACCTGGTTTCAGCTGGAGATTGAGAGCACTCATAGCTTTGAGACTTGTAATGAAGAAGAAAATTTTCTTAATTCCTACCAGGTTGGCATTTAAGAGACTTAACTGCTGAGTACGGAATGAGCAGTGATTTTTACAGAAGCCCACATTTCAGCTGATTCCACAGCCTGATTAGATGTCATTATAACAAAGACTGGATTTTGAATGGAAGAAGAGTTGGAGATGGAGCCGATTCTGTGTGTGTGTGTGTGTGTGTGTGTGTGTGTGTTAAGGGGGGGTTGGCTAAGGTGATCCCTGCAGCCAATTCGAGACATCTTCTGGCAAATAAGACTTTTTCATTCTCTGTAATTCTAAGGAGGGCTTAGAAGAGGTGAACATACCTTGGCTCAGATAACTGTTGGTAAGGAGGGTGTGGGGGAATCAATCTGGTCATGGAGATGTGAGAGAAAACATCCTTTATGACTGTGTTAGCTTTTGGCAGACAGTAACTGTGGATAACAACTTCTCCAAGTTTTAATCCTGTGTTTTCACTCTCAGGGTTCTGTACCTCTGTGGCTAGTGATCCATAGAACCCTAGGGTTCTCCAAGGTCGGGGCTGTTGGTGGGATCCCAGTCCCAGCTCTGCTCTAATCAAGCAGCCTGCCTTTGATCTGTTTTGAATATTGGAGTTGGGAATGGTATTTCCCTGGGGTCAGGGTTGTTTTAGAAAAGAGAATTTGGAAACACCAGCCATTCGCCTTGGTTTAGGATAAAAACATCAAATCAAAAGAATGAATGAGACAGAGATCTAGACTCTGAGCGGTAGCAGCTATAAAATCACAGAAGTGCTCTGAGAATAAGAGTAGACCTAGATACACACAGCTGGTTTTGAACTGTTTGAGAAGATGAGGCTATAATTCCCGCAAGAAATAACCCTAAAGGATGACCATTGGAGTTACATCCATAATCAGTTTGTGATTGAAAGCCCTCCCGAAGCTGGTGGAAAACTGACTGCTATCCCTGGGTGCCTGGGGTGGTGTTGACATGGGGATGCTGCTCTCTTCCATCCCCCCTCACCCCTGCCCCCGCAGAAGCAGCAGGAAGGTGAAAAGAAATGAAACTGTGCTTTCTACCACACACAAATGCTGTGTTCACAATTAAATACCTTTACTCTTTGGGGTTTGTGAGGAGGGCCTGGGAAGAGAAAGAGAAATGGGAAGCCTATCTCTCTGTGGGAGCTTGGGGGTGGATGTGAAGGCACTGTGGGAGGTGGAGGCCGTACAGAGTGCAGGGTGACATGGGGCAGGGCTCCCAGTCTGTCTTGGAAAAGCTTCTCTGCTGTACAGGAAGTAGCACAGTAGTCTTTATATTGAGCACTCAGGACTTTGTGGTGCTTCTTTGGAAAGCACTTCATAATTGCCTGCAACAATGGTATTTTTCTGTTACCCCTCCATACCTCTGCTCATTTTTCAGGAATCAGTCTTTCAGCTTCCAGATCTTTAGCCCTTAACAGGAAACCTCTATATAATCTGCAGATCTGGTAAGGGGGGAAAAATGTGTGAATTGAGGCTTTACTGATGCAGAATTGGTGATAACTGTGTGAGAGGTAGAGCCAAGTGTCACTAGCTCTGCTCAAGAGGAAAGCGCCCCCCCCCCCCACCAAAGCAGGTGCACAGGAGCAAAGTGCTAGCAGGTATTTAAGTGTGTGCAAAGTGATGTGCTAATTACAAATCCTTCTTGCCTTTTCATTAAAGCAGGACCTCTGCAAGGCAAGGCTGTGTTATCTGGGTTTGTATTCTTGATAAAAAGAGTGACACCTGATGGTTCAGGAAAAAGCAAACTTTTTTTTTTCTTGTAATCTGCTGATCTTCCACCCCCTTACTGCCTAATTAGTCTAAAGTAGAGAGGATTTACTCCATATGAAAATCAGCGGCCTGCCAGCAACTCTGGCAATTTCTGGGTTTGGAGACTACAGAAAGACAACAAATGTGGGGAATATCTTTAAGATGCTGAGGAAACCTTCTACTCTGTCAGGAAAAAGCACATGTTAATATATTAATGATAATTAAGAATGTACTTTCCACATGTTTCTGATCTGAGAAAGGTCACTGAGCCACGGCAAGCACATCGGCTGTTGCAGTAACAGGGACATCTGTACTTTGAGAGATGAGATCTCCCATCGTAAGAATTTTTTTTGGGGGGTGGGGGGGCTTACTTTGGTATCTATGTACTTAGATAATATAGCAGTTAATTGAGCCCAGCCTCTAATCCTACTCATTTGGATCAAGTTAGTCTGTGTCACCTTGAACAAGTCATTTTTCTTTCCATATAAATGGAGAGAAATTTCTCGATATAAATCATGAGATAGCAACGCCTTTTTGGAAAGAGCCGATCTGTAAGGAGCTCAGGGCAGTCCTTTGCATATTAAAGGTTGTCCATTAATGTTAGATATGGTGGTAGGCCAGCTGTGTGAGGTTTTGAGACGAGATGAAGACAACCGATTTCCTGTGAGAAACTCTGTAGAAGTCATCTTTGCTTCAGATCAAACGAGTAGCTGTGATTGCTCTACTTCCTTGCCAGCTGCCATTGCTTTCATGTCTCACCTGTGTATCCTGCTTGCCACACATTTGGTCCCTATTTCCTCCTGTCTCTTCCCTTAGTCTCCCTTCTCTAGCAGGAAGTGCAAAGGACGAGTTGCTTTCACTTGAACGTTAGGCTTGTGTCTATGTGTTGGTTGCTGGTGCCATTTTCTTTCTTTGTATATTGTCAGATTGTACAGCCTTCTGCATGTCCTGCTCTTCCTGGCTTTTGGAATGCTGACTTGCCTCCGAACAGAGTCTTAAGTGCCCTGTCCTGTCATGGCACTGGTCTTCAGCCTCTGACAGCCTGACCAGCTGGTGTGTCCTGGAACACTAATCCCCGTGGTTTCTCTTCGAGGACCCAGGACCCTGGACTGTTGAATTCCTAGGTAGCCTTCCATGCTTTGGTATACTGATATTGAAGCAATGGATATATATGAACATACAAATAAATGGAGAAACAGATAATTGGAAAACATTAAGTAGAATTTTGATAAAACCATTGGACTAGAAGAAATCACGAAGTGGAACTACGTTGAATGTGTTTCTCGAGCTATCTGCAGTCATTTGTTCATTGGCTGACCATCATCTGTTGGGTCCGTGCACTCTAGGAGTATTCCACTGGGTGTATTGAGTGACACATAGATTGGAAGGCCTGTTCAGACCCTATTGAATGAAGCATAAGACCATTCTGTGTTCTGTCATATTCCTCAATAATAGTGGCCTTGTTTCTGGTGTTAGGTTGAAGAATTGGAAGGTAGATTTCAATAGCTGGAAACTAGCAACAGAAAGCCCAGCTATGGAGCTGGCCAGAGTAGCCTGTATGCAGCTGAAGAAGGACTGGATTATGTGTCTGGAGACCTTGTTTATGGTTTCTGCTCTTTCACTAATGGTGGGACCATAGATAAAACACTTAACTTTCATCTTGGACCTCTGTTTCTTAAGCCATAAAAAACGGTACCTGGCCTAGGTGAGCCAACCCTTGAATTCTGTTCATTTAAAAAATTTTGAGAGGTGCTTGGGTGGCTCAGTTGGTTAAGCGTTGGACTCTTGACTTCAGCTCAGGTCATGATCTCAGGGTCATGAGATCGAGCCCTGTGTCGGGCTCCACGCTCATAGTGGAGTCTGCTTGAGATTGTCTCTTTCCCTCTGTCCTTCCCGCCCCCTCCAGCTCATGCTAGCACTCTTACAATAAACAAATAAAATCTTTTTAAAAAGCCATCCTTAATTTCTTTCTGCTTATAGATAAATCATATTCTCATCTTGGAATATAACAAAATATCCTAGCAATGAGCACTTCTAATATTTGTATATATAAATATATGCATTTCTGTGTTTGTGTATTTATATTCTGCCCTTTGCATTACATATTCTAGCTTAAGCATTTCCCATATAGTTAAAAATAGGTCAAAAGAATGATTTTCACTGGCTGTGTATACAATCCATACTGGTGGTACTATAATCTTAGTGTTACCACAGTTTATCACTGTGGTCTTATTCGGACCTCAGGAGTTGTTTCTTGTTTTCAAGTGGCCTTAGTAGGTTGGAGAGCCGAATTTGTCTTTGGACTAACAGATTTGAAGTTCATATTTGGTTGTGAGAAAAGAATCCTATCTAATTTGCGTATTCAGTTTTTCTATTCTAGCCACAATCTAAGATGTTTAATGTTTAAAGATTCAAGTAATACTTACGGACTTCTTTTGGAGATTCTATTTTGTACTTTTGTGTGACCAAACCCAATAGTAGAGACCAAAAACCGTTAAAACAATGAAACGTGAAGAGAAGACAGGAAGGGATGGAAACTGATATTTATGGAGCACATGCTATGTGAATTCACATACATTATCTCATTAAGGTCTCAAAACCAATCTGCGAGATAAATGTTACTTATCCTTACTTCACAAAAGGCAAGCTGAGCTCAGAGAGGTTTTTGTACTTGCCCAGGGTAATCTAGCTGGAAATTGGCAGGCCCAACTTCTGAACCCAGATCTGTTAAATTCAGAAATCCAATTTCTTCTTCTGTTATACCATGCTGCCTAAATACAATTAAATGCTGGTTTGAGGTAGTTGCTGCCTGCCTCTCTGCACCTTGTCACTATAAATCAGTAAGAGAAATTCAGAAAGATAACCGTTGCTCTTGCAGATTTCTTATTCCCTGGAACTACTAAGGGCCTGGGAGGGTGGGGGTTCCTAGGAAATCCACAGTCCCCTTAGTCCTTAGCACCTACTCTCTTGCTTCAGCCAGAACAACTCCTCTTTTCCCAGTTATACAGATTGGACTTCCGAGTAAGAAGTTGACCCCATGTTTGCAGCCCCCCAATATAGCAAAATGTATACCTTGTTGTTTCTTTGGAATGCACTGGCTTTTTGTAGGAACTTGGTTCAAAGCAGATCTGTGCTTTCCCCAGTACAAAGTGCCTTGTTAGCTTGGTATATTTCCCAGAAACATCCTTTCCAGATTTCCAGTGGAAATATTCACTCATTGAACAACTCATTGCTCTGGTTGGGCCTCAATGAAAAAATAATTTTCTTTGTACTAACTGACTTTTATGTCTTCATTTATGATGACCATTCTCTTCATAACCCCCTAAGACTTCTCACTCAGAATTGTCTTAGCTATGATCAATTATGATAGCTCTAAAATAGCATGCAGTTCTGAAATTCTCCATTTGCCACTGTTTCTTATCACCTCTGCAGTGCATGCACTCATCCATTTATTCATCAAGCCGTCACTGAGTACCAGCAGTGGACCAAGCACGAGGCCTCTGCATCCTCTCCAGTGTGCCTTTCTCAGCATTTGTAGAATGCCGGGGCTTTTTTGCAGAGATTTTTGTTTTCTTTTTTTTTTTTTTTTACATTTGTTTGAAGTACTAAGAACAAGCTTATTTACTGAATATTAAAGCTCAAAAAGATACTATAGTGTGAAATCTGGTTCAGTATTAAAACAACAATGCTGTGAAAATATGTAATGTAACATGAACTTGTAAATTATAAAAAAAGTTATCTTTCTCACCTCCTAGTTACTTTACATATGTTACCTTAGGCTAAAGACCTAACAAGCTAATGTCTATAAACAGGGAACAGTTTTTCCTCGCATTGGTAATTGGAGGCAGGTTTGTTACTTGGCTGTTGTTTTTTGTTTGTTTGAAGTAGGTTTTGTCTCTTCTTGGATAAGTGAACCCTATCAGTAAGAGTAGAGCATATGCTTTGAGAGAGCACTTTCACTTTTTTTTTTTAAAAAAGATCTTCCCAACAACCTTCTGATGTAGGTCCGTATTTAGTGTTCGCATTTCATAATTAAGCTGAAGAGAAGGGATAGAACAAATAATTTTGAGTCCATTACATCATTGTTTGATCTCTCCCCTTCCCCTAGAATTATGTAGGAATTGTGTCTTTTATCATTTGGGTGTACCCATCCTCAGAGCCTGAAATGAAAATGGAAAATTCTGTGAACATAGTACGTATTCCTGCACTTTTCATTGACAATAGAAAACAGCCTCACAAAATGAATTTGGTAAGAGCTGGTCCCTGCTTATGGCCTGCTGCCCAAATAGGTAAAACATCCATAATGTATACACCTTATTGTCATGACACATTCAAAATGCAGTAGGATTGATGTGAAGGTGCATTATTATCCTGTCAATATGTTGCCTAAATGTATGGATGCAATACAGCGTGGTATTTTGGAACACAACGTTAGGTTTCCTGATTGGAAGTGTTCTTGAACTAAAATATCCTCTGTGAAAAAGCTTTTTTTTTTTTTTTTTTTTCCCTGTGGTTATAAAAAGAGATCAGCATCTCGCAGGTTCCCCGATTTGCTAATTACTTAGAATTCAGATCAGGTATTTGTGGGGAAATTAGCATGCAATAGCTATCAGCTTTTGACAAGGGCTTCTGATGGAAGAAAGGGATGGCTCTAGGTGATAAAGGGATCAGAAAGTAGCAAGTAGATTTTCAGGGTTAAATTTGATCACCTCAGTTAGATGATGGCTTAATGTTTTAATGTTCAGCAAGAGTGGCTGGATAAATAGAAAAAAGGCAAAGCCACCTTTGAGGAGATGTGTCACAAAAGGTGTGGCCTTTTCTTCGAAAAGGCTAATAACTGGAACTCTTAATGTGAGCTGAGTTACCCCCCTCTCATTCTGCGTAGGAGGACCTGTAAGAGCTGGTTATTTTCCAATTAACGAAAGGTAGGAGGTTCTTAATAGATCAAACAGGGCCTCTGTGTAAATATATCTATTTCTATCTATATATCTCTCTGCCCATTCGTATATCTATCTGTTCCTCTATGCTCGCAGCATACCAAGGTCTACTTCTGGAATGACTTAGGCTGAATCAGCCAAGAACCCCTACTATGTTTGGGTCCCGTGCTTGCCTTTGTATCCTCTGTCCTCGGCTAAAGATGCTGATAATAATGCAAATACAATATTAACAATGTACTTTATTCCTGTGGTCCTCCCCTGTCCAGCCCTGCCACCATCCTCTAAATGCCATAGAGAGTTTCAGAATGACTCACCCCTAAACAGAAATGGAGCTATTTTATTCTCCAGACTTGAATCAAACATTGCTTCAGCTGACACGGCAGTTCCCACCACCATCCAGACCATGAGCTGTTCCTTAGCCTCTTTGGGCCTCAGTTATTGTGTCTGCCCACTGGGAGAAGCAGTAGTACCTACCTCAAAGGATTGGATGAGGAGTAAGTAAGTGGATATGTGTACAGCCCTAGAAAAGTGGTTGGTACATAACAAAGGTCCAAAAAGTGTTGATTTAATAAAGGCAAAGATTGTTGCCCAGGAAGTAATGAGGGACCTAGCCATCAAGTAGGTCAGAAAAAGGTGCCTTTGAGAAGTATTGGCTACTCTCAAGAAGGAATGCAGACCTAATGTCCCGGTCTGCAGCTTGTCCATCCCCCACCAGTTCTAGAAAGTGGAGGACCCAGGACTGGCAAAAACATCCTGGCTCATCTCCAGTAGAGATGACCCTGCCAGGGAAGAGACTGTCAGACCTTCCTTTAAGCCAAGTCATCTCAGCACGTATTTTCCTGCTGTCTAGAGGAGTGGAAAAGTCCACACTGTCACTTGAAGCACTCTGGAGATCACATCTGTCAGGATGGGATTGCTCATCCCACACTCCCGTGGACAAGGACTTGGCATCCAAGTCTGACATGTGATCAACACCCCATTAGGGAGAGTAGTCATGGCAAACTCTTTTTTGGAAGGGGACTGGGTGAGTTTTCCTACAAGTCGATGTGCAGCTGGGTTAGGGCTTTGGCATGGCCTCCCACGAATTGAACTGTGGCTCTCCTGCTCTCCAGGGGATGGGATTTGGCTCCAGGCAAGGAACATACACATGCCTCCGAGGCCTGACATTGTTGTTCTCTGCAGCTCCACGGATCATGGAATTTTACTGATGTGGGTGTGAGGCATGGGGTGACTGGCCCAGTGCTGCTTTCATTTTCATCTATTCTTCCATGCATGCCTTTCTAGGTCCACTTATTCAAGAGCTGTTTAAGCATGGCCCAGCATGTGGCAGTCATTAGGCTAAGGCTACTCGCTGTATACACCAGTGGCACAGATCTATGTAAAATCAGTCACAAAGACCTCTTATTTCGTGTGGGGATGCCTAATGCCCATAGTGCATAGCATGTGGTCTGGAGAGGGGGATCCCTTCTGTCCTGGCTATTTGAGAATGACGGGGTAAGTGGTAAAATGAAGCTGGTACAAAGTGCCAGGAGAACCAAATGGTATTTGTGTAGCACAGATACCTAGTTCTTTCTGGTATTCATTTTACAATTTGTTTTCATAATCACCAATTGCTTAGTTGCCACATATAACATTAAAAATACTTTTCTTATTGATAGGTAAAACAGAGTGGTGTCAATTCCCCAGCATCACACAATTCTTTAACTGTGCCCATCATGGAACTTCTCGGAACTCGTCTCTTTCTATATTCACGGCATTGCCTGGATCCTCTGATGCCAAAGGGGCGCTTCCCCCTCCCCCCCAGAGGTGGTTAAAACCTGATGTTTCAGATGATATAATGTATTGCCTTCTGACCAAAGCATTTGGTTTTGGTCATTTATCACACCAACGTAATGAGCACCTACCATGTACCAGGCCCTAACTTAATTAAGTATTCTGTTTAAGATTTACTATGTGTGTTCTATGGAGTTTTTGTTTGTTTGTTTGTTGTTTTTCTGAAGCCTGAGAAAAAGGATCAATTTTACCTTGAAAATGTATTGATCATACTATTGGTCGGGTGATTTAGAAGGGACTTGAAGCTCTGACAGTCCCTGGATTCCTCACTATGAATGTCCTTCTTATCGTTTATTACAAAAGATGGATGGTGTTGGGCTCAATATGCACTGGTGGTATTTTACGTTCTGGAAAAATCCTTCTCTTAAAAAGCAAAGCCTTGATAAGGGCCAGTGCAAAATCCTCGAAATGTGATCTTGAACAAGCTTATTTAATCTCTTTTCATCTCCTCCTTAGCATCCTATGTAAAGTGGACAAATCTGGAGAAGTTGATCCCTGAGGGTCTTCACAGTTCCAAGCCTCAGCCATATTTCCTGGCCCTAATATAAACGATAGCCTCTTAGAATGCCATCGTTACCCAGATTTTCCTCCTTCCCAGACCCGCCTCTACCTCCTGGGGGCTCAGGCTTCCTGTTTGCCTTTCACGCCCACAGATTCCTGCTGGGCTGTTCTCTGGCGCCACCTCTCCCGTCTCTGGGGAAGATAATAGAGAAGAGCTGAGGAGACTTCATGGAGCTGCCTCTTCCATGAGCTATTTTATGACTCATGTACTGTAGGGGGTGCTGGCCTGTGATGAGTAGGGGGGAAGCAGGCAAACTTCCCCTTGATTTCTTTTGCATTAAAGAAACACTCAAGGAACCTATTTTCTCCAGCCAACTCCTCTTCCCCATATAGTATTGGGTCATTCTCAAGAATAACAAAACTCTAGAATTATCTTAAAAATGGTAACAGATATTTAAATGTTAATACCTCTCTTCTGACTCCTTACCCCCCTCACCTTGTTTTATCCTGTTTCCTTTGCTTCATACTCTTAACAAAAAACAAAAACAAAACAAAACCCCAGGAAACTGGCTTCTCACCCAATAAAGAGTAGGAACAGCCCTTTGGCTTTTGAGTAGCTTATGAGATTTTTTAAAATCAAATGTTTAAGGGAATTTGTTCTAAAAAAGTCATAGGTAAGGAGGGTGAATAGTTGCAACTGGATTAACACCCTGCCTGTTGGGTTCTAAGGCATCAATAGCGTCTTTCTCTGTATAATTAACCTCAGTTTCCAGAAAAACGAAGCCCAGAAGGCACGCTTGCCCATTTGTACTTTGCCTTGATGGAAATGCTAGGGTCTCCCTTCGCCTTGAGTACGAGAAGAAGAAACAGCTGCTTTTGTGAGGTGTTTGAATCCTTGAAGCTGTGCCCAGTGATTCACTACATTTGCTGTATCTAAACACATCATCAACCTTTGTCAAGTTTCTGCTGTGGTTGGGCAATTAATGTTATTGGAGGAAACTAGGAATTTTTCCCTTCACAGCTGAAGAGGAGACAAATTGTCAGGAATCCTACACAAGTGTATTTTGTTTCATCTTACCCATTGGAATGATTTCAGTCACCTTGTAGCCCAAGGACTGCCTCCAAAGCTAAATTGCCAGGATCCATTTAAAGAAAAACTATTGTGGCTTTGATCTTTACCTTCTCTCTCTCTCTCTCTCTCTGCCTCTCAATGTGGAAACACTTGGTACCTTCATTTGAATTTGGGTGTGTTAGAGGCTTATATGCATGCCTAAAATATTTCTTCCAACATTTTGAACCAGGGAAGTGATAGTGTCTGCATCATTGATTTGCCCAAAGATCTCTGTGCCTAGGGTGGATACTCCCTTCATAATACGTAAAGCAGGACCATCATTTTTCACATTTCTCAGATCACTCTCTACTTCCAGCCAGCCAAAGGTCTCAACATGTATTTTCTGCTGTAATACATGGCAGACATAAGAACATAACCAATGACCTTTTCATGTTGCATACACATGCACATGGAGGCCTAGATACAGTGGGTGACCTAGCTCTAAAACCACCATTTTCTTTCCCATTTGAGGAAACCTAACAGAATATAGGACTGAGAAGAGCTTTATTAGGTAATGACCTTCAATCCCTCTAATTTATTTTGGAATCTTTAATTATTTGAAAACTTTAGAAGGCATACTATTTCTAGCCATGAATGCTCATGACATGCCTGGAATGACCAGTCTTCTAGAGTCACTGAGAACCACTTCTTTCCATTCCAGATACTGTCCATAGACCTTTTGCACAGAGGTTTGGTTAGTAATGGAGTACTGTGGTTTGCAGTTTCTTGTTAATGGGATTTTTTTCACCTGGAAAACTAGGGCGTGAGAAGGCTTATGGGTCTGACAGAGGAGCAACCTGTTTGGTTGCAGATGGTCTTAGGGATAGGGATGTCTGGTATATAACTATTAAAACCGCTTATTTGTGGGTCCTACCTGTATTTCCTTTTCCTTTTGTACCCCTTCCCATTCTATAAACAGGATATGCTAAGAGGAAGAGTATCCTTCAAAGACTCCAAAGAATAAAGCCAAATGTTTGCAGGGAGCAATATCTTCAAAATTAGTTATGGGCTTTGGGGAAGTGGAAGGGTAAGTTGGGTGAGAGAGGGGGCAGGCTAAGGCCTTAGTATTGGGAAAGGAGGGAGAAATGGAGAGTCTTATTTAGCAACTGTAGGATGTAAGCATTTGAAATCTGCCTATTGAGCAGAACTACCTGCTTTCTGTCAATAGATTATATGAGTGAGCCCACTATGGGCAAGATGTCCAAGTGGCTGGAAGTGGCTTGGTCCTACAAAATCTCCTCTACTATGAAGAGACCACTAAATGTTAGCCAACCTGAGTGATAAAGGCTGAGTCCCACTCCAGCCTAGGCCTCCATGTCATTGTGTGTCCTTGTATACCATGTTACTCCTGAGGGTTCTGAGCAATTGAAGAGGGAGCCCATGCATGAAGAAAACTGCAATTCAGAATACCCAAGGTCATTACTGATGCGTGTAGCCATAGAGCAGAGTCATGGAGTTTAGAGCCAGAAGAAAATTTAGAGTATGACATGCCCAAATCCCCTCATGAAAATCAATTAACAAAAATTATATAGCCAAACATTCACATCGGTGCCCTGTAATTAGTAACTGGAGTTTGAGGTACTCAACAAGGTAATAAAGCCTATTAACAGCCGTCAGATCCATGGAGTCTCTCTGGCACAGCTAGTGAGTTAGCAGCTGCTCACTGGGTGAAGTGGTTGAAAGGAAGGAAATACTGTGGCTCTGAGTCTGTTGGGCCCCATCCAGCCTGGGCCAGTCACACCCACATTTCCCTTTCTGGTAAAATTGAGCAGAATTTCTCTCATTCATCTGGGGATTGAAGGAGAATCAAATATTGAGGGACAAATCACCCCATTCCATTTAAGAAGTAAGAGCATAAGCTTATTTGAATATTAACCAGAGATGGGTTCATCATGCCATTCGCCCTGATTAGTGAGCAAACCACCTGGACATAGCATTGAGACCCAGCCCTTTGAAACTTCAGGCTGTCCTCCAGAATCCTTTCCTCCAGATTTCCACCCATGTCCCAGTGGGTCTTCCAACCCTCTCTGTGCTCAGGAACTCTTTTTCTGATGTGGTTCTCTGTCAGGAAGCCTTTTTTCTGTAGTCTACTACTTCCGTAGTATATTCTATTCATCCTTCAAAAGCCAGTTCAGCAGGGACTTGTTTTCTAAAATACAAGGAACATTGATCACTCCTTTGCCCATAGTTCTGTTAAAGCAGCCCATTATTCTGTAGTGAATTGCTTGTTTATCTGTAAGTGCGTGCATGTTAGGATCTCGTGGGGGGTTTTGGGGTTTTTTTTGGGGGGGGGGAGGGGGTTTCCTCCCACCTTCACATAGAGCCTGGTATGAAGTAGTTACCTAACAAATATCCCTGAGTATATGGATAGACAGATGCATAGACAGATGTCCCAAAAAGCTGCTCTCCTGGTCTTTTATGTAAATGTAAACTCTGTAAGGGCAGAGATGTTAGTCTGTTTTGTTCACTGCTGAATGCCCTAGCACCTTGAATAGTACTTAGCACATAATAGGTTTCAATAAATACTTGAATGAAACACAATTTTTTCAAAGTTTTAGGAAGCTATTGGACTTGTGCTCACCAAGTGTGGTTAAGAAGAAAGTAACCCTTCACATCCATGATGATTCTTTACTTTGCAGTGGGTTGGCAACGTTGTCACCTTCAGAACTTGCCTATTGTGACTTTCTTCTGGTCCCTTCTTATCAGTGAGAGTTGGTAGGAGCTCAGTTATTTCTCCAGTTCAAGAAATAGGGAATTTTTAAGCGAATGTGAGTTTTAGGTGTCAACATCAGAACAGATGTCAGTTTAAAATGTGTTTATAGGGGCTCCTACATGGCTCAGTTAATCATGATCCCAGGGTCCTAGGATGGAGCCTCACACTGGGCTCCCTGTTCAAGGTGAGACTGCTTCTCTCTCTCCCTCTCCTGTGGCTTGTGCATGTGCTGTCTCTGCGTCTCTCTCTGTGTCTCTAATCTTAAAACTTAAAAAATATAAAATTTGTTGATAGCATTTACTTTTCCTCAGCTGTCTTTCCTGGTGTATCATTCGCTACCAGGAAATTGTGGCGAGGGGCGAGGAGGTGCAGTTGTTTGTTTTTAGTTTGCACAGAAAGGAGAGAAACTGTTGAGTTGCAGAGAGTGTTTGAAATAGTACTGGGATTTTTCCCAAGCTACTCTGACTGACAGCTTGATGGAGAAAGATGAACAGTTCTTTTTGCCAACTCCAAAGCAAACCAGGCCTTGTTTACGATGAGTGTGGCAAGTGGCAGGACAAAGCTTGTGCTAATAGTGGACACAAGAAATGGAGGGGAGTGTCCCTGTTTTGTTTAATGATCTTTGCCTTGTACCTATCAGCGCTCTGCTTACAGTAGGCTATTAAATGCTGGTGGTGCATTTAAATGTTTAAATGTTTGATGAATTGTATCATCAAAAAAGGTGGTAGAGACCAAATCTTTGAACCTCTCCATTTAACACTGAAAATGACAGTTCCTGGAAGGGGAACATTCAGCTTCAGGTGCCTATAGTAGCAATGTCCGGACTGGTGTGCAATGTGGATCCTGTGGGGTTTAACTTGTGGGATATTGGGATTGGTCATCATGAGATGTGTTAAAGTGGGATTTTCAGTATTTTTGAATCCAGGAGTAGGTTTTAGTACTTATTGTTTGTCTACTGAGCTTCATTTGGTACCCAAATATATGACTTAATAACAATTAGGATTATTGGTCCATACATGTCTTCTGAAAGAAAAGTGGAAGGCACTAAAGAACACAAGGGACATGTTGATTTATTCACTTGTTCCACTTAGAGATTGCATATTAAGCGTACAGTGCTGCACTTGGTGTCTAGTGGAAGAGCACTGTGTAAAAAGTATAGCATTTGGAGTATAATCCTGGCTCCTTGCTTAACTACTCTGCATTTAATGAACTAGGAGTTTTGTGTCTTCACCTCAACATTAGACTTGGAGAACATCACAGAATGCAGAAAGCATTCACCTAGTGTGCTATTGATATTAACTGCCTGAAGTGCTCTGTTGAGAAGAAATGAAGCCACATTGAAGGCATAGAGTAGATCAGTGCTATCTGTGATTGGCTGTTGATGTCTGTTATTGGACAGTGGGTTGAAGGTTATGGTGTGTGTGCAATTTAATTGCCATCCTGGGCCAGATGATCTGGGAAGTTCCACTGCCTGTATACTATTGCTCCATAAGGTTGAGTCTTTGCCTTCTAAGAACTTAAAACTTCTGCAGATGGGTATTCTGTGTCATTTAATTAAAAAAACATTGAATGGCAACTGAAGCAACATAATGATTTTGGATCCCTCTTTAAGTGGAGAAATGGCAGATTTCCTGCAAGCACCTCCCCTCCCCCAGGTCACTGGCCTTAAACAGAACAAAACAAAGGTATGGTTCTCCTAATCAATCTTGTTTCCATGTATTTTGATGAAGGGTACTGACACTAATCCCAGCGCACCAGTAAGATTCTTCCTGAGTTACTATTTAGCCTAAATGAAAGTTTAGTCATCTATGCCTCATTTCAGTGAAAACCTTGAATCTTTAAATAAGTCACATGAAGTTTAAAAATATAAGCAAGAGCCTTTTTGTATATTTTGGTCTAGGAGACAGATTTAACTCTAATTTGAAATTGTGTTTCATTAGGGATGTTTTCTTTTGACTGTGGGGTTTAAATTAAGGTTGTTATACATAATAGTGTTAGCCTAGGGAGGGCTGGGAAAGGTCGTTAAATATGGACCAAATTTATAAGATGATCTGTTTGTATGCATATATGCAATCAAATGATGGCTCTAGAATAATTATTTTTAAATTGTGCATTCCATTTTAAAGAATGGCAATTGATACAGAGCTTTAGAAGCCTAAACAGAATCAACCAAATGAGGCCAGTGGATGCTTAACAAGTGATTCTCTAAAGTGTTTTACTTCTAATAAATGTGATAGAATGCCCCTTGTCACATGTGCCTTATTGTGACCCAGAAGTACACTCTTAAGTCATATGATACCTCTAAAAACATAAAAGCGGGGTTAATTGAAGAGGAGAATTTAGTCCTGTTTCTCCACATATAGAGGGGTTTCACCATGTGTGATATTCCTAAACTCTCTAAAAACAAATGATAAAAAACCATGTCCAATTGGAACTAAAAAGTTTCTATGTGGTTCTTGCCTCTTGTTTTATACTGGAAAGGTGAGGCTGTTTGTCGTAAGGATCCCTGGTGAGTCATGGCAGAACTAGGCATCCCATCAGGAACTCTTGACTCTTAGTCAAATGCCTGTTCTTTCCCCAGATAATTAAGAGAGTAGTATATAAAACAGGATGAAGTCATGTGAATGTCACAGAAGAAATGGGAGTTCTTAATGATTTGGCTTTTGGAGTCCATGTCCTTTTAAAGCTGTTGTGAAATCTTCTCTGGGATATTGATATGTTGCATCATTTCTGACCCTAAGAAATAGATGATTTTTCCCTTCTAGTTCTTTCCCTTCTGTTGCAGCTACCCAAAAGCTCCTGGCTAATGCTCATGTGGAGTCTCTATAGTTGTATTGATCAGTATGGATTCAGTATATTGGCTTCCTCTTTTCTTCAGAACTGACTTTTTTTTTTATGGCATATCTGCCCTTTGCTGTAAGTTTCTTCAAATCCTCTCTGGAGGAAAGTAGGAGAAATTAATAAGCACAAAAATATCATTTTAGAGCAAACAGTATCTTCCTAGCAGCTGGAATAACTTCTTATCTAGAGGTGGTGGTGGCATTCTTTCAATGAACTTCATCTGATGAGCTCTCTAGATGAGAGGATGAACCCTTTGGAGGACCCAGGGTTCAAACTGAAGATAAGATCTCTGTGTAGATGAAGTGGGACAAGGAGGACCATAGATAATTAAGCTGAGCACAGATGGGGGAGGAGGTGGTCTAAAGGGGACTCTTCCCTCTGGCTCCACAGATTGTCTATAATATGAATGATCAAGAGAGAGTGAGGATGGTTGAATTTCTCATGGAAGTCGGTGAGAAATTGGGGCTGGTGAAAATAGGGCTGTCTTTTCTGTAGGTGATAGCACAGGAACAGAGTCAGCTGACTAGATGAAGTCCCAAACACTGGAGTTACACGTGCTTAACAAACCACACCTCAGCATTTGGAAACCCCAGATGGAGCTTCTGTTCATGTGTTGGAAGCATCAAGGGGAACAGAGCAAGTTACCTAATGTAAATCCCAGCAGAGCTAGCAAGGGGGAAGTCTCCATCTAACAAGCCCTTCCAAAAGATCATCCAGGCCTCTTTCCCTCTTGGACTAGTCAGACTATGTGCTTGCCATCATAATCTGATTTTAAGTTAACTACTGAGTAGAGTTATAAGGACCTTTTAATGATACTGAACATTGGGTTCAGGGTATTATTTATTCCACTTTCTGACCTGAATGAATCGGCCATGAAATTGCAAGAATACTATAAGATTTTTAGGCCATGCCTCCCCATCCTGTTTCTCTTGTTCTCTTTTCATTTTTGGGAGAGGAGAGGTGGTTTTAAATAGTTTCTTAGGTCTTTGAACAATGTTCCACAGGAGCGGATCCACTGTATTTCATGCCTTGGATGTGTTTACAGAGGCTGGTGACCAGCTTCCTGATAGTGAGCAGAGTGATTTGATAACTAGGTAACAGATCACCCTTGTTTGCCTTTGTAGTTGAGTGGACTATATAGTATCTGGGAAAGTCAAACTAGGAGCCAGAAGCCCAGCACTGGCTTCCAAACACTTGTGTTTGGATGTACATTAGGCACGTGAAACCCAACACGTGCAAAGCAGAGCTTGTGACTCCCCTCAGGTCTCCTCCCCCCACCCCCTCTACTCTTCTGTTTACCCCCAACCCTTAGAAACCAGCGTCCTCTTCTCCCATGCTGTCATGGCCTGATCACTTCAAACCTTGGTCCTCCCCTCGCCGGTCACTTCACTCCATCCCCACTGCTATAGCCTTGGGCCACACCTTTGGCCCTTCTCATCTAGATTGATGTGACCTCCTTGTGCATCTCCATCCCGTTCATATCACCTTGTTGCCAGAGTGATGGCTCCAGGAAGCAGATCAGACCCTGTCTCTCTTTGTTTGAAATCCCTCGGCAGCTTTCCTTAACCTTCCTGATAAACTGCATATTTCTTAGGGTGATGGTGAATGAACTGCCCTTGTTTCTGCCCTGTCCTTGTTCTCATCATATCCTCCACATGATTCCCAGGCTGGAAGCAGGATGAGCTTAAAATGAAGCAGGCAGGTTATTAAAAAAAAAAAAAAAAAGTGGAGACACACACTTGCTACTGACTAGGAACTCCTATGTGAGAACTGAAATTGTGGGTGCCTCCCTCACTTGGGCTTAGGAATAGGAAAGGGGGGTCACCTGGTTAAGAAAGCCTCCCTGTCTCTTTACTCTCAGTACCTTCCTTTCTAATAGGATAAGAAGTTACTAATAGAAGGCCCCTTTTTTCAAATAATTTCATCTTTTTTCTTGATATCCAACTGTTCTGTTTTCTGGGAGGCTAGAGCCAGGATTTCCTGATCCAGAATCTTCCAGCTTCTAGCCAGGGCTAGAAACTTCCATGCTCTGTGTCTAGTGTCCTTTTGTTCCTGTCAGGTGTAACCTTCCTCTCTATTCCTGGAACGCTAGGGAGGGTGGCTATGACTTGCTGTACCTGAGCGACTTGGTGTCCAGGAGGACCTGGAAGAGGCAAGCTCAGGTAGTCTGGTCAAATACCATGGAGGGCCAGAGTCCTAGCTACCCAGCTCGTGGGCTCCTTAAGTGCCCCTCCCCCCCATTTCCCTCAGGTGGTGAAAATGTCTGCTTCAGGCCATGGCTTTGTGGTTGACTCATCTGAAAGTTCTGGGGAATAAAATAAGACAGCCTGAAAATGGCCAGAATGCATGAGGCATCTGCCAAGATTGGACCTATTGTGATGTTTGGCCTGGTTGGCTCTCTCGAGTGCTCAGGGGTGGTAGAGGAAATGGAATCCATTTAGTTCCCCCGTGACTGCCCCCCACCATGAATAGCCTGAAGAGGGTTTTCTTGTGAAAATGTCTGCTTCAACCTTCTGTTTCCAGCTCGTGTTTTATTGTCTCCCCCCTCTTCTGCTGCTGCTATTTTACTGCCTCTACCCTGACAAAGCACCAGGTTTATTCTCTCGCTCTGTGTGTTGGCCCGCTTGGGTGTCTAACCAATGTATCAGCCTCAGCTAATACATTAGAATTTGAATAAATGTATAACAGCAGGTAGCAAGTGACTGGTGACAGGGTGACATATTGACTTAATATCTTGTGTAATGTGATATGAAGGATGTGCCTTTTGGTGTGTATTTTCATTTTAATTATTTTTTGTTGCTTTTCTTAGGCAGACACTTGTAGGCAGTTTTGAGTAATTGTCTGAAATCATTAACATGTTTATTAAATAAGGAAGCAGAGTGCATTATCTAGCGAATCAATTATGTAAATGCACAAAAAGCATAAGAAATTAGTCTTTAACTGTTGCTGAACTGCATCCATTTTCTAAATTATAGATGAAAGTTGCTGTATGCCTGTGCCCGCACTGGGGGGGGGGGGGCGGGGGGGGCGGGCGGGGCGGGTGGCAGTGAGAAGGGAAGGATATTTAGATGCATTCCCCTTTCTCCAAGTTTTAAAGCCTCAACAATTATGTTTTTTTGGTTTTGTATTTTTTTTTTTTTTGAGAGGGGGTATTCCTGAGGTACAACAACTAGTAGGGATTTATGTAGATCCTTGGTGTAGATGACAACAGATGGTCGACAGTGAGAAACAGAGCAGTCTCCATTGAAGGGTCTGGGTGAAATGATAAAAACAGTGAAGCAGAAGCAATAGCATCGTTCCTCTGGATAACAACAAAACTATCTAGGTTCAGAATTCTCAATATATTTTTGTAAGACAAACCATTGTTCATTCTGAAGACTTATAATTAAAATCTTAAAAAAAAAATTCCTGTTTTCTCAAGTCAAATGTTTGGTAGCATTGGCATTTTTCATTAGGGAAGCAGTTACCCCAGATAATTGGGAACACACTCAAAGTACCCCCCCACCCCCTAACTCAGACAAATAAATTATCTCAACATTTAAGAGAAGCATCATCCTTTACTTTATCTTTTTATTATATGGTTTTCTTTTTTTTCTTCTTTTTTTTTCTTTCTTTCTTTTTTTTTTTTTTTGTCTCACAATTTTGTCTCTCCCCCTGACAGAGTCAAATAGTCACCCAAACATACACAGGCTTCCATTTTTTTGATCTTGAGTTTAAATGACTAAAACAAAAGTACTGAACTCCTACCTCTGCTCTTGGCTGAACAGATTCCTTCTAAGACTCATGATGGAAATCCAAAGAGGAAGACTGGCGCAGAGATCTCACCTGCTTTGAATTCTTTGGGAAAGGTTTAGGATCAGATTAAAGCCTCCTCAAAAGGAGATGGTAGGTAGATGAAGGCTAGAGTATCTAGTATGTGAGACTTTAGCTTTCTGAGCTAGGGAGAGACATTTGCCTGTTACTATTACTGTGTCGACTTTAAAATGGAAATCAGGGCACGTGGCTGGCTTGGTCAGTGGAGCTTGCTACTCTTGATTTTGGGGTTGTGAATTTGAGCCCCATGTTGGGTATAGAGATTATTTAAAAATAAAATCTTAAAAAAATAATAAAAGGAAATCCTACCACTTAGACTTAATTACACCAGCCATTTAGGTTACCAGGCGTTGCTGACAAAATACTTTGGAAGCCAAAAGAAATATAATGGGAGGCAGAAGGATCTTTTAGAAAGAGGTAAACACAGATAATGGACTGGCCATGGCTACTTTTAAGTAGTATTACATATTACTGGTCATTTAACCTTTGTGTACTCTGTTGGCATATTGGTAATCTGGAATAAGACGTAACTCCTAGGGTTTTGGAATTAAATTAGAATCTATATCAGGGTCTCTATGAGCCCTCAATATAATTCATACAACAGTAATTCAGTAGTTCAGTTTCCTTTCCAAAAATGTTAATAACTGCTAGGATTTAAGTTAAATTGGTGTAGTCTTCTCTGCAGAAGACATACATCTAGAGACTTGATACAGATTTATGCATGTAGGAGTATGTTTATGATACTATAAGAGAATCCAGAAGATAGTCTAGCGATAGTAGAATGCAAACAAGAAAGTTCTTCTCAATACAGAAAATATCTTAAGGCATAGGCTATAAACCTAACGTTATGGGGAGATATTTTGACTTCAGGTTTTCTTTTCGGCCACTATTAAAAAGTAATACATATACATGGTAAAAAAAAATCATCACAGTTTTTAAAAGGATGAATGAATGACAATGAAACATGTGACCTATCCATTCACTTCCAGATTGACTCCAAAGAAATAACTGGTGGTAATAGGCTTTGTGACTATTTTGGGTATGCATAAGAATTATTCCTATAGATTCAGGATGTAACGATGCTGGGCCAAAGTGTATAGGCACTTTCAATTTAGAAATATAAGCAAATTGTCTTCCAAAGAGGTCTTAAGGATTGGAATTCCTCAACAATGTATGAGTATCAATATTAACAATGCTGCGAGAAAAAAAAAAGAACAATGCTGCGTTGGCAATCATTTTTATCTAACAGGACAAATGGTACTTACTGTTGTTTTTAATTTGGGTTTTGTAAATTGCAAATGGAGTTGAACATCTTTTGTGTGTGTTCATTAGCCATTTGCTTTTCTTTTTCTCTGAATCTGGTCTTACTAACCACTGAGGCTGCTAAGCTGTGCTACCCCGATTCCCTTCAGGAAAGAAGTTCCCTTGGGAAGCCTGGTGGCTCAGTGGTTTAGCACCGCCTTTGGCTCAGGGCATGATCCTGGAGACCTGGGATCGAGTCCCACATTGGGCTCCCTGCATGGAGCCTGCTTCTCCCTCTGCCTGTCTCTGCCTCTCTCTCTCTGTGTCTCACGAATAAATAAAATCTTAAAAAAAGAAAGAAAGAAGTTCCCATTCCCTATGCTGCTGCATAGGCTCTAGCAGAAGGAGCTCCATGACCAGAGCCCCTTTTGGGATCTTCAGCTGAAGAGAACCTGCTGCCCTCAAGTCTTGCTCCTTTCCAGAGAATATCCTTGTGCAACTATTAGGCCATTTGGGACTCTAAGGGCTCATCTCCTTGCTACCAGTGTGTCAATGCCTGTCTCTGCCCCAATTCCTGAACTCTTTGTTGTGATTTCATTGCTGTGTCCCCAATTTTGTGCAGCCCTGGCTGTTTCTCTCCCCATGGGGCTTGACCCTCAGAAACTCCTGCCCCCCTCTCCTGCATCTCTAATTCTGTTTCCTGGAGAGCCTCATGTGCAAAACCAACCTCGCTCATTTTGACACCAGGGTTTTTTGGTCCTTTCCTAAATGACTTGAAGGCCTCTGTTTGAGAGAAATTCACCTTTTGTCTCACTTAGGAACTGCAAATATTTTTCCCCTTTCTCATTTGTTTTTCACTTTGTCATTGGTACTCTTTGCCTTTCAAATGTTTCAACGGCGAAAGCGAATTTATCAGCTCTCCTTCCTTGTATTTTATATTTTAATTTATGGCATTTGGTTTTTGTCCCTTGCCTTGTAGGGCATTCCTTTTGGGAAGATTTTTTGTTTCCTTTTTCTTTTTTTTTTTTTTTTTGCTCTAACAACTTTATTTTTTACATTTAAATTTTTGAGCCATCTGGGATTTATTTTGATGTAGGACATGAGAATAGAACCCGCATTATTTCCCCCCCTCATAACTGGCCAATTGTACCAACATATTTATTAGACAACCCATTATCCTCCCACATCTGAAATGCCAACTTTTATTATATAATAAATTTCTGTGTGTATTATGTCTATTTCTGAAATAAATTACCCCATTTTTCTCACTATTCTTTTGATAGTAACAAACTGTTTTAATTACCTTAGCTTTATAATATGATTTTATATCGTATATAACATATGTTCTATATATATGTTTAACAACCCCATATTTCTTGACCATTCCCAAAGGTTAATTTCCCAGGCACATTTTAATTTTTTTTTTCATACACGTTTTAGAATTAACTTCCCCAGTTTCAAAAATACTTTAGTTGGCATTTTTATTGGGATCACACTAAATTTACAAAGTATTGTGGTGGGGGATAACCTGTTTAGTTTGTCTGATCTGTGAACAAAGTGCATCATTCCATTAATTTGTCACTTTTTATGGCTCACTGTAGAATCTTAAGGTTTTTTAATTCTATATGCTTTAAAATTTTTCTTGAAAAATGTATGTCCTTCTGCTCTTGTGAATTGTACCTTCCCTATACTTAGTTGGCTTTGGTTTGTATAAGTAAAGCTATTGCAGAGGAGTTTTGTGACCCTCTACTTCAAATTTCTTAGTGTTTTCATTCATTTAATAGTTGATTCTTTTTGGTTTCCTAGGTTGATACAGGTATCCTCTGCAAAAAATAATAATTTTGCCTTTCCCCAATTTTTTAATTTGTGACTGTATGACTCCTTGGGCTGCCATAACAAAATACGATAGACCGGGGAAGGGCTTCATAACAGAAATTTATTTCTCAGTTTTGGAGGCTGGGAGTCCTAGCTGAGGTGGGGGAGACAAGGGAAAGTAGGAACTCTTCCTTATTCTTCTGTGTGGACTAATCTTGTAAGGGCAGGGCCTCACCCTTATGACCTCTTTTAATTTTAATTACTTTCTTCAAACACAGCCACACTGGGAGGGTTAGGGCTTCAATGTATGAATTTTGGGGGTGGCGGGGCACAAATACTCAGTTCATAACAAAGACTTTCTCCTAACTGCATTGGCTGGTGCTAATCGGAAGGTGTAAAATTGTAGTGTTGGTAGCACCCACTCTTGTCCTGATGACAGTGCTGCTTATGTGGTACCATGAAGCCTGATTCTGGCTTTTGAGCTAAGATCCAGCTATAACAATATATTTGCCATAGTTAGCAGTATTCATAGATTTCAATTTTAACACATTAAATCATAGTAGACTATCAGTTGCTTTTTTAGCATATATGAAGATCATAATGTCTTTCTTATTTAGCTTATTAATGTTATGAGTCATAGAAGTAGAATTTCTGTTTTCAAATGATCATGGTATCCCTGAAATTAGTCCTGGTTTGTTGCTGTATCTTAATGCTCTTAATGTGCTGCCGGATTATTTGTTAACGTTTGAGTTAATATTTTTACATCATTGTTTATAAGCTAGATGGATCTGAATTTTCTTTCTTGAGTTATTTTTGTCAGGTTTGAAATCAGTGTTAAAGCTGTTTCAAAAAAATAACTTGGAAGTTTTATTTCCTGAATACATATATAAGCATTTCAATGTGAATCAGTATAAAACAGCTTATTGTCGGTGTCTTTCTTGGTGTTGCCCTAAATGTTTTTGGAGGAAAATATTTGAATTAACAATAATTTTCAGGGTTGGGCCTGCCCTCTTGGAGCTGAAAAAGAAAGATGGAGAGAATAATAGATATATTCCCGAGGAACTGAGAATTGTGCCTGCAGGTGCTATGAGAAGGTGGGGAGCTGTAGACTTCAGCTAGAACACTGAGAATCCACAGAAAAATCTCGGAGATATTTAGGGTAAGAACAAAAACAAAAATCCTTTATAAATTGGTCTATATTGTATGTAGTCTGAGATGATGAATCTGGATGTATTCACACAGTTATCCTGTAGCAAAACATGAGAAGGGTAAATGCTGTCCTAGTTCCTTGTGCTTCCCTCTTTGAATCTTATGTTCCTTGGTCTTAGCTTCCTGTCCCTGCACCTTCCCCACAGAGCCCAGGCAGGATCCACCTGTTGGCACTTACTGGCTGAGCACCAGGACTCTTATTTCTCCTTCCCTCAAAGGCCCACCCTTGGTGTGGCAGCTCCTTGCTAAGAAAGTGTTAGGTTGATCCGAGCTCAAGTGGAAATAGGTGATGATGGTTTGTTTCTCTGCCTCCAGAAGGTGATCCATTTGTATTTTTCAGGGTGATTTGACCACCCTTAAAGCAAAGGAGTGGGTGGTGGTGACCTACTAGGCAGACCTGCACAGTCTGTGTGTGTGTCTGATGGAGCCACACTTCTAGCTTTGGCTGTTATGGGTAGGGTTGATTTTATACTAAAGACATGAAGCCATGATACTACCTGATTCAGCCTTAGCAGTCTTAATCTTTAAAGGCGTCTGCTTTTGTAAAGTCTTTTTCTGGTTTCTCCTTTGGTAATTTTTTTTTAAAGATTTATGTATTTGAGAGTGAGAGCAGTAATGTGTGCCTATGTGGGCACGGGGAGGGGCAGAGGGGGGCAGGCAGAGAGAATCTCAGGTCATCTCTGTTCTGAGCACAGAGCCCAATGCTGTGGATTCCACAACCCTGAAATCATGACCTGAGCTGAAACCAAGAGTTGGACGCTTAACTGACTGAGCCACCCAGGCACCTCACCTCTAGTAGATTTCTAAAATTTAAGGCCTTTTTTTTTTTTTCCCCTAGTTTCTCTTTCCCTCTTTCCCATGCTGGACAGTGAGATTAAATTGGATCATTCTTCTGCCTTTCCCACCCCCCTTCTCTTTCTGGGTCTCTCTCTGCTAGTCCTGAGCAATTTTGTTAGAATTTTTAAAAGGGTGGAAGATTATGTAATATGTGTATTGGTTTAAAACCATCCCAGTCACAAATTACTGTGATTAAATTCTTCCAAATTCTACATTCATTTCCAACTTGTCTGAAAAATTTACTTCTAATGACCTAGACTGAAGAACATTGTGCATAAGACCAATCTGTGAATACTGCTTCGACCCTGGAAGTCAATATGCCTCTCCTTTCTAAAATATATATAAATCTCTAAAATATGAATATAGCCTTGTGAAGTATGGACGGAAGTACTTGATCAGTTTTTTGGCTTTAAAAATAGGGTTTTTTTGGGTCCAATTTCCACTTTCCCGTTGCGATACTAACAGATAAGAGGACTGCAAATAGAAGGAAGTTCGTAGGATTTAGGGTTCTGAAAGGAGGTTTCTTGTGTGAAAAACAGCTTTTCTTGACGAGCTGCTTGTCAAGGTTTTCAGCAGCCTCTCTTCTCATTTATTTATTTGGTTTGAGGGAGTTAGGAAGGTGTTTGGTGTATTTTGTGCTGGCAGCTCACACGTCAAAAACACAAGACTAAAATTATCCTCCACATATGAATATACAGTAGTTTCTTCTTCCTTTCCCCCTCCCCCTAGAGCACCAGTGCTAAGCCCTAGAAAAAGGACCGACCCCTGGGAAAACTGCCCTGAGGTAAACCCCTGTGCTTCTGCTCTGGATTTCCTGTGCTCCTGCTGGCTATTCCTTAGGAGATTGCCCATGGGGGTTCCCTGCCTCACCAGCCCCCTCCCCAGTGGTTTCTCACCTCTGCTGTCAGCCATTGGAACTTCTCTTTCCTGGTTCCATTGCTTTCTAGCATTGAAAGAGTTTGAGCAAAAATTGTTTTGCGTCTGGCAGTGCTAAACTGGAAGTGGTTAGGAGCTCCTGGTTGATGGGAACTAGGATGAAGACCTATAGAGAAAGTGTGGAAATAGAGAAAGAAAACTCCAGTTGGCTGTCACTTAAAGCCTAATGGTCTATTGGTGATTGGTTGTCCTTATTATTGGTGGCTTTAAAAAAAATATATTTGAGAGAGTGTACATGAGCTGGGGGAGGGGCAAGGAGAGACAGACTCTCAAGCAGACTTCCTGCTGAGGGGTAGAGCCTGGTATAGAGCTCTGTCTCATGATCCTGAGGTCATGACCTGAGCCAAAACCAAGAGTCAGACACTTCACCAACTGAGCCACCCAGGCACCCCTAGCATTTTCATTTCTTAACCTTGAGGCATTTACACACTTAGATGTTGGTTTGTTTAGTAGACTGACCACTGCATTAAAGCAATGTCAGTCTAATGGCCTCTTTATTTAACTTAACACTTTCAGGGCATTGTCTGGGAGTTCTAGCAGAGAACCATTAGAGCATAAAGGAGAATATGTGTTAGAGATGACACTTAAGCAGGATCTTTAAGAGGAGTAGAATTTTGACATGAAGTTATCAGGCACGCACACCTATTTGTGCTGGTCAGTTAAGTTACCTACCAGGTAACAGAATTCTTAATTTACTTGAAAAGCACCTATACACACAGGCCTTAAAGAAATCATGGTATTGCTGAAAATTTTAGGCACTGTGGCCTTTTCCCAAAACCTAAAGCAAGTGAAGTCAGAATTGACTTCCCCCCCCCCCCCCCCCGCGTCTTTGCATTTTTGGAAGTGAACAGACATGAGCAAAATGAGACAATTGACATGTCAGGGAGAAATTTTTTCTCAAAAAATAAGTTCAACATTGTACATTCAGTGTACTGTGAATGTATATCCATACCAGTGGTTTCATTTATAGCAATACAACTGAAAATGTGCAAATGAAATCTGGGAAGTGCTAAATGGTGTCCTCTAGCATCTAGCAGAACTTTTCTGGTCTGAGAAACTTCCATTCAGGTAACTGTTCCACTTGGTCCAATTTATCTAACTATATTTTTAAAGAAAATGTAGGAAAAGAAGCTAAAATGATGGGAAAACAAAATGAAAAGCTTCTGAGAAAACATGTTTGTATTTTTTTGTGATTTATTTTTAGATTATTTTTTCCCCATCAGATCTTAGGCTCACTCTGTCCCATCTGGCCCCTGGCACCAGCCACTGAGGGTAGGACAGAAGGTGAGTGCTGTCCTGTGGTCGGGTTTCTGGATTTCATCAGAGATTGAGGAACAAGGGGATTCACCTGAAATCTCCTTGCAGACTCCTCTGCAAAGTGCTCTGCTTCTGCTAACAAGAATGCAGTCCCTTAAAAGCCACAGGGTTACTGTCCAGCTATGACGTTAGGTGGCCCCTGGGTTGACTTGATCACACTTTCCCCTGAAAATCAGAAACCTTTCCGTGAATCTATCCACAAGTTGACATGTTTCAGATCCTCCTCATACCTTTGTCCCGGTCTGACTTGTATTGAATAGATTGTTCATATGTTGGCATGTTTCTGTTTAAGAAAGTAAACAGGAATTTGGGTCTTTGTAGGCAAAATGTTCTAATATATACTATTTTTTTAAAAGATTTTATTTATTCATGAGAGAGAGAGAGAGAGAGAGAGAGAGAGGCAGAGACACAGGCAGAGGGAGAAGCAGGCTCCTTGCAGGGAGCCCGACGTGGGACTTGATCCTGGGACTAGAGGATCATGACCCGAGCCGTAGGCAGACGCCCAACCTCTGAGCCACCCAGGCGTCCCTAATCTATATTACTTCTTATCTGTTAAGTTAGACAAGTGTTTCCAAACTGATCTCTGTGGAACATTGGTGATTGGTGAGGGCGTTGTAGTTGTTCTGTAGAAAATCTTGCCCTGGTCAGTTGAGTTTGGCAAAACACTACCTGCTGTATCTGCCCTTGGTTGCTTTCCTGTGAACACTGGCATATTAAAGACCAAGAAATGTATCCTTAGAACAAAGTTTTTAACTTGTCTGCAAAAACTTTTTCTGCTTAGAATGACTTCCCCACCCCCTCAGTACCTCTTAACATCTGAGGGACACGGGTATTCCACAGAACAGTCTAGACGATGCAAAACCCGGCCTTCCCCTGCTTCTTGTAGGAGTTTCTCTTTCTGTGGCTCATGAGCTTTTTGCTGATGGTAGTAGTTTGATCTTGAGTCATGAGGGGACTGGGATTTCTTGCTGTAGAAAAGCTCACACATTTTGCAGAAGGGTTTCCAAAGATCTGTGCTTAAAACAAGCAACTGTTGCAATTGGAGCATTTTCAGAGTGGTCTTCTTTGCCCCAGGGGAGTAATGACAGCCAACCTGAAGCAGTAAGTTTTCATATTGTGTAAAGTCTGCTCTCTGAATATTTTTATTCATACATCACTCAGCATACACAGAACCATCTAGCTCCATCCCACGTCTACGTGAGTCACTTTTTTTAAGTACTTCTTTTTTAAAAAGTGTCTCATGCACATAGATAATTAGAGAAGAAAAAAATGAGTAAAAATAAATCATGTTGTTTAATTTTAAAAACTCAAATGGAGCTTAAGAACTGAATACATATGTTTCTCACTTTCTTGGATTACCAAGAATTACCACCTTTGTTCTGGTCCTATTCCAAGCTTGGGAGTTAGCTTTTTTTTTTTTTTTTTTTTTTACCATAAAAATGAATGATAGGAAAACAGCATGTCAAAATAGAGGCGATACTGTATTAAAATCTCTTGAACAACTCAATATAAATAAAGCATGTAAAAGTGTGTTACAACCATATGCTTCAGGTTAACGGCCCCTTGTATTTCTCTTTCCAGGGTAATTATGTTGTCTGGATGGACAATAACTTTTCAGTTTATATGCTCCTCTTTCAAGATTGTTGCCCAGGAAATGGAATGTTTAAAGTTATTCATTATTGTTGAGTGAATTTACTGATTGTGTGATATTTTTTAGAATTGTAACTTGTTATTACCAATTATTTCATCATTAAATTTAATGCACGAAATGTGTAATTTTATAGCTGTCCATTACTGCATTAATTTAATCAGCAAGAGTGGCACTCATCTATGCACACATTTTATATGATAAAATGCTAAATGTAGTTTAGCACTGTTCTGAGTGCTGAGAGAGGAGGTGCATTTTGTGAATTTGGAGAATGTCTGTATTTGGGAAGACCCAGCCCGCTAACTGAAGCACAGTGATTCACGGCTGCATGCTTATGCCACTTTAACTGTGAACTCTATCTAGCTTCGGGCATACGGTGCCTAGGAAGGGGACGTGTTACAAATGAGGACAAGTGTGTGTGATGAATTAATGTGACAGGAAAGAGCTTAAGATCTATTTAAGAAAGGTTAAAATTCAAAAACACAAAAGGCAATTGACCCTCAATGTCCAAGTACGGGCTTGCTTTATCTATTGAGAGAGAACATCTTTGACAGACCAGTAACTGCTGTAGTTGATATTTTGTGTTGTATGTGCTGAACATTAATGAATGATGATGGGCAGCCCGGGTGGTTCAGTGGTTGGTTTAGCGCCGCCTTCAGCCCAGGGTGTGATCCTGGAGACCCAGGATCGAGTCCCACGTCGGGCTCCCTGCATGGAGCCTGCTTCTCCCTCTGCCTGTGTCTCTGCCTCTCTCTCTCTCTCTGTGTCTCTCTGTCTCTCATGAATAAATAAATCTTTTTTTTTAAATGAATGAAGAAGAGTCTGCAGAGAAATGAAACCTGTTGGGAGTCCGTAGTATTCGGAAGTTTTAGAGTAAATCTAGATTTTGCTAGAATCTTACATTTTATTTGTATTAGGAAATGTTGGTCTTGTTTATTTGGTTCTAGAGAGAGAACTGCTCCTCCTTCATTGACTCTTGGTCACTTTGGTCTCCAGTCATTGGATATTGGACCATGCCTCCTTGGAATGGGTAGATGCCGACATGGCATATCCTAAGAACTATCATATGCAAAGCGGAGGCCATCTTATCTTTGGACTTAAAATTCATAAATACCACATTTATTTTAATAGCACAAACTTGAGGAAGGGTTGATAACCTGTATGTGAAAGCACTGAACAAAGTTTCAAGTACTTTATAGGGACATTGGGTTAAAATTGCCATTATTGTGATCACCATCCTCAGCGTCAGTCTTGGGTTGGTTCATCATTCCTAGTTGTCTCTGAATTGTGTTATTTGGAAGTCATTAATTTAGAGAAATGCTCTGTTCCATGCCATGAGTGATTTATTTATTTTCTGTTTTATTGAGCTATAATTGACATACAGCATTGTTTAAGGTATACATGTAATGATTCACATATGTTGTGAAAGGTCTAATGCAGTAAGTTCAGTTAACATGTATCATCTCCTATAGATACAAAAAAGGAAAACTTTTTCCTTGTGATGAGAATCCTCTGGATTAAGTTAGCAATTTTTGGATATACCATACAGCAATGTTAACTATAGTCATCAGTTTGGACATTACATCTCCAGTATCTACTTCTCTTGTAACTAGGAATTTGTACCTTCTGTACACCATCCTATTTCCCTCTTTCTTCTGCCTCTGGTAACCACAAATCTGAACTCTTTTTTAAATAGGTTTATTTATTTTTAAATTTCACATAATGTGAGAGCATAAAGTATTTGATTTATTTCACCTAGCATAATGCCTTCAAGGTCCATCCATGTTATTGTAAATGGCAGGATTTCCTTTTTTTATAGTTGAATAATCATTATATATGTGTGTACACAAACCCACAACTTCTTTATCTTGTCATCCATCTATATACGCTTAGGTTGTTTTCATGTCTTGGCTCTTGTAAATAATGCTGCTATGAATGTAGGAGTGCAGATACCTCTTCAACATAATGTTTTTGTTTCTTCCTGATGTATTCCCAGAAGTAGAATTGCTGGATGAAATGCTAGTTCTATTTTTAATTTTTTGAGACCTCTCCTTACTGTTTTCCATGGTGGCTGCATAGCTTACATTCTCACCAACAAGGTGTACAAGGGTTCTCTTTTCTCTACATTCTTGCTGACATATTATCTCCTCTCTTTTTTGAGAATAGACACTCTAACAGGTATGATATGATATCTCAAGGTGGTTTTGATTTTCTTTTTCCTGATTCATGATGATCATGTTTCCAGGTACCTGTTGGCCATCATCAGTATGTCATTCTTCAGAAAAAACGTCTATTCAGAATCTGTGCTCATTTTTTTAAAGATTTTTATTTATTCACGAGAGACACAGAGAGAGGCAGAGGGAGAAGCAGGCTCCATGCAGGGAGCCCCATACGGGACTCGATCCCGGAACTCGGATCACGCCCTGAGCCAAAGGCAGAAGTGTTCAACCGCTAAGCCACCCAGGCATCCCTCTGTGCTCATTTTTTTTTTAAATTATTTTTTTAAAAGATTTTATTTATTCATGAGAGAGAGAGAGGCAGAGACACAGGCAGAGGGAGAAGCAGGCTCCATGCAGGGAGCCCAATGTGGGACTTGATCCCTGGTCTCCAGGATCACACCCTGGGCTGAAGGCCGTGCTAAACCGCTGAGCCACCTGGGCTGCCCTCTGCTCATTTTTTGTTTTGTTTTGGTTTTGCTGTTGACTTGCATGAATTTTTGATGTATTTTAGATGTTTACTCTGTATCAGATATATGGTTTCCAAATATTTCCTCCCATTCAGTAAGTTCCTTTTCATTTATGCTTTCCGAAAGCTTTTTAGTGGATGTAGTTACATTTATTTATTTATTTATTTATTTATTTATTTATTTATTTATTTAATTATTTAATTAATTATGCTTTAGCTGTCCTATCTTTTAAAAAAAATTGTTCCTAAGACCCATGTCAAGAAGCATTTTTTCCTATGTTTTCTTCTGGGAGTCTTATGGTTTTAGTTCTTATATTTAAGTAATCCATTTCAAGTTGATTTGTGTGAGTGATATAACATGGACTAGTTTCATTGTTGTACATGTGAATATCCAATATCCCTGGCACCATTTATGGAAGAGACTGTCTTTTCTCCATTGAGTATTCCTGGCTCCCTTGTCAAATATTAGTTGACCATATGTGCATTGGTTTATTTCGGAGCTCTCAGTTTTGTTCCGTTGATCAGTGTGTCTGTTTGTATCCCATACCATACCCTTTTGATTATATAACTTTATAATATAACCTGAAATCAGAGGAATGATGCCTCTTGCTTCGTTCTTCAGTATTGCTTTGGCTTTTTAGCATCTTGCGTGGTTCCATATAAATTTTGAGATTGTTTTCTACTGTGAAAAATGCCATTGGAATCCTGGTAAGGATTGCATTGAATCTATTGATGGCCTTGGGTAATATGAACATCTTAATATTCCCCAGTCCATACACATGGGATACCAATGATTTGTGTCATCTTGGATTTCTTTCATTAGTATCTCACAGCTTTCAGTGTAGAGATCTTTTACCTTCTTGGTTAAATTTATTCCTAAGTATTTTTTTTGATGCTGTTATAAGTGAGAATGCTTTATTTCTTTTTCAGATAATTTATTGGGGGAACTGCCCTTTTACTGTGTATTCATTTATTGTTTATAAGAAATAAAATCTCTTTGCATCCCCAAATCTGCATTGTGATGACAAGGTCTCATTCTTTTGTCTCCTTTTAGTCTATTGCATGCTTTCCCCCCCTTAAACTAGTAACCACATTTAAGAAAAGTACTTAAATAATGTTGCTTGGATTGTTGATCATAACTGTGATTGAACCTCAAGCATTAGATACTGGCTATACATTTACTCAACTATGAGCTTTACTATCACCAAAATTGGTCATGTCTAGTGTCAAGTGTTAGAGCTGGTTAACAGTGCCCATCAGCATCACATAACCATCTAAGGAAGTGGAGGGGAGTTGGGGAATGGTATACTGGAGCGTGACAGGGAGAGTAGGATTTCTTAGAATGGTGTTGTGGACAAATCTTTCTGGAGGGAGTCAGATTCTGGGGAGAGGGAAACAATAATGAGCCATAAACTCTGAGCTTGTTTGACTAGGAAATACACAGTACTCCTTCAGAAATAGTCGAGGGGAAAAAAAGAATCGGGAGAATAAATTCTGCAAGTGGTACACTGCATTGAAGTCCTAAAAAGGATGACCGGTGCATAAGTTCGAAACAAATACTACTCAGACCATATGGTGGTCTTTTTCCTTGAACTTTTGAGGACCTAACAGCTAGTCCCCTCTTTCCTGCTCTAGCTTTCATTTGGTCACTTCTTCACTCAACCTGTATACACACAACCATGGGATGCCTTTGCTGATGTTTCAGAGGTGGCTGATTGGGTCAAGATCACGATACTGGTTTATCTTCTTGGCTCTATTATTTAATCAGAGCTGATGTATTGGGTCTGGCTCCCAATGTCTTGGCATCTGAGGTTTTCCAGTGGACCAGTTAATCACTTTCACCTGCCTCTTAGTTTACCACCTGTTGTTGTAATTGCCCTGTTCTGTGTTCCTGGTGCTTGGCAAAGCAGTAGGGCCTAGAGATATACTGGTATTTTGTAGCTACATGGTTTTAGGATTTGGTGGTAGGCTTTAATTTATTTTTTGAAATGTGGAAATACATTGACGTTACAAATGTGAGAATAACATCAAAGTGTGAGAAAAGCTCTCACATTTAGATATTACTCTCACACTCTAGAGAACAAAATAGGCTTTATTGGTAGGTTGTGTCTGCACTTGCTGTATGTGGAATATATCTTATCCCTCCAAAGTTATGATATAAACAGATAACACCAAAGTTTGGTTAAAGCAAACAGTTAACTATTAACATCTGCCAGGAACAAAACATTGTAAGGAAGGAAATGAACTTGTTACTGTAGGCGTGGGGAAGGGGGCTGGGAGGCGGATTGGGTACTTTTTGGGGATTGATGAGACATTCTTAGGCTGAAGCAATGGGAGGCACTGTCGTAAATTCTGACTGAACTAAGGAAGTAGTGACTTAGATCAAGGTGCTCTCAATGTGGTTCATTCCAGATTAAAAAGGAATGAAGATACTAATTTTGTTTATGTCTTTAAAAGTTGGGTATTAAGTTTGAAGAAATGACTTTAGGCTCATTTCACAAATGGATGCGTATCTCCTCGCCAATTTACTTTCTCATCTGATTACCAGTTTTGGTGTCCATATTTCTGTTCATATGAAGGGTTCCCATCTTTATAAGGAAGCTAATGGCTGATGGAATATTTTACTTTCATGTGTAGCCTCCAAAGCCAAGGAGGGAATTAAATAATTATACAGATACCTAAGAATGAAAACACATCCCCCCTGATAGAACCAGGTAGTTAAAACCAAAAGAAGAATTATTTTTATGTGCTTTTTCTTATAGACCAAATAATTGTTTAAATTTTCAACTTTATTACCCTAGGAAAAAAATAACCCTACATAGTGAGTTTTCCTGAAATCTTGCAGGACAGCGCTACATTGGCAGGGGCCATGTTTCTTGAGGCAATCATCAGTGAAGGATAGGGTTTGGTGGAGTAAGATACTGATGAAGGAAAAATGCCTGCTTTCCAGAAGGCCCGTAGAACTCTGAAAAGTCTCAAGGTGTGACCACACCTGTCAGACACTTATGTTTTGTTTGTTGGGTCAAGGACAATCAGAACAGGTCTGAATTAGTTTGAAAATTGTGTGTGTGGTAATCCGAAATGAGATGTACAGTGACGTTTTTATAAATCAAACTTGGGCCATGGCATAGTTTTGTATTATTTCTACCCAAGGGTTTAAAATAGGTATTTTTGCTTAATTCCTTATTGGTTAATTATAAAAGTCAGTATTTACTGAGCACCTGCTCTGTTCTGGCACTCTTCTAAGTGCTTTACATGTATTCTTTTGGTTTTATAGAGCGTTTGAGGTACTACTTACTATCCTCTGGTCTTGTAGAGGAGAAACTGAGGCACAGGAAGTTATTCACACAGGATGCTGGGAATAAAACCCTGGTGCTAGGCTGCAGAATCCATGCTCTTTCCTAACAAGAGACTAGCTATTCTTATGGGGAAAGGAAATCTGTTTTGTTTTTAAGACAAACTGATCAAGAAACTGTACATAGGGTGTACTGATGATTAATAGTGTTCAACATACTTACAGCCCAACAGACCATGCTGCATTTTCAGACTGACTCAGTCAAGCCAATTCTCAGACTTTGGAAGGTATTTAAGGGCAGGATGTAAAACTTCAATGAGGTATCAATGGTTAAGTAAGGGTGGTTAAATCATTTAAATGAGGGTGCCAAGTAGGAGTTCTGTTGCTGAAGGAAAGAGCCCCATTGCTGCTTACTTAGCCACCTGGGGTTCCAGCAATCCATGACCAACCTGCCTGAGCCTGCAAGAAATCAGACCTGTTACAAAAGAAACCAGACAATGGGTTCAAAAAAACCACCCTAGCTTTTCCTCTCTGTTGCATTTTGGTAAGATGTTTTGGAGAATATGCCTTCCTGTGAGGGAACTGAGGTCTATTTTCCTGGAGTCAGAGAATTATTTTCATTGAATGTAATGATGCAGTAGGAAGAAGGGTGGGTGTAGAAAAGATGGAGGGGGCGGGGGTGGCATCAAGGCAAATGTTCCCAGATTCCTGGAACTAAAAGGGAACCTTAAATATGATGCCAGAGCACCCAGTCCATTTCAACAAAAGCCTGGTTTATTTCAGGTTGGAGAAGAGCAGAGACTGTAAGTTTACAGAGGGAATGTGGCTGTAGATGAAGTCATGGCCCAAGTACCTCCCTGGGAGCTGAGGTGCTGTTTGTGTGTCAGGGCTCTCCTTGGCCACTCTGACTTTGAGTCCACCCCTTGCCTGGCTGGCAGGGCCTCCCTGTCTGCTGGCCCTCTCTTCCTCCCATCACTCAGCATGCTTCAGCTTTTTGGTTTCTCGATCTTCACATAGGCTGCTCAGAGTCTTTTTGCTTTGTCATTCTTGTTTGAGTTTGTTTTTCACAATAAGATTGTAATAAAAACCGGCCGAGAGAGTACATTTAACTTATCTTGCTGTTACTACAATGATTACCTTAAGTCTTGTGAGAATTATGCAATGCAAGTGTGTGGCTATCTACTGTGAAAAGATTCAGGATGATGTTCAAACTGCTACCTCTTTATACTCTGAGAGTTCATAGTCACTGTGCAGAGCCTTACATATTCTCTGGTTGATTTTAGGTAATGGATCCGTTCATCACTTGGCGAGTACTTCCTTTAAAAAGAGAACTTTTGGGACTCCTGGGTGGCTCAGTGGTTGAGCGTCTGCCTTTGGCTCAGGGCGTGATCCTGGGATCCAGGAGCGAGTCCTGCATTGGGCTCCTTGCCGGGAGCCTGCTTCTTCCGCGCCCCCCCCCCCCCACTTCTCTCTCTTTCTCTCTCTTGAATAAATAAATAAATAAAATCTAAAAATAAATAATAAAAATAGAACTTTTGTTTGGAGATGAGAAACAAAGCTATGGTTTCTTCTGTACATCTTCTAGTATTGACTAACTTGTGAAGAGTTTACCTTTGGAAGCATGCTTAGTTACTATTAAACTGTTCTGTTTCCATAGTTGGAGGAATCTAATAAAAAGCAGGTTATTTTTATTAACTGCCAGATTTCACAACAGTGGAGTGTTCCGTTTTGATACAGAAAGATATATAACAGGATTTATTCAGCAAGTTCTTTATATTTATAAAAGTGTCGACAGTGAAAACAGTATACATTTATATGGGTCAGTCATATAAATGTACCAAACAAATGGTGGTACCAAGCTTCTGGGCTGTGTCTCCCCGGCTACCAGTACAGTTTGACCTTATTTATAGAACAGTAGGTAAAGTCGGTGTGTGTTCTTTCACTTGTTTGCATTTCTGACAGCAGTACTGTTACAACAGAATGTACCCAAAAGCCAAAGGAAATTCTATTTATGTTTATAATTGCTAAAGAACAAGCCCTTAATTATTGCACTTCATTTTTTTAGAATTATAATTATAGCACATTGAAATTTACATTTTCATTATTCATCTTTGACATTATTTATTGCAGTCTCATGAGATTATTAAGGATAACATTGGAAAGAAGGAAAAAGGTCGGAACTAGGATATCCGATGCCTATAAAATAGGAACAAGAATGATTATAGTTCATTGTGGGGGGAGGGGAATTTTAAATAGTGATAACTATCTAACCTGAGATACTTGGCTGAATCGTCTTTGTTTGCCATGATAGAGGTCATGGTTTACTGATCATGGAAACATGGGTTAAGATCTAAAATAATAATAATAATTTTTCTGTTGACATATATGCTAGCATGTAATGTGGTTATACTTTGGGAAAATTAAGATGAATTGAATTTATTTCTCCAGAATGGCATGGTTTCTGTAAACCAGTCTGAATTATGCATTTCAATGTATTTTTACTTCTATTTTATATTGAGAATAGATAAATGGCAAATTGCTTCTTTTTTTAAGGACTTGAATGCAAATCTGATTTCTCTCTTAAGAAGAGGAGAGAGGGCAGAAAGGAGAAAGAAAGGGAGGTGATGAGGAATGCCCAGAGGGACAGAAGGCTACAAATGTTCCAGATCCCCAAGGAATCTGGGTCTCTGCGTCCAAACCCAGTGCCAGTTGAGTGCTATTTTCCTAATGGCATTTTCTTGATTTGCCAATGATGAAACTTTACAAAAGAAAAGTGACTGGCCTAGAAACTTTTGGTGGCAGAGCTGAGGAGTCAGTTCTCCGTTTTTTTTCACTCCTTCTCCTTGACTCCCTTGCCAGGACTGGGACCTCTGCTCGATGTGTTTCCACTGTACCAAATCAGTGTTCAGATTTTATTTTTTCTAAGGATATTATTTTCATGAGAGGCTCAGAGAGAAGGCAGAGACATAGGCAGAGGGAGAAGCAGGCTCCCTGCAGGGAACATGGTAGGACTCAATTCCAGCACCCCGGGATCACGCCCTGAGCCGAAGGCAGACGCTCAACCATTGAGCCACCTAGGCGTCCCCAGTGTTCAGATTTTAGACTGTTAGCTTTCATATTTTATGAATTAATACATGAAAAGTGCTTTGGATACCAACACTAAATAGTAGAGCACATTTGCTATTAGTAATATTATTTTACTAATATATTCTTATATATACTATATAGTATATTATTCAAAGTGTATATTACTTTGAATAGAAGTAATTTGATTCTAGTTTCTCCAGCTTTCCAGTGAGTGGCTACTGTGCCCGTAATCTCCCTCCAGCCTTGCTCAGTAAGCTCTCAGCCCCACTGCACCCAACATATTCACAGCTTCCAAAGATACTGGCCCTGTGTTGTCTGCAAAGTGCTGCTTAAGACTGTACAAGTCTCTTGGACAAAGAGTCTAGTCTCCTTTTTTTCCACAGATGAATCAAAAACTTTCAAGACATGTATTTATTTTTAATGGGTAAATATGCAAATAGCAGAAATATTTTGCTGAGACATGAGCAAGATTGGCTCATTGGGAGAGTTACTGAAATAGGCCCCGGTAAAAGCAAGGATAGGAGTGTTCGTCATTGTCATATTAACACCTGATGTTCAAAAATGGTATGACCTTGCTGACCGAGCATAGCATATTAATTCTTCACTCAAAACACAGTAGTGAACTAGCTCTTTAGTGATGTGTGTTTTTACCTCATTGGATACTACAGAAGGGGTAAATGGTGGGCACATCCTAGGAACTAAATACATATACTCAGGTTATTGTTATCTATGGCATATTGGGGAAACGTGTATTTTTGAGGTCAGGATATGTGGGTTTCAGCTACTACTGATGAACTGAGCCTCAGTGATACCATAATTATATTGTGAAGATGGCCAGCTTTCTCTGCTTTGTTTCTTCTTGAAGCCCTGACTTGTTTTTGTTTGTTTGCTTGTTTAAGCATTTCCTGACATTTCATTATGAACTGGTTGAAACGCACAAAGTAGTTGAAAGAGATTTATAAGGAAAACCTATAGAAATCTATAGCCTAGATTGGATTTCAATAGTTTGAATGGCTTGACAACTATCACGTACTGAGTACTTAGGTCCAAGTTCTGTGCTAAACGTTTCACCTGTAGTGTCTTCATTTAATCCTCTCAGTGACATTACAGGTGAATAGACTTATCTCTGTTTTATAGATAAGGAAATAACAGCCAAAAGAGAAGAAATGATTATTCCTAGTACTTTCCTCTATTAAGTGGCAAAAGCAATTTGAACCCAAGTCTGGTAACTATAAATTCTAAGGGTCTAGCCACCACCCTGTTGCCAAAACCTCTTATGCTGCTAAGGACAAAGCTTTCACTTGATTCTTGCATTTTTACAGAATCGAAATCTTCAAAGCCCACCATAATTTACTGTCTTTTCAGATTTTCAGAGGCCTTACTTTATCTCCCTGGGCTCTTTATCCACCTGTGAGATGAGAGGATCACAGAGGGTTTCGAAGCCCCTTCCAGCTCTAAGATCATGTGTTAAGATCAATGACCATTACCAGTAATCAGATGTGTCTATAGGTCATCCCTTCCAAAACAAATCGAGCTACTTCCTTTTTATGGATGGAAAGCCCAGTACAATGTTGTTATAACCAATATCATTAGATCTCTTCACATCAGTGAAAAAATATTAGTCACTCAGGGTTCAAGAGAAGATTTCTACAGATGACGTCCTCTCTTCTCCTCTCCATCATCTTTCTGCTTCTTTTGCTCCCTTCGTGTTGTTCTCCTTCCTTCTTGATGAGGGAGATAGGATCAGGATGTAACTGTCCAGAGCATTTTGGAGTTGATAAGCCGTCATCTTTAATTTCCTATTGTTTGCAGATACTCTAAAGAGACAATACTTCTGAAACTTTGTTAGCTGACTGTGGGTTGATCATCTGCTTAGTTGGACTCTGCTTATCACTTGGACTGTTTGTCCAAGAGGGGAGGGGAAATAATCTGTCTCCTCTTCACTCTTCTCTCAGTCCTGCTTCTTTTGGATGCAGGCAGACCTCAGGATGAGGAGTTTAGAGCAGGGAAGCAGGTAGATGGAGGCCTTTCCTTCTGGAACCCTTCATGAAGACAGGTGAGCAAAGTGCCCGCAGTGTCTGATCCTTCAATTCATTTGACATTCGTTTAACCCACATTTCAAATTTTACCACGTAAGAGCTCAATTTTTAAATTTGTTACCATGAAATTTTACCTATTTATCCATTTACATACCTGTAATTTGGTGGTATTAGGTACACCCAAAGTGTTGTGTGAGACGCTACAGTCTAGTTGCCGAACTTTTTCACCTACCTAGATAGAAACCTTGTGCCCAGTGGCTGTCACTCCCCGTAAACCCCTTCCCCTCCACTACCTAAGCCCCTGGCAACCACCAGTTGCACTATTTTCTATGTGCTTTGGACGTTTCACATAAATGGAATTACACAGTATGTGGCTATTTCCATTTAACCTATCTTTTCAAGAAAACATTGACCTTTTAAGTCATCAGGTATTTTATTTATTTTTTGCCCTCAAATCACAAATGGTACCTGACTTTTTCTTAGCTTCTTCAAATACCTTCTGTAACGGACAGTGAAGGAAAATCTCTAGAAGTGAAGATTATCTAGAAATAGGAGATCAAATAAAGAGTAGACATATTTCCATAATGACTTGTAAAACTGCCAAATACAGATTTTGATTTTCTGCCCAGCTGGAAAGTCATTTACTGTTAACGAGACATGTGAATTCTTAAATTATTCATTTTTAAAAAAAATTATTTTCAGCTATTTTAATTCGTGATACTAAATTATTCTAAAGGGTTGGGGGCATTCACAAAGGCAATGGGACTTAGGCAGAGACATAGTCCAGGCCAGTGTTTCTTCTTTGGTGGCATGTAAGTTATTGTGTAGGACTACCTGGGTTGGTCTCATTCCTGGGGTCATGGTGTGCTCATGCCAATTGGACTCTGCTTATCACTTGATTTCCTTTCTCTCTGAATACGCGCTCGATGATGTTGGATACTGCCCTGAGAGAATAGGTCCCTTGTGATCTTTTACGACCCTGGGAGGAAATTCAGAAGTAGTTTCCCTCTCTCCTTCCCTGACAGATATCACAACATTCATATGTGTTCCTGGCAGTTGAGAAGGAGAGAAAGAACATTTCAACCCTTCCGTAAAGCTGGAAAGGCCAAGGGAGTATATGTGACAAAATCGATTGCACACCCCAGGATTTCTCTCTCCCTGTATCCCTCAGTTATCTAACATAATCAACAGCTTCATAGGTCTGTGCTCATGGTATCTGTAATTATATTCATTTGTACAGGTGCCCAGGGAATTCCAGTGATGAGCCCTGTGAGTGGTTAACTACAAACAGGAACCTGCTGGAATTATAGCATCATTTGGGGTCTTGCACATTTCATGTGATGAATCTTAAGTTTAGGTAGTATTTGGGTTTATTTTTTCTTTTTTTTTCAATTAAGAAAATAAAGGTAGGTCAGTCATTCTCAGGTCAGTTTATCGTTTTTTTTCTTAGTGCTTTTTAAGTATACCGCTGGAGGTGTGTGTGTGTGTGTGTGTGTGTGTGGGAACCCATAGCAATTGGGATATAGGGGAAATAGAGGAATCAATCCAACTTAAGCAGAAATGACAAGTAAGCTGACTCCTGAAATTGTTTCAGTGTGAAACCAAAAACATTTTCCCTCTGTTCCCCTTCCCTTTTTTCTTCCAGATTTAGAATCCTATGGGTAAGCCTTTTCCACCGATTGCATAATTAGGTAGATTAATTAGCACCTGTCCGATAGCTGGTGCATACAGTGTAGACTTGTAGTCTCTGCCAGACCACTTAAAAAGAAACCGGTGGGGGGGGGGGGTCTGATGTCTGGCCCTTAGACATTTTCATAAATTAAAAATATGGAGAACCAGCCCTAGTCCTGTCTTCTTATGGAGAGCTGGAGGGATGAGTGGAGTTGTGCTGGGTGACCTGTCTGAATGGCCCATGTTAACGATGACAAATGAACTTAAAGCCAACTGTTGAAAAATACTGGAAGCCTGAGTTCTGTAGCTGAAATGTTCTGTCAAATTAAAGAAAATCAGCTCAAACGCCAGCAGTGTGAATCTTGTAGAAAGCAACTGGGAGGAAATTCCTGGATCATCAGATATTCAGCATATTTGACATTGCCATTAATTAGGTTTGTGAATCATGAGATAAGAAAATCTTGGGTAGTGGGGAAATGACTACCCATTCCTTTGGATAAATATTTGCTAAATATTGCAAGTCAGTGAAATAACAAGTTGTTTAAACAAAGGGCTTAAAGGGTGTGAAGGTCACACGTGGACCATTTGTAGTGACCCCGTTCCCTGACCTCACACAAATTCCATCTCTTGAATCCCACCAATTTAAGTGCTGTGTTTAATTTGTTTAATAATCTGCATGGGGAAAGACTTAATACTCCTCACTTGTCATCCTCGGAAATAAATTGGTAATAATGTTCTTATTAAAGTTACTCCATCATGAGAAATAAACCAAGTCCTTTTCTTCTCAGAGAAAGGCTGCTAGGCATTGTTCAACACACACTCAAGGTCAGAGGGCACAGTCAGAAGTACACATGGCAGCAGTTTGAAGATTGTGACACACTGCCTTTCAGAGAAGGTCCCCTGCTGGATCTTTCCTGGGTAGGTGTCTAATATCGTAATATATTTATAATTGGATTTTAATTGCAATCTGATTTTCGCGTGTGTGTTTCAGTTTGCTGCTACAGAAGGACAGTGCTCCAAATGAAATTACACAATACCTCTCCCAGGGCAATTTATTCTCCGCCAAAAATATATCGGAAGAATAAAATGCACGCAGTGTTGTTTGCCTTTGTTTATTGACTTAACAACCTAAGCGCCTTTATTCTTGGGTGTTTTATCTTGCTTTGTGGTTCAGCCCAGCAGCAGCGTGGCATGGTGTTGGGAGCATGGCTGTGCGGTTCCGGTAGTGACTCTGCCCTTTCCTTGTCTTAAGTCCCTGCACGAGTTACTTGGCCTCCTGAAGTTTCCATTTGCTCATCTGTAAGATGGGAATACAGTCTTTACCAGGTGTGTGTGCTGGCCAGGGGGGTGTGGAGTAAATCAGATAAGGCATGTGAAGAGGATCTGGCATCTAGAATAGAAGGTGACTTTTCTTAACAAGTAGTAACTTGTTAATAACAACTGGATAATTTCTCATTTAATATTCTTCACTGTCCCCATGTGTTAATCATGAAAAAATTCCCCTGAGAGCCTTTGTTGATTCAGTGGATATGGAGAATCAGGGTCTGATTGTTGACCAGAGGAGTGGCTAATGATAGCCAAAGATAATTTTTTAGGGCCTCAGAAGAGAAACTCTCTGAAGGAAAGTGACCAGAAATCCTCCCAACTCTCACTATTTAGCTGCAAAACTATAATTTAAGGTAATTTGAGACTTCAGAAGGATCATAATATTAATACTTGGGTCAACTGATAGTGTAGTATGGCTTCTCAACGTGAAATTTAGCTTTTCTGGCTCCTCTACCACAGTTCCTGTGACTCTAATAGTGCTCACAGTAAACATGACAGTTTTTCACTACCTTCTAGCTAGTTGACTTTTAAAAATTTACTAATGGCACTGGTTTTATTCAAATAAAGAGCATTTGATAGCACAGTTTCGGTGGAAAATAAAAATTTTAAGTTCAACCTTGTAGGCAGTTTTGATTCAGTTGGGAAGAGAAATGGGGAAGGAGTGAAAACAAGCAAAATTGTAACAAACACATTTGCCAAACAAAGGAAATTAGAAGCTTTGCCAATTTAAAAAAAAATGCGTTCACAGAAAGATCACTGAAATAGTATACTAAAGATACTTTGATCTAACCTAATTTTTAGAATATTTGGGATCAATAATACTGTCTCACATTCCTGATATCCTAACCAACAGAATGATTCGATATCATTAAAATAAGCATGAATTCAAACGAAACTAGTAGACCTTCTGTGCCCTGTTGTTTGAACACCATTCAGAATAGTAGGGCGTACATATTTTGTGATCTGATAGTACCAATAAAACAACTGTTCTGCAAGTAAACAATAGCAGAGGTCCCCTATTGTGTAATTTGATAAAGCCTGCCTTCCTGCAATATCAAGAATACACCAAACTCCATTAGTTTACATAAATATACATACAGTGTCAAATGTCACATTTTATAGTATTCCTCATCCCTTTTTGTCCTCAAAAGGTGTGCTTTTTTTTTGCAATAATGGGATAATTGGCTTTTGATATGAATACTAATGGTAACAGATGTAAAACAGGACATTTAGTGTGGAAAAAGGCAGTGTTATATTTTATAGCCAATTTATTTTCATGCCACCAGTGTTGCAATAGTAGGAAGTGTTGATAATGATTTTTTTTTATTTTTGAAATATTTTGATCCTTTCTCTCCCACCAACCCAAGCAGATACCATTTTTCAAGGATGGGCAGGGATGGAAAGATAGTAATGCTAATGCTTGCTATGGATTAGATGCTGGAAAGACCTAAAGATTAGAAAGGAATAAAAAGGGATGACAGTCTTAGAGTCACATGAGGTCAGAATGAAGATGAGCAATCCTCTAATGAAGTGTGATCTCCTTACTGCATAGGAAGACTTGAGAAATTCAGGGTTACTCAGTTATGAGGCTCATTAGCAGCAGGTCCTGGGTTAGGATCGAGGTTTTCCTGCAGTCAGGCTAGATTTGAAAAGTTAGGAGCATTAGGGGGAAATGATGCTGAGGAAAAACAAAAGGTTAAAAACTGGTCCAATACAGACAAGGCCTTGCTTTCAACCTGTGTCAGAAGCTGAAGGGTTATTCTTGAGATGGTCCAACCAAAAAGCCATGTTCAGGTTCGGCCTTGTGCTGTTGCTCCTTCTGTGCTGCCTTGTGAGAAGCCAGACCTGTGAGGCTGGTCCACGCTCTGCTCTTAATGGGACAGAGGGTGCTGGATGGGCATCGAGCACCAGCAGGAGCCTCTGGCTGCCTCCAGCTGTATCCGTTTTGTTCCTGCCTGGAGGTAGACTGCAGTTGGGACCCGAATACACGGGAAACAAAACCTACCAGCATGAATTATTATAAGCTGCACCCGCTAGAATATAGAAACAGCATTTTCCTAGTGATTGCATTATCCCTGAGCCCAGATAAGAGAATGGCTTAAAGGAAAAGAAGCCGATACCTTAATGGTGTTGGGGAGGAGGGCGGGTGTGCCAGGCTGCATCATGGGCCAGGAGGCGGGAGGCTGGCCTTGGGGAGCAGTGAGGGAGCTGTGCTTTGAAGGGAGTCAGCAGAGGCCGCCTGCTGCTGGGCTCCTGGAGGTGAGGAGCCTCCAGAGGCCTCCTACGGTTTTTGCCTGTACTCAGGGGAGTCTGAAGCCTGATAAGCATTTTAGTTAGTACAATGAGAGACTTGGAGGACTTTGAAGCAGTCATGAGTACGTTGTTCCGGGTTGCTCCTCAGCATCCTACTTGGAGCCTTCCAGTGCCCGGAAAGGTTGGGAGGAGGGGGAGACAGGCTTCCCTCTTCCGTGGTAGGGGTGGATGTGGATGGAGGGAAGACATGTGAGGTCCGCAGCAAGCCGGGAGATCTCCCTTAGGTCCAGGCTGGAGCTGTGCTTCTCAAACCTGCCTGTGTATTACAACCTCCAGGAAGGAGAGGAAGGGGCACTTAGCATCCCAAAGCCTAGGGGCCCCCTGGGTGGCTCAGTAGTTTAAGGTCTGATTCTGGATTTTTGCTCAGGTCATGATCTCAAGGTTATGAGATGGAGCACTGCATGGGGCTCCACGCTTAGCAGGGAGTCTGCTTGAGGGTTCTTTTTCCACCTCCCTCTGCCCCCCTACTCCCCCACCCCCCAGCCCAGCTTCGCTTCCCCCTTCCTGTGCTTGCTCTTGCACATGCATATTTTCTCTTTCTCTCTCTCTCTCTCAAAAAAAAAAAAAAAAACACCCAACCCCTAAACTGCACCCCAGACCAACCCCATCAGACTCTGGTAGGACTAGGGAAGTTCAACCTATTTTGTTTTTGTTTTTGTTTTTGTTTTTGACTACCAGGGTGCTTTTAGTATGGATCTAAGTTTAAGAATCATGGTAACTCGGGCAGCCTGGGTGGCTCAGAGGTTTAGCATCGCCTTTGGCCCAGGGCATGATCCTGAAGACCTGAGATCGAGTCCCATGTCGGGCTCCCTGCATGGAGCTTGCTTCTCCCTCTGCATGTGTCTCTGACCTCCCCTCCCCGCTCTCTCTGTGTCTCTCATAAATAAATAATAAAATCTTTAAAAAAAAGAATCAGGGTGATTGGGAGGGGGGCACTGGACGGGATGAGCACTGGATGTTATACTATACATTGGCAAATTGAACTCCAATAAAAAAAATATATATATACAGGGAAAAAAAGAATCAGGGTGGGTTGAACATTCCCAATCTGTAAATAGTTCTGAGGAGGGAGTTTTGGGGAGATTCATTGTCTGGGTCTACAGGAAACTCCTTAAAGGCTCTGCATATGCCCCCCACATTGGATTAGACACCCTGATTTAGCCCAGGGGAAGGAAGAGGAGGAAGAGACAGACGAGAGGACACCTGCTTTTGTATTATTTGGGATGATGCATTAGCTGCTTTGTTTTGACATAACTGGGCTGTGAGTCAGTGAAAGCTTTGTCTCTACCCGAAGCTCTGTGTACACACGCGCGCACACACATCCCAACAGTTAAGTCAGCCTCTGGTGTATTAAGAAAAATCCTCACTATCCGTGCAGGGAGCACCATCCCCCGTGAGAATAGGGCAGGGCCGAGACAGAGGAGTGGAGCCCCAGGAAAGAAGCCTCATCATGAGTCGATTAAAACCCCAGCCTCCTGACCTCCAATCATAAGTTCCTGGCCCTGGGAAATAGCTCTCTAATGGGCTTTAGGCGATAAAGCAACAAGGTTGAAATTGAGGTTACATTAAAGCCTAATTTTCTTATGAGGAAAAATGTGCAAATGAATATGAAAGTGATGTACTTTTGTAATACAGCTTCTTGCCGGCGCCCAAACACCCGTAGCCTTTGTCTCCGTTTTCTCAGTACAGCATGTGCCTGCAGCTGCCCGAATAGATTTTACCCAATCATGCAGTCTCCCTTAAGTGGGCTGTGAGCAGAGGACAGTGGCTCGGCTCCATTTGGGGTGAATCAGGACTAACAAAGCCTGGTATGGGGATGGACGTCTGCCTGCAGCCTTACCCCTCACAGGCAGCCCTCTGGGTATCAGAGGTGCCACACACCTGGCTTGAAGAAACAGCCCTTACTAGTTGTATAAGCTCAGGCAAACCCAGATTTCCTTCACCTCAGTTTTTCAATTAGGGGAAAAAAAGGGGGATGTTCATGAGATCCTATCTGGGAAAGGGCTTGAAGAATTCTGGAACCATATATTAAATGTATGTTAGGGCTTTATTAGTCCCAGTTCTGCCAGACCAGCTCCGTAACCTCAGGCAAATCCCTTTGGTGCCCTAAGCTTGGTTTCTTCCTTTTTCAGATCAGTCTGGAGCGGACACCTTAAATATACCCCAGTTCTGTAATTCCCATGTTGGCACATACCTCCTTTCCTTAGGATGCACTTGGCCAAAAGCACCTCTTTGCAAGTGCTTCTCTTAGCTCCCAACCCCTCTTCCCCACTCTGTTACCCATTGTGAGATCTTAGAATAGGGAGGGAAGGAATAACGGGGAACAGACCACCAGAATTTCTCGGCTCGACAGCAGAGCTTGGTTTGAGAAAGGAGCGGTGTGAGTGCCAAGAACTGCTGAGGTGCCATCCGGAAACCCTGTTTACTCCCTTGCAAGCACCGAGAAAGGTGATCAAGAAACTCCAAGTGAATATTTTTCTTCTTACGTGCAGTTCTTATTTCCCTGGTGTTTCTAGGCAGTATTAGCCTTTATGCTTAAGCAACCCATCTTATATTGTCCAGGATTTCATACACACTAGGTGACATTACGCTCTCACCACTTTTAATGCTGCAGTAATTTTCATCGCATGCAGTACGTATATGGAGCCTTATTATAACTTCTGCTTGGGCCCTTTTTTTTTTTTTATAAGGAGTCATTTTTTCTTTTGGCAGCTACATTGCTAAGGGCTTTGAGGATTTCCTTAATGCCGTCACTCTATGGGTGTGTGTTCTGAATAGTCCATTTTTGCTTCTGTGCAGATTTTTTCTGTTGTTATCTGCTCACGAAGAATATGGCTCTTAGGAAGTTGGGGATGGCAGGCAGCCCTAGTGATGCTCAGAGTGTTGGGAGGGCATTTCTTCTTGCCCTTGGCATACAGATCTGAGATTCTGGTATAGACTGAAGCTGAAATGAATTACTAAATACTACAAAGACCAAGAGATGCAAGTGGCACAGGGCTTTAAGGGGGCAGCATAATCGTTGCTGACTTCAGGCTTGCTGGTTTGCAGAAATCATTCTGGTAGCAAAAAGCTCTGACTTTGAGAAATTGTTAGAGATTGAGCAAGAGAGGTAGTGGGCTCTCAGAGTCATTGGGTGGTATTTAGTAATTCCCTTCTGAAAGGATGCGTGGGTTGGTTACTCAGGAGAAACATGCATCTCTGCACTACCCACACCTGCAGTGTTCGGCTTCTTACTAGCTGTGTAGAATAACCTTGGGCTAGAGAATAACCTCTCTGCCTCTGTTTCCATGTCTGTAAAATGGGCCTCCTAGAACCTAGTTTATTTTACCAGGTGGTGCTAAAGGATTAGAGATAATGCTTGTTCCAATAAAGGTCAATAACAGGTCCCCTGTAAACTTATTTTTATTAAATTTTCCCTGGCAGATACTGGAATATAAAGCTTTGATTCTTGTTAAAAAAAAAAAAAAAAAAAGCTTTGGCTTTTAAGTGGAGCATTTTTTTTTTTTTTTTTTTTTTTTAATGCTCTGCATAGGACAATGGTCTTTAGTCTTCCTTATTAGATTGACTTAGTTGGTCTGGAGTGGGGCCTGAGGACTAATATTTTAACTTTTTTGAGGTGTAATTTAAGACAGTTAAGTACACATAACATTGGTGTATGGTTTAATTTTTTACGTAGGAATATATTCCTATAATCACCACCCCTGTCAACATGTAGGATATTTGGCATCTGGGTGTGTGGGTGTGTTTTCTCCAGGTGTTTCAAATGGGTAGCCAGGGCTGATAACCACAGCCCTATCAGGTGGGCACCCACCCAGGATCTGACACTGGCTTTTCCTCCTTCCTTCAAATGCACAGGGTGTTTACAAAGCCCTGTGCCATGTTCTCTCCTACCATCAGCTCTTGTTCCTAAATCTCTTGTCCCTGCCCAGTGGCATGCCCCCAGCATGTGTACTTACCTCTTGTTGCCTTGGCACTGCAGAGGGAGTGGGTTAGGTGTCCATCTTGGTGCTAGGAACTTCTCCAGTACCAAGACCACATTTCTCTGGCTTCTCATATTCCCAGGGTGAGCACATTGAGCATGCATAGAATAAATGAGTCCTTTCTGGGGCATGTCTACCACCTATTGCCATTTGCTTCATTCATAAGAATGAATTATGAGAGGAATACAGGAAACAGGTGTGCTTAAGTCTTATTTTATTTATTTATTTATTTATTTATTTATTTATTTATTTATTTATTTATTTATTTTTGCTTGTGGCCGTTGTGGCCAACCTGTGGAGCAGTCTCCGGGCAAGCTGATTGCACATTATCTTCAAGGATGTCTCTGGGAAGTTGTCCTTTCTCCAAGCAGGCCCGTGACTGTCCCTGCACCCTATCTCCTATCTGTTCTCCCTTGTGGTTATCCTTCCTCGTCTGTGGATGGGATCTTCCCAGACCTCAACAGGCAGTTTGTGCCGACATTGCTTCTTTACAGTGTCTTCCAAGGATGCCAAGCCCCATAGGACTCCTTTTTAAAATTTTTCTCTTTATTTTTCTCTTGTGCTTAAAGTCCTTAGAATCACTCATGACAAGCTTTGTCAGTACCACCCTCAGTTCACGTGAGAGATGAATTGAACCTTAATACCTGCTCTGTCTGCGTTGGAAAGAAGTGGAGAAAAAAAATGTTTTGAAAATATTTTGAAAGTTTTAAATGTTGATTTTGTTTCCTTACTGACTTGTTTTTATGAAGGGAAAAAAAAATCACCAAGAGAAAATCAATGCTTCTGTTTATGGCAGGAGGAGAGTGTAATGGAAAGAAAATACTCTCCCACCATCGGGACACTGGGTGAGCTTCTCTGGGATCTCTAGCTGAGGCTTCCCCACCCCCCACCCCCCCCCCACCCCCGCACAGGAGAGTCTTCTCTGTCTGGGCCCTATGTCTAAATCTTCCTCATCGGGATCCCTGGGTGGCGCAGCGGTTTGGCGCCTGCCTTTGGCCCAGGGCGCGATCCTGGAGACCCGGGATCGAATCCTATGTCGGGCTCCCAGTGCATGGAGCCTGCCTCTCCCTCTGCCTATGTCTCTGCCTCTCTCTCTCTCTGTGACTATCATAAATAAATAAAATTTAAAAAAAAAATAAATCTTCCTCATCTGTGAAATGGAGATCTACACTCCTTTCATTTTAAGACCTCTGTAAATACAAATAAGCTTGAGAAAATAAGCTGAAACTGTTTTTTTTTTTTTTAAGATTTTATTTACTCACAAGAGACAGAGAGAGGCAGAGACACAGGCAGAGGGAGAAGTGGGCTCCCTGTGGGGAGCCTGATGTAGGACTCGATCCCAGAACCCTGGGATCATGACATGAGCCCAAGGCAGACGCTCAACCACTGAGCCACCCAGGTGATCCTGAAACTGGGTTCTTAAAAACCCTCCTCCAAATCATGTTTGGATGTTTTTCTCCGTAACCAGAGATGCAGAAGAACTCGCTTTGTGCTGCAGCTTCCTTCTCACTGTGGAAAATCACTCCAGGCTATCTCCTGGTGCTTTCATTCATGAGGTCCTTTTCCATACTCGACCTTAGGAGAGCCCCATAACTGGCCTGTGAAACCAAGACAGATGCTAAGACTCTGGAGAGGCATCACCTTCTTTAAGAAACCTTGAAACCCTGACCTTGCCCCCCATCACCCCCACCCGTTTTTATTCCTAATGCTCTTTGTCAGCACACTCCTGTTGTTGGATTATCTACCACTGTGGATCTTTCTCCCCTGATCTGTGGGCTCTGTGAGAGCAGAAACTGTCTTCTACCACCGGTCTGTAACCAGTGCTCAGCACAGTACCTTGCTGTCAAATTCACTATGTCCTTTAAGGAATTAAACAATGAATAAAAGAATCAGTAAGATTACCAGGTAATGGAGTAGAAGAGGGACTAGACTACTGTGTCCTGAGGCCACTCAATTTGAGGGCATTGAACCTAATTCTTTTATGATCTTCTGTTGTGAACTTTTGAAATCTTAATTTTTTATGTTAATCTCTGTGATGGTATAATATCAGTAACTAAGAATACGTATATTCTTATTTTGAGGGGGTTATAGGATGCCTCAAAATAGAAAATAAGAATTTTGGAAGCCACCAGTACAGTAGATGAACTGAAATTACTGACTCGATTTCTTTTGTCAGGGAATGACTTTGAAAGATTCAGGCAGTTTCAAAACCCAGGTTCCCGATATCGGAGGCAAAATATTTCAAACATGTTTGACAGTCAAAACAATTCTATAGGGTTTAAGAGATGAAATGATAGTATTTCTATTTCAAAGTAAAGTTTGTTAATTCTGTGAATGAGGAAAACCTGGGTAACTGGTAGCAAAGTCTTTTCAGCAGGAAAGCATTTACCTTGGGAGGTAGTTAGGCATATTGTACTAATATTAATGTACAACAAATTCAGCAACTCCTAGGAAAAGAAAGGATGTGAATTAAAGCAAACAAAAATTTTTTCCTCATTAATACCTACATGTTAAAGAGAAGGAAAATCTGTGAATATGAACTTAACCAAATCATGGTAGATAAACAGTTATGAGAATAGAATCACTGAATGGTTTTATTTTTGGATTTACTTACTGCCATTAACAGAATCTTTGTGCCTGCAACCCAGTGGAGTTTTATTTTGTTTTAATCGGATTTGTTGACTGAGGCAGTTATGTTGTTAAAAAGAAAATGTAACTTTTAACATCCAGCTGCTTTTCTGAGAATTACCCATCTATGAAAAAAAAAAGTGGCACCATTAACATTTATGAGAAACAGACTTAACATTATCATAAATTATACAGTAAACTATCTTGGCCTTGGATTGAAAGGTGTGTGTTTGTCTTTGAAGCTGATGTATTTTGACAGCACACCAGGAGGCAGCTCACTCTGAATAATGGGCAAGATGAGAGCCTCAGAGGAAAGAAATCACTCCCTTAAGTGAGCGTAAACCAGATAGGGGGTAAATGAACTTCCCCACCTGGACACATCGCAATTTTAGAAGCATTGATCACACAAGAAGTTAGTGCTAGCAGGGACCTAGAAGCCATTTAGTTATATCTTTTCTATTTACAATGCAGAATCTGGGGCTCAGGAAAAAAATAAATTCTCTTAGCTTTATCCAGTGTTTCAGCAGAAAAGCCAGGAATGGAGCTCACTGAGCATCACTGGATCCAGCTCTCAGGGACTGGGGAAACCATAGCCGCTTGCTCAGCTTCTGCCTCAGCCTCCATAAAATGAGCACATTGTTTGAGCTTTACATCCTCTCCAATTTGAAAATCTCATGTTTCAGTGATACTGGTAATTATCTGGGTGATTTGACTATTTTACTACCTTGTCCTATCAGTTCACCTTCAAGGAGTAACTGCTTGGTATGAGATGAGATGTCCGGGGATAGCTGATTGGGCTGTGAGGTCATTAGGAGAAGGAAAGTGAGGGTCCTCCACCTGCCCCTCTACTCTAATTTTAGGGTACCAATAGGTCCAATTTCAGGCCAGTGGTGCACATGATCAACCTGTGTCCTGTTTGGTCTATACCTAAAATTCTTAAATTTAACCCCCCCCCCCCCCAGTTGACCAGTAGACCAGTTCGCCAGTAGGAGACCATCCCTCAGCTGCTTCCATTAATTTACATCTCCTTTCTAATGCCATATCTGCATCACACTTAAAAGATTACCACCAGTTTATATGTAGGCATCTTGCCTTCTCAGTTCGCCTTTCCCATCATTGCTAAAATGGCTCATCCTCCATCGTGATGGCTTTTTGAGAAAGTATTGAAGGACCCACAGTGGATTCTTGTGAGTCGCCTCTACATTGCCTGCACTATAAAAGGCTATTTCTCTAGCGTTGGGTCTTTGAGCCCACCAGGGTACCTTGTATCCCAGACATGTGGCTCGCTATTTCCCACCCTACCCAAGTAACTTCCCTCTGCTACTGAGAACTTCCCTCGGCTTCCCTTAGAATTGAGCTTATGATGCCTACCATCAAGGAAGCCCACCTGTTCATTGACTACATCCTAGATTTCTGGCCCTTGGGTGCTCCTTGTAGAACAATGACTAGATTGTTCAGTTTTGTACCCCAGTTGTCCAGGTCTTCCTGGCTTCAGGAAAGTTGGGGCCCTGAAATGGTTTCTTCTTTCCTAACGCTCTTGGGGGTCAACTTTAAGTGTCCCAAACCAAGTGGTACCTTAACACAGGCACTTCCCTTCCTGATGTGTTTCTATGGGGAGGCTGACTGAGACTGGCATTCTACGAGGGGAAAAGGAGTCCAATGCCATCTCTCTCTAATAAAGAGAAACCTCACCTCACTCTGAAGCCACAAAAATGTACTCTTGGCTTTGTTGGAGAGAGTCTGTTTTGGAAATTCCATGGTCAGAACCAGCAGGACTGTGGTGGGGGGCCGTGTGGAGCAGCATGTCCAGGATCAAGTATCCTGTCTCTCAAGTCAGCCAAGCTCCCTTTAAAACTTTAAAACCAGTGGTTTGCTGAGAGATCTTGTGTGGGTTTTCATTTTAAATGGTGCCCTTGAGTGTGGCTTGTATTTGCATTTCGTTGAATATCCGTTACAAAGCCTTCATAGTGGAGCACCTCCCAGTAAAAGGGACAAAATTAAAAGACTTGAAAGCCAGCTCCTTCGTGCTTTCTGGAGATATGAAAGAGAGCAGTGTCTTCATTGGGCCAGACCCAAGATTCCAAACCTGTGGGTGCTGGATCCCCACGGACCTCTGACTCTTCTGTTGGGGTGTGGAAATCCACATACCTCCCACCATCAAATATCTCCTGGCCGTTTTACACGTAATGTCTTCTATACTGCTCTTTTGCAAATAAATTTAGATGACTTTGGGACTTAGAAACAAATATTTGTTTTAAAACACTGCTAAATAATTTTTTATTAATGGGCTCAAATTGTAAGTTGAGTAATGTGGGAGTTGACATATTTTTTTGTTACAAAGGAGTTCTCACACCCTCCAGGCAAAGAGCCAGTGCACAAAGACCCTGGGGCTTGTCTATGGCCATGTGTGTGGACAAATATTGGCCAGGACTCTCTATCAGAAGGGGTGAGGAAGCTTTGGCGGATTTTCATGACAAGGGCAAGGTGTAGGGATAGCTGTCCTCACCGAAAAGCCAGTTATGTAAGTAGCTTCATCTGACCCGAAGCTTGTGAAATCATTTTGCAGGTGTAGCATTTGTCTATAGGATTTTTTGCTGGTGGAAACACAGGTAAGTTCTGTCAGGCAACAGAAGTAAATGTTAATGCCCAATTTCATTTAGTCCACAGCAACAGACACTTCGGTAAATAGGCCTAGTTCTTCTCAAATTTCTTACTGCACTCCTAACAGTGGATTTTTTTTCTGCTAAAAATCATATTAATTTCCTCCCTTTCATGGAATGGATGCTGAAGGAACAAGTGGTCTAACCTTTATTTTTATAAATTTTTTTAAAGCTGAAACTCACCTAAGTATTAAATGCTTTGAAGCATGTGCCACCTGTGCTGTTAAAGCTGAAATTTAAGCCCTTTGTTACTTTCTCCAGAATTCCTTTGGGTTTCAGGGAGAGGGAAGTAGCTACATGGGATAGAGCAATGACATCAGTCTCCAGGGTTGCTGGTTGTTTGTTTGTTTGTGTGTTTTAAGTCTCTCCAGTCGTCTCTGTGGTGAGCCAAATTTTGAGCCTCACAGTTAAGTTTAAACCCAAAGCTGTGTTGGCTGAAATAAGAACTTTTTGGAGTGACATTTCTGTTTTAAGAGCTTCTGTTGAGACTTTATTGCTGGCGTAGGAATTCAGCTTCATGGGGCAGGAAACAGTTTTCAGGCCCTAGTGAGTAATGTTCCCCTATTTTGAATGGAAAAACATTGAAAATCTTGATTTTTTTTTTTTTTTTTTTTTTTTGGCCCTCAAAGAACAGCTCTTCGTGGCTGCCATGGTGAACTCTGTCTCCAGTTTGGCTTTGGCAATGTCAGCCAATTTACCAGGAAAACGGGGACTTTGATTTTACGGTGCTTGACATCTTAAAAGTTGTCGAAGTGCCTCACCAACTAGTAAATAGACAAGACCAAATATGCCTCCCCGTGTGCAGGATCTTAAGGTAGTCCACCTCCAGCTGGAGTTGTGTGTATTTATGTGTGCTTATGTGTGTATATATTTTTAATATTACAAATTATATATTATAAAATATACAATGCATAAATTTTTAAAAGTTTCAGGAGCTCTCTAGCTAGACGTTTTAAGACCCTGCCTGTATCATGTGGACTTGGGTTTAACTGGAGATCCTGTAGGCACCTGGTTTAGAAAGAGCTGACTTGGTTATTTCAGCACCCCCCCTCCTTTTTTTTTTTTCCCCTCAAGAGGATCAGTGACTTAGGTCCACTTGAATAACTTTCTCATTTGCTGTAGTATCTTCCTGTTAAGCCAAAGAATGTTCTCTGGGAAGGTAAAGAGCCTCCCATAGGATTTTTATGCCCCATCCATCTGCATTAACCCACTACTGTCTTTCGGCTCCAAGCCCACATCCCGAGCCCAGAGCTGGGCCTCCAGGTGTCTGTTGGCCTCCACCCACCATGCCAGCTTTACTTCCTGCCTCCCCAGAGGCAGCCAGGCCTGAGTTCGAGTTATCTGTATAAATCACATTACACTTAAAAGCAAATGCAGAGGGATCCCTGGGTGGCTCAGCGGTTTGGTGCGTGCCTTCAGCTCAGGGCATGGTCCTGGAGTCCCGAGATCAAGTCCCACATCGGGCTCTCTGCATGGAGCCTGCTTCTCCCTCCGCCTGTGTCTCTGACTCACTCTTTCTCTTTCTGTGTCTCTCATGAATAAATAAATAAAAAATCTTTAAAAAAAAAAAAAAAGCAAATGCAGAATTTCTGTACCAACTGGTAAGAGCAGAACACACATCTCCTAAGATGAGATGAAGGTCTATATTTAATTATAAAATCTTACCAAGTCCAGGTGGCAGGAACCAGATGTACCCAGCTCAGTGGGACTCTCCCTAGTGCACTCAAAAGGGATGTGCAGCAAAGGGGGCCTTTTCAGACCTAAGAAGCTCATGCTTGTTGCTCACCTGCTCATTCTTCCTTTGGCTCACATCACCATTCTAAACCTCCAGGACCCCTTTCAGTCTTCGATTTAAATAGATTATTTATAAGCCCGCCTCAGTCCCACACCCTCATCCTGGAGGAGACAGTCAGTGCCGCTCTTTCTGTGAATGACATTTGTTTCCTGCCTTCCCTGGGTGCACCCTCACCTCTGATTTGAGAGCCACATCTGTCTGGGAACTGTGTTCACAAATCCATGTCCCTGCAGATAGTTGGAAGAAACCAATAATTTCCACCATCTTCTCAGCACAGAGCCAGGCTTACAGTAAGTATCAGATGTTAGTCACATTGTTACTCGCCTGCCCCTTTGCTTTACAGACACTGAAACAATGCTATAGCCTATCTGACCCTTTCTTTCTGGCCTCCTCGATTCCCTTGGCCTCCAAAGGCCCTTTCTCCTGTCCTTGCCTCCAGATTCTGTTCTCTTACCAGTTTTTGTGCAAATGCCACTCCCTCCAAGAAACCTTTTTGGACTATTCCCTACTTCCCTTTTCTGCTTGAAATGCACTTGCTCCCTGGCTCGCTAGCTCTCCTGGGCTTTATGCTGCTTTTTTCTTGCTTCTGGTGAGGCTCCTCAGACTCCCTTTGTGTTTGAGTCCACTGTGGATGAATACTTTCATAAGATACAATGAAAAAGAAAAAAGCAACTTAAAAATACAAGCCCTCATTTTTTTTAAAATTGAAGTTGAGACCTAAAATAATAATGTCAAGTATACCTGAGAGGTTTTAAAGGCTTACTCTTAGTTCCTGAACTTCTCTTGCTCCACACCAGTAATGACCAGTTGAGGATCATCTTGGTCCACGAAGTGTGCTCTGAAAAGCACAGGGTTATGTCACCCCGTTTGGCACAGTTACTCGGGTACATGTTGATGCCAGTGACCTCAATCTTATATACCTGGCAGGAGACTTACACAGAGAGGGTTCTTGATAAATTAGTTGAGCTGAATGAATGAATAAATGGATGCACAACAAATATTAGTTGAATTGAGTGAATGAATACATGATTGAATGTGCAGAGCATATTTAAAACTCATAATCCCTAGGAAGAATTTTCTTAATGAATGGCATGCCAAAGGGATTATAATTTTTTATCTTTGGCTTTTATAAAATTTACTCATTTGCATTGCATATTAAGACTCATTCTTTTTCCTTAGTTTTTAAAATTTTCCATCTCCAATAGCTAAATCAAGATAAGGTTTATGCCTTCCCCAGAATATGGGCATCCTTGATCATATCCTGAGAAGTTAAGACAGATGCGACTCCATAGAGACCGCATACTTATGCTTCAGTGAGAATCAGAATTTCTGAATTTAATAATTGCTAATTAGAGAGCAGAAGGAGGAGAGTATATATACTTCTAGGTATATGAACTTGACAAGAAAAGTTAGGACTCAAGAACCATATATGAAATACCATAGGTAAAAGTTTATTTTGTAGTACTGCTTCCAATCACCAAATCAACATTGAAAAGATGAAAAGCAAATCTCCCTACCAACGTTTTCTTCCTTCTTGAGGAATGCACTCTGGTAGTTCTCAGAGACATTAAAAGGAACCAGTGAACAAGCTAGCAGGATGCTTTCCAGTAATCTCTGCTTCTGTCTGAACAGAGACAAACCCAACTTGACCTCCTCCATAACCACTTAAAGGAGGTTTTGAGATTTGAGGATAAGCTGTATACATCCTTCTCTAGATATAACATCTCATTGTTGTTTCTTACCTTAAAATTATATATATATATATATATATATATATATATATATATATATATATATATATAAAGACCTGCAAACCATTCAGCTTTCTTCATTTTATTCCTGCACTACCTCTGGTCTTAGACTTTTCAAGGCCATAGAAATCTCTCCTTTACTCAGGGCCCACGCTGTGTGATCATTCAGTCCACACACATGTATGGAGGTCTCCTATGTATAAGGCAGAGAAGCAAACAGCTACACACAGGTAGTTGACGTTCTGTTGCATAAGTGATTCCAGGAGTGATGCTATCTATAGATAGGAAATACAGAGTATAGGACGTATGGTGTTTGTACAGTGGATCCTGACCCAGTGGGAGAAGGGATTGATCAGGGAAGTAGCATTTAAGTTCAGACATGAAAAGGCATGAAAGATGGGTAGAAATTAACCAAGAAATGTATTGGGGGAACAGTATTCTAGGACTTAGATGATTCTTTTCTCTGACCATCAGCCCTGGCAACACATTGGGTTATAAAATAGGATATTGTGTTTCTCACTGATAAGACCATTTCTTATTTTTTCCAATCATAGAATTGAATAAATATGTCACTGTGTGTATGTGTATATATAAAAAGTACTCACCATGTGACAAGTACCATAACTGCAGCTGCCCTCTCCGCTAGATACTATGGTCATCTCCATTTACAGACAGAGAAACTGAGGCAACCAGAAGGTTAAATGCCAAACTTCACATAGCCAATAAGTGATTGAGTCAGGATGTGAACATTGGGAAGTCTTTCAGCGCGCATGCTTTTAACACTTGCACCATTCCGCATGTGCCACAGGCAAAATGCGTCTTCTGTTTCTTTTTTGAGATTTGTGATTTCTAATACAGTACTAAGTTAATCACCCCCCCCATAAGTGCTTACCATTTAATCAGGTTAGATTTAGTTACCCCTTTGCCAAAGGGTCTTTTATATAATTTGAAAAGGAGATGGGCTGGAGGAGGGCTTGCTTATTGAACCACGTATTAACAGGAGTGGTGAGGTATTAAGAGATTGAGGCCACCTGGTTTCAAATCTCTCTTTTGCTACTTGGCCTAATACGGGACGAACCCTGTGGCATTTTTATGAGGACTGCCTTGCCTTCATTCCTCAAATATTTATTGGGTAACTCTAAAATGCTCCTCACTGTTCTGAGCATAGAGGATTCAGCAGTGAATGAACAAACAAAACCCAGTCCTTGCAGAGCTTACATCCTGGTTACATGATAATGTGTGTAACATGCTTAGCACAGGGCTGTGGTATCGGTTAATTCTATTATATGGTGCTGCTGTTTAGTGCTTTTTATGGGCAGTATTGGGCACATTCCTAATCTGATGAGGCACGTCGAATGAGATGGTAAGAACAGGATTTGTAGATGCTGATGGCAAACTGGATCGTAGGACAAGGTGATTATGGAGGTCTGCTAATGATCACTGTTGACTTAATCATACAGCCATTGGCCTCAGTTTTTGAGATAAGCAAAGTGTTCTTTTGGGGTATTAGACTAGTGTTTTTGATACTGTGCATTGTGGCCGTACTGTTTTGATGGTAACAAAGGTGTTACCTTTGTTAGTAACAAAGAATATATGTAAATGGTTGGATAGTGAACATTATAGGATTTATGGGCAATGTGGTCTTTGTTACAGCTACTCAGCTCTGCTGCCCCTGCAGGAAGAACGCAGCCACGATGATATGTCAAGGAATAGGCATAGCTGTGTTCCAGTGCAGCGTTATTTATAAAAGCAGGCATTCAGCCCATAGGTCATAGTTAGCCAACCTCTGTTCTGGAAGACAGTAGAAATTCTGTTACTAAGAACACAGCACACAGCACTAGCATTTTAAGAGACAAGAAAATGTGAACTGATGCAGCAAAATGGCATTGACTCACTTCACACCTTAGGCACTTTGAAGTTTGCACTGGATTTTTCTTGATGATTTAAATTTCCCATTTTGTATGACCTTTCCTGATTGGTTCAAGACCAGTGCAGAGAAGTTTCAAGAACTTGGAAAGGGCATCTTTCCTTGAATAGAATCAGAGTTAAATTGTCCCATGGGATTTATGTTGGGTGCAAGGAAGACTTTTCAGCAGTGAGGGCTTAGCACTATCGAAATAGATTACTGAGGAGGGTTCTTGCTGAAAAAGCACCTTCCATCTTCTAGGCATTTTAAATTCTACATAGGACTCACTCTGGCGGCTAATCAGTCATTGAGGTGCTCAGTTCCTGAACCGGACAGAAGGCTGAGGGTGGATGAACTTAATGGACTGTATGCTCTCCCTGGGTTTGGGTGATCAGCTTTACAATATTAGCCAACTGGAATGAAGCCTCACCAAATTACAGTAAAGGGAGAAGAAGCCACTCTGAAATAGAGAAAAAGAAGCATTTCCAATGTCTTTCAAGAATGAAATTTGATTCAAGAGGCCAAAAAGAAAAAAAAAGAAACCAGTTTGAGTCATGTGACCAGGACTCAAAAACACCTATCCTAGATAAAAGTAAAGCTAATTAACATATCAATAGTTTGTAGATCTTAGGTGCTTCCAAAGTGCTTGAGGGTGTTTGACAACTTTTTCTTCCCTTAAGCTCTTTTGCTTTCTCTTTGAAGAATTATTTTAAACAAAGAGAACCCCTGTTCGGATCTATTTTAATCTCAAGGATGTCTGATTTAATATAATTTTTTCACGTTCCTATCAACTTGCCAAGGTGAGGAATAATTTACTTTGCTCGAGCAAAAGAACAAAGAACTTTGGGGGAATTGGAGAAGAGTGGACTTCCTTAAAAAAAAAAAAAAAAGTACTGTATTTCAGTCCATTCGGACAAAACTGCCACTCATTTTTAAACCTCTACATTTTTAGATGGTCTTGTGTTGCGAGGCCTCTGTGAATTCATTCACATAGGCAGTCATGCAAAAATAGCTGTGTTCTCCATCCCTGGTCTCCAATGTATTTCGACGTGGTTGATGGGTATATTAGGAACAAGCAGAGCAGAGGTGATTCCAGCTCATTGGATACAGCAAATAATTACTTCTGTGAGTCTGGAAACCATTAAGTACACGCCCACCCGAGAAATGAATGTTGCCAGGGCCAAGGTGGGCAGGTGCTGGCTGTTCAGTGACCATGCTCAGGAAGATGTGTGTAGGAGTGAAAGAACGGTTCTGGGAAGACTCAGTACTCTCTCCTAGGATTATTAAGTCTTAAATGAGTCTGAGGAAAGGACCCAGCATATAGCTAGTTTTCCAGAGAGGTTGCCTGACATTCTCACTCCCTCTCCACTTTCATTTGCTTTCAGAAAGACATACTGTAATTCAAATAAAAATATATTTGTTGTAAATCTGCAGAAGATGGAACGGCCACGGCCTCCTAGAGTTAATAACCAGATGGAGGAAAGAGATGCTGAGAAAAAGTGCAACGAGAGCCATGCTATAAAAGATGGCCGGTGGACAACACAGACCTTGCCAATATTGAGTTGTAAAATCGAATCCAGTATAGAAAATTCTTTTAAAGGGGTAGATGGAGTGCTCGCTTTCACAGCACATATAAAGGGGTAGATGGAGGAAAGTGAAATGGGTCTAGAATGGTTAAAGAAGGCTTCATAGGGGAGGTGTGATTTGACCAAGGCCTTGATGGGTGAGCCTGGATTTGGATGGATGGGGAGGAAGGGATCACAGGTTGTGAGAGTCTCCCCCCCCTCCCCCCAGATATACTTAGTCCTAGTGGGAGTGAAGCTCTATATTTGTTATTAGGGTCTCCATGCCACTTAATGGAAATAACCCTTGAGTTTCCTGGCAACTAATTCTGCGTTTGAACTTGACCCAAGCTATTTCTACAGTAGGGATGTGTACTTTGGTTTACAGTGGTCTAACTTGAAGAATGGAAGTGTTCTCTTCATACTGTATAGGGAGCTAATTATTACCTAGTCTCTACCATGTGCTGGGAGACATGTTCAGTGCTTGAACATACCATTTTATTGAATTTCCACAATGGCCTTGGAGATAGTGCTTTTCCATTTTGAGAGAAGCTCAGAGCTCTGACGTGGCTTGGCCATGGTTATGCAAACAGTAAACAGTGAAGGTTGAATTTGAATCTAGGACTCTAGTTCAGAGTTATATGCTTCCCACTGGATTATGCTGCTTTCTGTGTAACTACACTTTCATGGGTGATTAGGTGTGAAGAGGTGGAGGGGAGAGAAGAGATCATTTCAGATGAGGTGCAGTGATCGAGGCTGTGACCTTGGCAGGAGAGAAGAATACTTGGGGTGGAGGGGAGTGAATAATAAATAATCTTGAATTATTAAAAATTGGCAGGATGACAGAGGATTCTGAAAAGCTTAAGACTTCATGAAATGTCCTGGAAACCACTGGAAAATTTTTTACTAGAGGAATGACATGATAAAATAACCACTTACTGAACACATATTATGTGCCATGTTCTGTGTTGAAGCAAATTATACATTGTTTCTGCTCTCATGAAACTTTTAATCTGGGGGGAGAAGATTAGACCTTAAATAACCCTATAATGCTATATATAATTACCAACTGTGGAACATGCCTCAAAATGTGTAAGAGCTATGAGAGGGTAAATGGAAGGTCTTCAGGTGACACTTGAGTTGAGACCCAAAGGGATCAGAAAGGGTTAACTAAGTGAGAAAGAGGGCTCCATGCAGAGGAATAGTATATGCAAAGGCCCTGTGGCAGATGGAACTTGAGAGTTTGAAGAATTGAGGAGACATCCTTTGGTGGGGCAGAGTAGAATGAGGGAGAGAGAGTTGGGGGAGGATATGGATGGAGAAGCAGACAGAGCTAAATGTGTTCAGGATCTTACAGGTAATTGAAAGATGCCAGTATTAAAAAAAAAAAAAAAAAAAAGAAAGATGCCAGTATTTATTCAGTAAGGTGGCAGCATGCTCCTTAGGTGGCAGTGGGTGATATGCAGGGAGACGAAGATAAATGTGAAAGCGGCTAGCAACCGTAATGCTGATACTTCATCTATTTCCAAAGAACAGGTAAAACTCAGAGGCGCCCTCCTCCTGTTGTGTTTGCAAGCTGTTGACACACCTGGAAAGGTGAAGAGTTTTCTGCAGACTTGTCAGAGTTTGTGTTCTATGGAAACTGACAGAGCCTACAGGCTGAGGGGCTAATTTTAATAGAAATAACCTACGTGGGTTTGTTAATTTTCTTCATTCCCTCGATGACCTGTCTGCATAGCGTGAAGGTGCTTTGATGTGACTAGGAGAACAGAAGGATATTTTGTGCATAGCCAACCGTGAGAGGAGTGCTGGTTTTGCAACAAGGAAGTGCATGATGATGACAGGTGAGTTATGTGGAAGGGGGAGATCCGAACAGGTGTGGCTTTTCCCACCTTCCCAAATGCAACCTTGTTTATCAGAGATTCATCTTTCTTCCAGCACAGAATTAACTTTTATGAACTTGGAGTGTTCAGAGTTCCAAGGAAATGAAACAACCTGGCAAATTATTGGGTAACTGGCACAGCACGAACATCAGAGGAAGGGAAGAAGCCCCTCCCTTTTGCTGTCACTGCCTGAGTTTGTTGTTGTTCCCCTGGGGTTCCATAAAAGTTGTGGTGCTTGTAGAGAGCCTTTTAGGTTCAAGGCCCAGGGCACATTCTGCCTGTGTAAATGGCCGGGGCTGGGGGTAGCCTCTCCCTTGCATGCAAATGATCTTGGTGTTGCCTTTGTGGAGTTCTTGGCTGCCTCTGGGATCTGTTCTGGGGGACGAGTTGCCAGGCCAGTGTGAATGCCATGGGAATTAGAATGGATCCCTGAGCCATCTGTACCCACTGCCTTTGGGTATTTGAACAGTGGCAGGCAGTCTCCATAGGGTGGACAGGGCCAGACACTGAGGGAGATATAGGTGCTGACAGCCGCCTTGGTGGTCCTTCTTGCAGTCCTGGTGTCTGTGTTGTAGAGGTGATCAGCTGGAAATGGAGAGGACTGTGCTTCTGGGTGTACCATCCTCCCTTTGAGGGCTTGGACAGAGCCCTCCACCTATGGTTTGTGTCCTACGAGTACAAGTCCTTGGAGTCTCAGCCCTCAGTGTACAGGGATTGAGGGAGGGGATGGGACAGAACAGGGCCTGGATAGCGCCAAGTTGGCATGCAGTTAACTCTGAGTTGTCAGGCTGCTGATTACCCATGCAATCATGGTTCTGCCCCCCTGCTGTGATGCTCACTGCTGGTCCCATACTGCCAGATTACCCAGCCCTGCCCCCAAGGGGAGGGCAGCTCACATCCTTCTGTGCCTGCCTGTGGTTAGCCAGCATGCTGCTTACTCCTGCTCCAGAGCGTGCTGTCACAAGTTAACCACCTAAAATCAGGGGGAGGACTTCAGAGAACAGACTGGATCGCAAATAGAGGAATGGGGTCTTACCCTGAAGCTTCGAAAAGTGACTGGTGGTCCCTCCTAGGAAAGCATCTGGTCCATTCACCGGAAGTATCTCCTTGTGTAGAACCCTGCCATGGAGGGGAGCTAGTGGTCCAGCAAGGAGAGAGAGAGAGAGAGAGAGAGAGAGAGAGAGAGAGAGAAACTGTTTGGCATTAACAGAAGGAAAAGTGGATGCATCTTACGCAGTAGGAGGTGGCCCTGGGGAAAGAGCAGTTTGGAGGACTTGGGTGTGGGGAAGTAGGAGCAGAACCAAGCAGAGGTGGTGCACAGCCAAAGAATTTGGATTGGTCCTCTGGTGAGAAAACAAAACTGTGCTTTTGACAGTAGGGGCCGTATAAAAGGGAAATTGGATATGAAAGGATGTTTTAAGAAGAGCTTTGGATGTCAGGGGGATGGAGCAGAGGGAATACAGAGCAGAAACGAAAAGCCTGGGAGGCCAGAGGTCCTCAGCTATGGCCCTGACAGTTGGGGCAGCCGGGGCCAGAGCTCACAGTGGGAAGCAGAGCTTTTATTTTGTTATTTTAAAGGAAGGATGTTTACAGGCCGCTGAAGGAAGAGGAGAGATGCGATTTCACCGCCTGTGTGACATTTCATAGTCTGTCAGGGCAACACTGAGCATGTCAGGTTTGGTCGGGTTGAGGAGGGGGCTTCTCCTGTGGAAACCCCAGGCATCGAGTTGGGCACCCTCCTTCACAACTGTTGACAAGGATGAGTGGTTCTTTCAAGCAGCCATTCTTCAATGAGGTCAGGACCTGGACCAGAGTCTAGAACCTTGTGACGAAGCCTGGGAAACATGTGTATGGGCAGACTGTGCCAGGACTGAGATCCAAGAGGACGATCTGGGGCTTGTTGTTTGTTATGGAGCATTCTCAGCTGAAGCTCCTCTCCCAGATGTGTGTCTGGGAGATGGTTTGAGAGTTGGGCCTGCTACCACTTGCCTGGTGGGCTAGGTTAGCTGTGAGAATGCGTAAACCCAGAGACACACATTGCCCTTCTGTCTCACTGCCATTTCAAATCTGTCACCCAAGACCTTGAGGGTTACCTCCAACATACCTAGTGAGCCTGTCCATCATCTCCAGTCTGGCCCAGACCCCAAGGACTTCCGTGACCCTCTGGCCAGCCTCTTGCTGTTGCTCTTACTCCCTACCTTTTCTTCCACTGAGACGAACAGCAGGGAGAATGTTCTTTTTGGAAATGCTGATCTGGTTCTATCACTCTCCTGCTTGGAAGGCTTGCTTTTAATCTGAAGATAAAATTTAAAACCATTAACAGGTCTGCAAAAGCTGTGTGGTTTTGTTAGTTTAAAGAAAGAATACATACTGGACACTAAGGAAAAGGGAAAGAGGACATTTCCAGTTAGTCCTGCGTTACCTTTTTATCGCTAAATTTTAGCCACATTGATCTATCCATTTCTTGAATGCGTCAAGCTCTTTCCCACCCCTGGGTCTTTGCACATGTTGTTCCCACTGCCGAGAAAATGGTCGTCTCGTTCTTTCTACTTTCTCCCTCCTCTCTTCCCCTGGCTAATTCGTACTCATCTCTCCAGTCTCAGAGTAAATAGGATTCTTTCCTCAGTTGTCTCAGTCTCTCATGACTCTTACTTACCCTTCCATTCTCTCTGTTGCATTTTGCAATTGACTGTTCATTTGCATAGTTACTCAGTGTGTCTTTTCCATTAAGTATAAACATCCTGAGAGCAGGGGCCTACAGGTTTTTGTCATCTCGATGCATCTAGTGCACTTTAAATACTGATTGAATAAAAGAATGATTGAAGGGATACATTACAGCATGTTACTGTGTTCCTGTTTGTGCTTCCATGTAGACAAATTGAAACTTTTATTCATTATCTACTTAATTTTTTCATACTGCCAGCATTTAATGTGTGGTGAGTAAGGTGCAAGCCCAGGATAAGGCATTTTTCCTGTCTTCAAGGAGACTGGTGGAAGTAACAGTCTTACAATAAGCTGGTATCCCACACTGTAGAGATTTCTAGGGATGCTAGGAGACTTATAGATGAGGCTTGGGTTCACAGTCTTTGTCCTGATATTCCAGGTGGGTTATTAAGTATAATTTTCTGGAATTAAAGCTGGTACTGACTTGTACCAGAAAAGTGATCAACCATTGCCACATCTCTTCAGAAAGACATTAGCCTAAACTGTAAGGAGTGTAAGATAAGCTGTGATATAGTTAGTTGTAACATGAAGGCATGTACTGGTGACAGATTACATGGTGGCTGATAAGGAATATTGAAAACCAGAGCCTGGGAGAGCAGGAATGTGTCCTTGACCTCTCACCCTCTGGAGAGGTGGAGACTCTCCCTCCAAGTGAATGGTGCCCCACTCTCTGGGTATAGATAGCCCTGGAGTAGAGAAGGACAAGCCATTCTGCTTCCTTCACATGGAACCTCAGTTCTTTTTTTTTTAAAGATTTTATTTATTTATTCATGAGAGACAGAGGGGGGGGGGAGGTAGAGGGAGAAGTAGGTTCTACGCAGGGAGCCCGACGTGGGACTCAGTCCTGGGTCTCTAGGATCACACCCTGGGCCGAAGATGGCGCTAAACCACTGAGCCACCCGGGCTGCCCAAACCTTGGTTCTTTGAGCTTTTCAAAATGCTGTTACAAATTGGGAGACATTTAAAAACTAACCACTCATAACATATGATGGGGAGAAGAAAGAGCGTGGCTTCTGGCTCTTTTGAATTTTGCCTGTAACTTAACAGGCAAAATTCTGGTCTGATTGATGACTTTATTGGAGTTCGTAAATGCAATGTGATTCTTCTTTTTAAGTCATGTATGGCAAGAGATAATAGTACTGAATCCAAGTTTACTATTTCTAGAATTCTGTTCACTAACTCTAGAAAAATGACCTTGAGATAGTTAACCTGAGAGTGTCCTCCAAACAAGTTCCCTTCACCTAAGGGTAGAAGGCTTTGAACTTTATTTCCTGACTTGATGAGTATTTCATGATAAACCAGTTCTGGCCCATTAACTTCATTTCTCAAAACACAGGTTTTAAAAGACTGTTTCCTAAAGGAGTTGCCACTAAAAAGGGAATGAATCAGACTTGATGGAAATAAGAACGGTCAGAGCCGAACATGGTACACAATCTTGATGAAAAAAAATTTTTTTTTCCTTGTAGGAAAAAAATTTTTTTTCCAGGAGTGTGTTCTGGTTTTCAATAACATTATATAAATAACAGGCAACATATGTCTGATTAACAGCCCAATGTCCAATAACTATTAAGAATTCCTGTTAAGTACGAGCCTGCCCTCCTGTTCTCCTTATATCTTTTCTAATTTATCTAGAAAATTAAACTAGCGAGGTAATGTTCCAAGAAAGCTGTCCCCTCCCTGCTGGGGATTTAGTGGAGGACATGATAGACTGTCCTTTTGGAGAAAACTGTAACTCACACTTACAGGGGCCTATGTGCAGACAGTCCCCAACTTCTGATGGTTCAACTTAGCATTTTCCACTACCGTGGTGTGAAAATGATACACATTCAGTAGAAACTCAATTTTGAGTTCTGTTCTTCATTTTCAGTACAGCCTTTAATAAATTACATGAGATACTCAACAGTTTGTTGTAGAACAGGCATTGTGTTAGATATTTGCCCCAACTGTAGGCTAAAGTAAGTGTGGTGAGCACCTTTGGGACAGGCTAGGCTAAGCTATCATGTTCAGTAGGTTACGTACCTTAAATGCATTTTTGACTTGAGATACTTTCAGCTTACTGTGAGTTTGTGGGGATATAAGCCATCATAAGTTGAGGAAGATCTGTATGGTTACATGTATGTAAAATGAATATGCCCAAACCCAGAGCTGGCAGGTTATGAACTAGAACTACATCATGGCATTTCCTGTTGTGGGGCATGATCTCATTCAAGGAATGTTTGTAGCTCCCACTTCCATTTGAGTAAACAGGCAAAGATGAGTAGTCACTTGAGTAAATCACAGTTAGGTGTGTTCTTGAGAGTTTTGGAGAGATCCTTTCAGACCTTTTTAAAATCCACAATATATGAAAGATAAATTCTCCCCGCAGTTGTTTCAGCTAATTGTTCCTTCTAGGTAAAGAATGGCCCCATTTCTTGGTCTGATGATGACTTTTCATTTTCTGCCATAAACTAACCTAATTTGCAAATGAAAAATTTCACCAAAGCACAGGTTGCCTGCAAGGGAATTATAGCCCTGCACCTTTGGAAGTGTTCAGAAGAATACACGATTGCATTTTAAACAAAAGACTTATGATCTTAATTCACAATTAAAATAACAATTGCTCCTAAGTGGTACTTAGTATTTTTAAAAGTTTAGACATTCCAATAACAGTAATCAAGTGGAGTTATGTTCACTTAAAAGCAAAGCAAATGAGGAGTAATTGAGAAAACTTGCTTAGTGTTTCCTGTTTGTAGGAGGGAGGTTTTCCTCAAGTCACGCCATATTCCTTCCTTGATACATTTCACTGATGTTTTTTTTAGATCGTTGGTGATTGGAAGCACAGGAGTACCAATGGTCTTCCAAGTCCAGCGTGTCCATGGGGCTAAGTGAAAGCAAATAGGATTTACACCAAAGGACTTGCGTTTGAGTGTTAATTTTTGTATTTACTGACTTTGTGACTACCTAGAAGGTTGTTTGCTTTTTGTGGATCATTTTTCTCAACTGTGAAGAACTAAATGTGGTGGCTTTGGGGTGCTTGGGTGGCTCAGTCAGTTAAGCATCTGCCTTCAGCTCAGGTATTAATCTCAGGATTCTGGGATCCGGCTCTCCCCTCAGGCGGGTGTCTGCTGCTGCTGCTTCCTCTCCCTCTGCCCCTAACCCCACTCATGCTTGCTCACACACTCTCTCAGATAAATGAATAAAATCTTTAAAAAATGTGGAGGCTTTTTGTGTGGATTCCAGGGCCACAACAGAACCAGACAAATGAAAGGTAATGGTGTATTATGCTTAATACTTATTAAAGCCCTTGTGGTTTAGGGCAAGTGAAATGATTAATAGCCCAGATAGATTTATTTAAAATGAAAAAAAAAATCCAAGTGAGTTATACAAAGAGAGCTTCTACTTTTGTTGGCTCTTTTCTACTTTAGAACTTTATTTTCTCTATTTATTCCAAAGGTATTTATGGAACTCTGATTTATTGACTGCCTGTGTGCTGGGCACTGAGGATAAAGTGTAAAGGAAGAGACAGAGGCTCTGCTGAAGGAGTTCACTGTCAGATCAGAGGGGAAGACAGTGTGTGGGAAGTCTTGGAGAAGCTGGGAGGGCTGGGTGGCCTTAGTGGAGGGGGAGTGGGTGGTCAGCTCTGAGGTCTGAGAAAGAGAGAACAAGCGGGCCTTACGATTTAGCCAAAAGTGTTTGGATTTTTTTTTTTTTAGATTTTATTTATTTGACAGAGAAAGAGAAAACAAGCAGGGGGAGGAGCAGAGGGAGAGGGGACAATCAGACATCACGCTCAGCACGGAGCCCAATGTGGGGGCTCAATCCCACATCCCTGAGATCATGACCGAGCCAAAATCGAGGCTCAGATGCCCAACCGACTGGGCCACTCAGGCGCCTCAAGGGTTTGGATTTTATTCCCGGTCTGTGGCATTTGCTTTTATTTACTTAGCATGCAGAAAGTCCTTTGCAACGGTATTGAGATGCAACTCCAGTGTGCCTGAGCAGCGTACAGCACAAGGCAGGAGCCTCTCTCATTTGTTTCCTGTTTGTCCCCACTTCCGAGTTTTGCCCATCTTTCTGGACCCTGACCCAGACCAGAGGATCCACCAGGCTTTTCTGTAACATTCTCCCTCCTGTATGCCTTTGACTTTGTGTTGCTTCTTACATTCCTCCTTGCTTTACATTCTTAGTGTTGGCCCCCTCTGGTAGAGGAGCAGCCTTGGGATGCTGGGGCCTTATGTTACTCACGTTTTCTCTTGCATCTATTGCCACGCACAGGTGCCTTCTACATGGGAGATGCCCAATAAATATTTATTGAGTTGAGATAACTCAAATCCGGATGTGAGGCTAGCAGGGAATGGTTTTCCAAAGCATTGCATGGGAGAGAGGCTGATCTGAGAGCACGATGGGAAACGTGTCATCAGCACTGGCAAAGTGGTTTCGTTCTTTTATTTGTTTTCACTTTCCAAGGAACTTAATGGGTCCACTATAGATTGTTTCATTTACTTAGATGGATTGGATTGAGAGGATTGTCAACCTGTACACATTTAGAATTAAATTCCACTTCAAAGGAGGGCGTTTTACTCATTTAAAAAATTCTACATAAAGCATGATTACAAAAATTCAATTAAGAAAATAGTTAAAGTAAAAAAAAAAAAAAAAAAGTAAAAGCCTCTCGTCCTCCCAGTAGCACTTTCTTTCCCTTAGAGGTAATTATTGCTAATTATTCCTTGTTTATTCAAGAATTTCTCATCTGATCCATTTCCCTTTGTCCATGTCTGTATCTATAGATCTGCTGCCTTTTATTAATGATTGCATAGTCTTCCCTAATGTGGTATTTCATCTACATTTCCCTTTTTGAGATCTGTTGAGATTGTTTCCAGTTTCTTGCTATTACAGTGATCTGTGTACATCATTACACCACCCAAATGGCACGTTTAGCTTAGTCCAAATATGAGCGCCTTCTCCATTTTTAATGTTTCTGACTACCTACTGTTTGTCTGGTACTTAGCTTCCATGGTTTTCTAGATGACACAAAACTAGATATTGCCTGTGCTGTCAAGGAGCTCATAGTCTGGTGGGGACAGCTGACTCTACATACCTAACTATTCACAGTAGTGGAAGCTAGACTTGAGAGATGTGTGAGGTATCATGGTTACCAAGTGAGAATCTGAGATGGGCTGGTAAGTGTCAGAAAAGGCTTGGTCAAAGAGTGGCTGGGCTTGAAGACCGGGCTAGTGGTCAAGAGAAGGGCCTCCCGGGACAGAGGAAAGCACCAGCCAGTTTGTAGGATGGAGCAGCCAGTACAGAGGATGTTGAGAGAGAGGGGGGAAGAGGAGAAGATGGGTCCAGTGTTGGGCCAGGACCAAATCACAGAGGCCTTTTTGCTATACAAAGGGATTGAAAGAAACCTCTGCATAGGAAAGAGTTGGAAATCACTTTCCTGAGTGGCTTTCTCACTCTGCTGCATTTAATGCAAGTATGCGAGAGATGCTGCATATTCAAATCCATGGCATAATGAGCTGTTTTGAGAAAGAGTTCCTTGGTATTTCAAAGAAGCCCTGCTAATAAGCCATTTGGAAAGTAGAGTTGCGTGCAGTATACTGTGCTTTCCAGCAGGACAGCCCCTGGGTTCTGGTGACCTTGCAGCTGGGCTAACATCTTTCTTGCTCTCTCCCCACTCCCGCCTTCCTCTACCTCTGTGTGGAGACTGTGCAGAAGGGCCGAGCATCTTTTGTGGATTCTGCACATAAATGGATAGGATTGGTCCCCAAGGATGTCAGCCTGGCAACCTTTAGAGTGTGAAATCCATTTAAAAAGGGATCAGGAAAAGAAAATCAGAAAGAACGGGAGAAGACTGTTTAGATGGGGTGGTTTATACAGTTAGTGGGTTTAATTTTTATTTCCTGGAAAGGGTTTGAGAGAAAGACATGTAAGGTAAATTCTCCTGTGAAGTGCTTATAGAATTGCTCCTCCATCAGCAAGGAAACCGCAGACCAGGGCATAAGTACTGTGAATTTAAAGCAACCTTGGATTAAATTCCTCAGGTAAGCCTGCTAGTCATGTCTCCCCAGTGCATATTTATCCAGATGTCCTTTTGGGATGGGACAGGACCGATTGCTAATGACTCTGAACCGCCTTCCCCAGGCACTGGAGGCTGCGTTTTGCTGAGTGTGAAAGCTCTTTGTGTGAGCTCACAGGCTGCTGTGTGTAAGAAAGAGTCCGCTCTCCCCTTGTCCCTGTGAGCTTGCATATGTCAGTTTCTCCATCTCTGAAATGGGGATTAGAACCTCGCACCAGGCCTTTGTTGCAACAGATAATTTTGTTAAGAAAAATAAAGATTTATGGTTTTAAAATATGCATGTCTAAAATAGCTTCTGGTGCTATTTGGCTGTCTTTGCCTGAATTTCTCTATGCCTGTAAGTGAGATTCAGCATTTTCTTGTGGACTGTGAATTGTTGCTACTAAATGAGCTTGTCAGTCTCTGCTAAAGAACAAAATGTCCTTGGATTTACCCCACACTGCATTGCTTTGTGCACTTATACCGGAGTGCTAAATACGGAATGTGCCCAATTCTGATTTTTCCCCAGAAGGCTGCATCCATTAGGGACACTGGTATACACAGCCACTCCCCAGAGCCCTGTAGAAGCCTGGGGAGCCTTGGGACCTGGCTCTGCTGCTTCAGACTCCCCCCGACCCCCCAACTTGAGTGTGGGCCTGGGCGAGATGCTGCCCACTGGTCTTGCTTTCTCAGCTGTAAAATCTCAGCTCTGGGACTCGTCAAGAAGAGCCGATCTTTTGCTGTTACCTTCTCTCACTTGGCATTGCATTTTTGGAGTTTTTCTTTGCGGCTCGTGATTCATAATTCCAGACCTTCTGGTTATTATAAAATAGGCAGCAGGGACAATCTAGATGCCTTTGGGGTATAACTCCTCATTCTGAGGAATAGATCTTTTGGTATGAAAGGTGGAAGTTCCCCTGACTTTTGGATAATACTTTGTGTCCCAGAAACTACTGGGGGTTCAGGGCCTCTCTGGGCTGCCTTCAGGAATGAGGAAGAGACAGAAAATAATAGACCCTGGGTCCCCGAGCCCCTAAAACTTCATTCAAGCAAGCACCCTTATTTGTTAACTGATTTGCTTGCAGGATTTTGCATATGATTTAAGAAAAGTGCTCTGCTGCCTAAAAAAAAAAAAAAAAAAAAAAAAGTTTAAAACTTCTAGATCATGCACTCTGGGGTTTCATATCCTTGCACAGCCTTGACCCAGTCTTATCTCATTCTTCATGAAATTGGAAAAAGCATTTGTCACCGGGGCCTGGACTGAGTTGATATTTACAAAGTTGCCAGGATTCCATAGATGGGTAGCCATTGTGTTGTTTAGTTGTGTGCAAAGTCTTTTTATGAGCGGTTTTGTTTATGGCCTCCTTTAAAATTATTAGTATATGTCATTAAAAGCTCTTTTCAGAAAATAAGGCTTTAAAAGGTGTTCTCTTTTTAAAAAAAAACAATTTATGAAAAGTGTTTTCATGGTAAACAAATTCCTATTACAAGTGTCTAATAATAGCTATTGCTTGGAAACTGCCTCTTAGGATGATCTCTGCATACCCAGGTCTTCCCTGCTCTTTAGATCCGTACAGCATTCTTCTACTGGGCACTCTGACAGATCCTTGGGTAAGCCAGTTCAGTTCCCTTCACCAGACTCCTGGAAAAAAATCATCTGGCAATGAGGAGCTGACCATTGACTCCCCTGATCAGAGCTTCATGCCAAAAGGGCCGTCTGTCCATGCTCTGAATTCTCTGTTTCCTTCAGTAACCTTTATTCAATGCCTGTAGTGTTCAGGCATTGTGCTAGGCCCTCAAGAATCAAGGTTCATGGAGGAAAAAAAATAAGAGTGCCAAGGGGCACGTAGTGCCTTCTCCCTGGAATCCACTTCTCTGCTTGGAGAAATATGAGCTCATTATTCAATAACCAGCTCAAATAGTACCTCTTGTGAATTCTTCACTTAGGCAAAGGAGCACCTTTTTCTTGTCTGGCAGATTCTTTACCCATTTCTCCATTCCTCTACATCAGGATTATGGTAGCTAGTTGTCTATTGGTGAACTGTGCCCCCACAGGGCATCAGCAGCATCCTACTGGTCATTGTATCCCCAGCATCTGGTCTAGCTCCAGATACCTCCCGTTGTTCAAAGAATATTTCCTTTTTCTTCCTGAATCTTTTCTATTTGTGCTGGAAACGATTTATTCCTCCTCTTATGACATTTATTTCTTTTAAACTAGCTGTTTATGTAGCAGTCTTCTCTTTCTCACTGGAGTGTGAGCTCCCAGAGCCTGGTCTCTTGTCTGATTCACCTCTGTCTTCCTCACAGACCCATAAACCTAAACTGTGCTTGGTATGTTTTATGGGCCTGGGCACATCTTGTTTCAGAGAGCTGGTGTGACTGCGGGGGAGGCTCCTTCTCTGCAAATGTGAGCTACATTCTTGATTTGTCCTATCTCCAGTGGATGGACATCATCTGAGGATGAAGCAGAGAAAAAGCTGGACCCTGTCCTGGTGACTCTTAGACTAGGTGCTGGCAGCTGGAATATCTGCTATATGATTCTGCTTGTTTATATCTTGTGGGCATATTTGATTAGAGTGGGTCAAAGGAAAATACCACTCTGAGGTCAATTTAGTGGTCTAGATCTTCCTTCCTATAACTGAAGGGTGAATATCTGACTCATAAATCTGTAGGTGTTTTGGAGGGGGGGGGGCAAGAATTCTCAGTATCCTGAGATCTCCTTGGAATCTGTAGAAATCTCAGTATTTTTGTGCACTGACTTAAAACAGTAATCACCCTAGGAATGGATGTCTCTTGATTCTTTAACCTTAGGAGAAAAGGCTAGGTCTTTTTAATGAATATCATACGGTGACCTGCCAAGTTCATCAGCATGAGGCTTTCTGCTGTGCCCAAGCCCCACAGGTGAGAGGCATGGCCCTGGGCCATGGTGAACTGTGGTAAGGATCTCAGGCCACTATGTGCGTCATAGGACTTGGCAGTGGAACCAGGGAAGTGTGTTGTTCTCCTCCTGAAACAATCTCTGTCCTCTGTCGGCCCGTGAGTGTGATAGACATGGTTTCACTTTCATTTAGTGCCTCTCTGCTCAAACCCCATTTCATGGAGCTCTGCATTTCTGTCGACTGTGAGTGAAGGATAACCATACACAGACTGCTTGTAAACCTTGTGGAAAAGAGAAGGATAATGCCTTGCTCCTTCCTTGCCTTCTGAGTCTGTTAGCTCCAGAGATGGCTGTCAGGTTATTGGTCATGACGAGAACAGCTTTGCTATAGCCACTACCTCCCGGAGGTTGATAGGAAATGTGCTTTCCTCCAGAAAAGCCCCAAGTCCAAATGAGCACTCTGCCTTACTGTCGACCCACCGGTCATCACCACCATATCATGGAGTTTGTTATGTGTGGATCACTCTCCCACATGGTTCTCTATGTCCCCACTGTCCAAGAGAAACTCTGGTCATAAGAACAACAAAAAAATCAACAGCTTGGCCATTGGTGGAGAGAGAGAATTGTGTTGTTTGCCTGCATCTCCAGGCTTAGGGGATAATGTCCAGATAATCTGTCATGTGGCTTCGTGCCTACATCATTTGTTTGACTGATGCCCTTGGCAGACCCATATGTGATGGACACCTAGTGCAGTACCTGAAGCCATGTTTGAGGAAGCGCTCAGTCCAGACTGGGCTCCAGTGGCACCCTTTGTATTCATACTGAAAGGAACCTAGTCATGGGAAAGGAAGCTTTTCTGTCTAATTGGAATTTAAGAAGAACCAGAGAGTCAAAGAAAAAAGCAAGAGTAGTATATCCTTGGAAAGGTGTCTAAGAGAATTAGGCAGCAGTGTTCACAGCAAGCGAAGGAGGAGGCAGAGAGGGGTGGATCTGAAGGTGGAGAGTGCTTAAACAGCAAGGGGGTTGGGGGTAAATGTTCCAGTAGATCTGCACCTACTTCATTCACCTACACAGTCACTTAGTTTCGTCTGTAGTCTATCTGGAGAGAAGAGCTGTGGAGAAGCCCCCAAATCTCTAGTTTGAATTCCCTTAGCACATTGATTCCAAACCTCAGATGGTATCTGTTGACTGGAAGGAAAGGAGGTTTTGACTGTGGTTAGTACTCACCATTCTTTGCTCGGTGCCAGCACCACCCAGGACGATTCGTGACGTTTTACTTGCCACCTAAAATGTGCTTTGATTTCATTTTGCAATATATAAGCTCATCTGACTGTAGAGATTTAAGTAAATGGGGAATGTTACTTAAGTGGAATCTCATGGAAGACACACCCAGAGATCCTTTTCATTCATATTTTTTCATTTCTTTTGGCAGCAGCAATGCAGTATTTCTGTGTTTCATTATTGTGTAGTGTTATGGGGCATATTCTTTGTGGGTTTAGATTCCAGAGTAGCATAACTGATTTCTACTTGATAAAGCAAGTGTTTGCCAAGTAATTTTGCTGAAAAGCAGCCGCTTCAGAAGAAAGGGAAAAGCCTCCTGTAAAAAGAACAGAGCATATTATTAAGCTGCCCTGGAGTTCTTTGGGACCAAGAGATGTTGGCTACCAAGGGTCTGGAGACTAAAAGTTTACTTGATTTAAGTTTCAATTTGATTTCACTTTCTTTTTGGGACAGTCTCTCAAACTTTGAGTTTCATGTTTGCTCATCACCAAGACATTTGATCCCTTCTTCCCTGTAGGACTGGCCACACCGAGCTAAACTGTATAGGTGACTGTGTATCATAACCATGGAAACTGTTGTTGATGACTTACTAAGCATTCTTTCCCCTGATCCCAAACACTAAACTGTATTGGCCCAAGTTCCCTGGAGGGTTGGCTTTTCCCTTACTATATAGACCAAATTTAGCCTTATTTTCTCTCTTGGTCATTTCTATTGTTGGACAATGCTGTTGGCTTCTTGAACCATAAAAGCCAGTCTTGGGACCACCATTAAATGTTTAGAAGTCTTTTAAAAATGAGTTTCAAAGACCATTTTAATATGTGCCATTTTATTACAAATCACGAAAAACTGAATTTTCCTCGAGTCCTTTTTTTCTTTCTATTGAATATGGATCCATAGAAACAGTGCCTGCATTTCTAATGACAGATGGGTCTGGTGGCCCTCAGCAGTCCAGGGTACCACTAGACACTCAGCAAGGGTGTGTCGACTTGTCCTGGTGGTGGTTTCTTCATGTGAAGTTGCTGGTAGATCAGCAGAGAACATCTTAGGAATGCTTCCAATAGTTAGTTTTAAGGCTGTCAGACTGAAGAAGCTGGCTGGGGGTAAGTGTCTCAGTCTGGGTACCCTCCCAGGGAGCTTTGTGGTGTCCTTTGTTGGAGTATCATATGCAGGCCTGCCCCTGGGCAGAGGAAGTCTTTGTGCAAGGAGCCCAGCGGCCTTGGGCCTCCTTCATTCAGCAAGCCCTTGAATCGGGCTCAGGCAGCGGCAGTTGTAGCGGTGCTAACGGACGCCCATTTTGATAGCAATTTGGCAGGGAGTCAAACTTTGGCCTCGAAGCAGAGGTGGTGCAATTAGACAGCTGAGATGCATTCTCTAAACGCACACTTTTAATTGATTTCAGCTTGTTCGGTTCACAAAGATAGAGCTCTGACACACAGCAGCCGCCTTAGAGAGGCTTATTTTTACTTTTCCTTTATTCAGCAGCGTAATTCAACAGCAACAGAAGCAACAATAATACAGAAGCTCTAAAGAGTGCGTATTTGGCATGGCTGGGATACAAAAAGTATTATTAAGAACTAATGAGTGAGATAGTTAGATGTTAACCGGAAAAGCATTAATGAGCAGAAGAGAATTCTGGCATAAACATCTGTTTCTGAAGCAGATGTTTGTTACCTTATAAATCTGCTGCAGAAAAGCAGTAAATGGAACAGTGGACTGTTTTAGGTAATAGGAGGGACCGAAGGATACTGTGAGGTTTGCAGATGCTGTTTGTGGCTATTCTGAAACTCACAGATGACTGTGTTGAGGCAGTGAATTTGGGGGCGGGGGGGCACGCACCATGGGGTGACAAAAGATATCAGACAGAGATGAATGATAGTAGTTGATGACAATGAGCAGGACGGATTCCTGCTTCACAGGGAGAGATTTTGGATTCTCAGTGAATAGCTTGACTCCTGTTCCATCTCGTCTAGGGCTCCATAGTCATTTCAGTACATATGGACTGTGGCTGTTGTCATCTTCTTGGGCTAGAGATTTAAGATCTGTTCTGGCCCTAACAAAAATTATCTAACCTTTGGCTGACTTACTGGTAGTTTAATTTATGTAAATGATGAAATGGCTGGTAATGAGTTAATGGTCACATATTCCAAGATTACACAATGAGTATGCTTCAGCAGCTTTCAATCCTTCATCCAAGAGTCACTAGTTGGCAAGATTTTCAGGGATCCCCAACGGAGGCTTGGGTATTTTTTCAGAGCCTTCAAACGATCTGTTGGCAACTGCCTCATTCACATCTACACAGGGATAACTTGATACGGGTTATGTTCACTTAGTATCATAGAACAAATATTGAGCTGAAAGGAAGCTTTAGGATTGCCTAGTTGCCCAAACCCCCCAGGGATCAGACTGAAAAAAAACGGGAGGCCCTAAAAGTGATTCCACCAGCATCATTCAGCAGTTGGTGAGAGGGTTGGTTCCCAGAACCCAGGCTCATGTCTGGAGCTTGTTCCACTGTACCTCATTCTAGAACAAAACTCCTTCATCCTTCTCTCGCCTACTTAAGGTCAACCATGGAGGCAGTTTCTTTAGGGGGAAAAGTCTCTTGGGAGAAAACCCTGGCTTGTTCCATTTGATAGTTTGAAAGAAGTAGGGGCTAGAGCTGAAGTGAATTTTAATCCTCAGACCATATAGTTGGGGTTGCCTTTCTGAGGCCTCAGAATGGTCATAGGCATGGATGTTGTTGTTGTTGTTCTGTTAAATTTGAGAAAGCTGTGTTGACCAGCAGTGTGACAAGGCAATTTGCTCCCTCAGTGGCATTCTTGGAGCCCATTGTGTGGGCTGCAGAGGAACCCAGCAAACCAATCCCAATGTCAGGAACCCAGAGCCTGCAGTAGTGGTTTTGTTGCTGATGGATGGTTCTACTTTCTGCCATGAAAAAGGGTAGCTCTAAAGTTTTTCCGGAGAATTTCTTACTTAGGGGGATCTTACCCATTTGCGGCTGTCCTGGGACTCCCTTCCTGAGGCCCAGGGGCTTCTGCCTAAAGACTGTTTATTTGTAAGAACTCTACAAGGATGGCCTGCATCCCTTTTACCATGTTATCATCTTTATGAGAGAGATAGGCCTCAAATATGCATATGTGAGGATTCCTTTCTCCCCCCTGTGGGATGTGTGTGTGTGTATGTTGCTCATGCAAGGAAAAGCATGAACAAAGCCATAATGGCATGAAACGGGATGATTTCCCAAGTTAGCAAGGCCTGTATTTTTCCGTGGAATTCCCTCTCACACAGAATTAAAGAAGACCCTAGTGAAGAATAGTCACTAATACATGACTTTTTCCCAGAGCACAAGCATTTACTCCTCATTGTCAGGGGCTTTTTATCCTCCCAAGGAAGAACCAAAAAAGCCCCTGTTCACAGGATATTCTAAATTAATTCCTTTTGTTAGGCTTGAGGTGCTGATTCATTTCTCTTGAAAGAACCTTTGCATCTGTCATGTAGCTCCTGGCAAGTCAGAAGTGGATTTTGTGTTACTTCAAGGGGAAGTCTGTTTGACACCTCGGATGGTCTGGGGGACACATGACGCGAGCAGAGCTTGTGTTGAGCTGACATTGCGAGGGTGCTCATGGGGCTGCCATTTTGAACAGCGTCAGTTGTATTGGTGATTCATCGTCTCCCTGACAGCATTTCTTTCACCTGCATGACGGTGACACAGGAAAATGGGAGATGTGAGCAGTGTTGCTGCACCTTTGAGTTCCTCTCTTGAATGACTCTTCCCATCATTATTCAGTGCTGAGGGAAGAGGCCACGGATAGAATACCTTAAGAAAAAAAAAAGAAGAAAAGAAAAAAAATCTTTTCCTGTTCTTGAGCATGGGTGTGCTTCCTCTGGTGGTTTTGTTGTTCATTAGTTTACTAGCTCCCTTGCTCCCAGCACCTAGCCATTACCTCCCTTGATCCTCATATCAACCACTGAGGTATATATTACTAATGAGTACTTGGAAGGGGAAATTCTAGAAGGTACCCAAGGTCACACTGCTAGTCAGTGATACATTACAACCTGAACCAAACTCCAGCCTCTGCCCAAGCCCATACTCTTTTCACACTCCACAGTTGTGTCCCTCAACCCCCACCACATGAGGCTTGACCTGTGGAAAGCTTTGTGAACATTCCGGAACAAATCATCTTGGCTCTTGCAACTGTGGCTTTGTTCATGCTTTTCTCTCATGAACAACACACGTGCTTACACAGAGGCACATACACAAACCCATAGAGCTTGCTTTGCTTAGATTCCTTGTACTGATCTTTCAATTCTTGGCTCATGCATGACCTCCTGCAAGCGAGCTTCTATGAGCTGCCCTCTTTACCCCTACTGTTCTTCTATGGCACTCTGCATAGCTCTGTTCCAGCACTTAGCATGTCCTGTTGTGTGTAGGGCCTGTCACCTTGGCCAACATGTGAGTGCCTGCAGGTCAAGGGCCTTGTCTCAGATCCTAGCCCGGAACTTGGTACATGTAGGCCTTGCTAACTCTCTGTATATCTGAAGTGAACCAAGTCAATAGTGGGAGGTTTCAAACCTATGTGGCATTGATAATACAGATAACCTGAACTTGAGGAAGTGGCATAGCCTGTATACTTGAGCAGGTCTAGAAATGGCGGCCTAACAGCAGACATCTGTGTCTTTCTACTTTCCAAGCAGTGTGAAAATCTCCACAAGCAAAAGGTTTGAAGAACTATAACATTTATGGCTCCCTAGCCATAAATTCACTGAAGAACACATAAAAACCGCCATTCCCACAGGGTTATGGCAAAGATTCAGTATTGCAAACATCTGCATGTGAGCAGTAAAGCTAACCTCTGGTGTGCAGTGCTCGACTGTTATCAACATATATTAACATTAGTGACAATCAGATGTGATTATCTGAGATGGCATTTTATCTGCCAAGTGCAGACTTATGGCTTCTAAAAACCCAATTTGCCCCCTTTCTCATATGTTGTTTTTATTTGACTCAAATCACATGCAGAAATTCGTGATTAGTGTGGCTCTGCTTTTATTTTGAATATGGGGTGTGTACAAATTTTCAGTATTTAAATTGATTTTTTAGCATCCTGGATCAAATAGGCTCTCAAAAGTTTGTTAAACAGCTCAGTAAATTTTAAAGCATTATTACCTTACATTTGAAGATACTACTGAGAGCCAGGACAAAAGAGATGGATGCTGATAGGGTTTTGGATGCAACAGGTTTGTAATTTACAAGGTAATTGGTTGGAGAATATACATTACAAACACATCTTAAGGTTTCAATCATTGTCATTTTTTCCTCTTTATTATTTAAAGCAGGGTTTGGCAGAATTTTTCTGTTGAGACCTAGATAGTAAATATTTTAGGCTTTGAGAATCCTGTGTTCTCTGTAATAACTACCATCTCTGCCATTGTAAGGTGAGCATAGACAATGCATAAACAAATGAGGGTAGCTTTGGTCCAACAACATTTACTGATTAAAAATAGGCAATGAGCTATAGTCTGCTAACCTCTGCTTCAAACAGTATTTTTTTCTAGAAGCTATTGGGTTAGGAAAAAAAACATTTTAGACCTTTGGCAAATGGACCTTTTATCTGGCTCCCTCCATTTGGCAATGTCTAACGTGGCCAAATTAGATTTTAAGTTTAAATATAAAACTTGAAATCAAAAATTTATTCTCCATGCTAGCACAATGATTCTTAATACTTATTTGATTTTAGTTCATCTAATGCATATAATGCATTTCTAGTAACAATGACTCACTATAGCAAATGTCTTCAGAGGAGAAGGGCTAAGAAACACTGGTTTGGTGGCAATGCTCTAAGTTCTTTTCTCTAAATTCCCTTTTAAAACGGTTTTGCATGAACCGGTAGCATTCAAATAAGTAGAATTTCAGATGGGAAGAAACATTTAGGTGTCAGAAAGCAAGAGCTTAGATGCAGAATTCCTTCTGAGACATAATCCCAGCATCACTGACGAAGTGCTTTCTCCATTTCACACCGAGCCACGGAACTCCCTGAATAGACGTAGGCAAGAGCTTGCAAATATCTCATAGGTGATGGTCAGATTTCTGGATGGCAGAAAGGTTTCTGGTTTCACAGTTGGGAAAGGATTATAAAGGTAGGAGCAAGGGAAATATCTGAGAGTGTACCTTATAATACTTGTGTTTCTCTTGGTTTGAGGTTATTGTTTTATGCCTCTCCAAACAGTGCATGAGACCATCAAATGTGCGTGGCACTATTCCAGGTCACTTCGGGAGTTGGCAAAACTGTGTCCCAGGGTCACAACCTAGGCAAGTGGAGTCTATGTCAATAGTTCTTACTCCTTATTTGTTACTTCAAAGCAGCATTTCCACTTCGTAATTTGGAGTGGTTTTCAAGACATCCTCACAGGTGTAGCAACCGCTGACAGCTGAGAGTTAAGCCACTGGCCCTCCCCACCAGATCTTTGCTGCCTGTCTTTGCAAATGGGTGAGCAGAAGTTGGGGCCAAGAGAAACACTCTGTGATTGTGGGAGAGGCCTGTGATTTGTGTAGCCCTTTATGGAATTCTTCATATGGTCAGGGCCAGGCAGTTGACTTGTCATGTGATCAGTGTGGGGCTGCAGCAGAGGGATATTTGGAGTGGAAGATACCTTCTGCTAGTGGTTTTCCACGTGTAGCCCTCACATATGCAGCATCAGCTTTTTAGAGATGCGATTTCTCGGGCCCTATGGCCATCCTACTAAATGCAGAATCTTTGCACGGGGGCCTAGGAATCTGTTTTAACCCTGCCTCGAGTTGATTCTTCTGACTAGTAAAGTTCGAGAAGCACTGCTTGATTTACCAGCCAGTTAGCTCTAATACGTTTTTATGGTTGTGAAAACTGAGGGCAAGTGACTTGTCCAACATCAACCAGCCTCTTGGGGGTAGGGACCCGGTGATCTGACTCCCAGCCCAGAGTCCCGTGGGACCAGTGTCTGTGCACTCTGTCATTCATGCTGTGGTGGGGAGGCCTGGTTGGAGGAAAAATGGAAGAGCCTGTGGCTGCCAGTTCTCCTCCTACCCTGGGCAGCCTGTCTCCATTGAAAAGCCTGGTGACCCTGCTGTTGAACTTCCTCTTTTCAATAAACAGCTCCCTAGAGCATCTTTGGCTGAGCTTAGCAACAGGGGAGGAGGGAGCGAGGAGGGGCGGGCGTAGAACAGGCTCCCCCGTTATCATCATGTCCGTGCAATCACTGGGAATTACGGTTGAGGATTAAGAGTCACTTGGGGATAATTCAGCCAGGCTGGAGAGAAATACACACGCACACACCCGCACAAACACACACACACACACACACACACACACACACACACACACCGTAAACATATTGCTAAAACTCATGGCAGAAAACAAACAGCATAGGAAAACAAGTATGGGCAGAACTGAAAGGGCCTGAATTTTGAATAGGTGGTATAGGCTCCAGAATGATCTGTTTCCCAAACACTTTTGGTGAAGTTGTATACACAGTGACTAGAGCAGAGCAGCTGCTTCCCCAGCTCTGTGCATTGCTCTGTTTCAGAACTAGCATCCCTCTCCTCCGGGCATCTGTTCCTGAGAACACTTGAAGGTTCTGCCAAGAGAACTCAAACTGGCAATAGAATCCTTGAAATGTAGAAAATGAGACACACACACACACACACACACACACACACACACACACTCTTCTAAAAAGATACAGCAAGTCCCAAGGGGAAGTATTGCCTATTTCCCACTATCTAGATACCTCTGAAAAAGGTCAAATACACCATTCATCTCTTGGGATTATCCTTGGGCTTGACCAGGAGACCTCAGCAAATTAGCGTTTGGCTTTTCCCAGAGAGGCAGTAGAATCTGCTCGCACTTTCTGACTGGGTCTATATGACTAGTACCTAGAACGTCTTTTCTCTCCCTGTAAGGCGAATGTCCAGCCTGATGGGATTTCCCAAGCATGGTTAATGGAATCTAGAAGAATCCTGTGCTTTTCCAATCAACCTTGAAAGAGCTAAATAGACCAGAGCAATCTAAAGTAGCAAGGGGAAATAATTTGTTCCTGCTCACTGAGAGGCTTGACAGAAAATTCCAGTGAGGGGCATGGCCTGGACCTCATGGGGCTCCCTTCAACCCTTGGGTGGGTTTCTTCAGGTTGCCTGCAGGGTAATTATCTCCAAGGTAGAGGCCTCTTACCTCTTTTGCCCAACTAAGTCCTGGGCCATCAACACGGATTAAACCAGGAAGGAAACAGCCCCACCCCAAGCTTTCCATGTGTGGGTGCTCTCAGTATCACTCTGAGCCAAATAGGAGTGATTCTTAAGTTATTCCTTATTTTTGTATTCTTTCTCCAGTCATCTTTATGCTTTTGGACTCGACCACTGAGAGAGATCTGGGTACTCCCATCTTCTATTTGTGCATAATGAGACTGCATTTTATTTCCTGGGGAGAAGTGAGAGGGTGAGGGGAGTTGCAGGCCAAGGGGGCTTCCTCTCTCTTTCCAAATTCTCTGTTAGCGTGAGAGCACTACAGGATCCCTTTGCAGATGAACAAACGCTGCAACAGATGTGTCAGCAGCCACGTATTCTGGGATTATTTGGGTTTGTTTTAGATTGAGCTTTCCCTGCACCAAAGGATTTTGTGGAAATAATGTTGTGGTTTTTGGACACGGAGAGATTTTCAGCCTCAGATGTGAAGGGGCTAAGAGATTAACGACCCCATTCCAGAATGTCCTCAGCAAGTTAGTGTTGCAATGTCCGAGACCGTGCATGGCTTTGTCTTGGGGAATTACTGCTTCAAGGCCAAAAAAGCTAAAGGAACACCTCTCCTCTTTTCTTTGATACCTACTGGCACTAGGCATCATGTAATCTTGATCTTCTTGCTCAGGATTCTGTGTGGGGTCTTACTGACACAGTCACCATCAGTGAGGCTAATGTGACCCATTCAGATGTTCTCAGAGTTGGGGGGGGCGGCGTGTTGGGCCTTGGGAAAGGGGCACCCGTTGCATCTTCCTGTTGTGGGAGGTACAGAGGAAGGACCCTGCAGTGAAGAGTCAGGCATCACCCTCAACTACCAGACGCTGCTTTCACAGCAATTCCCCACCTCTGTGACAGGAATGCTTTTGTGGTCTCAGATGCTGGCTCCATGTGGAAAGCTGAAAAGGAAGGGTTTTGTGGCACGTGGAGCACTGAAGATTTGGAGCACTGTAGGAGTCAGGATACCTTCCATCTAAACCTGGTTCTGAAGGGCACCTGGGTGGCTCAGTGGTTGAGCACCTGCCTTTGGCCCAGGGCATTATCCTGGAGTCCCAGGATCGAGTCCCACATCTGGGTCCCTACATGGGAGCCTCCCTCTGTGTCTCTCATGAATAAATAAAATCTTTAAAAAAAAAAAAAAACAACAACCTGGTTCTGGGATTCTCTGTGTCATCTTAAAGAATTCCTTCAGCCTTTCTCCGCTTCCCTTTTCTCCATTAATGAGATTGGATTAGGGTGAGATGCTCTGTCAGCATCTGCTGATGACAACACCTTCTAATTGTTTGACTCCCTATTACACTGTTCAAGTGCAGGATTCATACTCTGCCCTCTCTTAGGATCCTCGAAGGTCCTCGCCAGAAGAAACCAAAGAAATAATTGATGGAAATTGACTTATAAATGGGATTTAACATTAGACAGAGATCTTGTCATTCTTGCCCTGCAAGAGCAACCCCATTGGCATATGCCCTTCAGCCTTGATGAGGAGCTAGAAAGACCTCAATTACTAGGGAGAAGTACAGCACTTGACAAAATTCTTTGACCTATGATCCTCACAGCTAACCTGTGAAGTGTCTGTGTGTTATCCCGTGTTTTGGGAAATGTAGTAAGTGGTAAAGCTGAAACCCAAATACGGTTCTTCTGTCTCCCAATTTTCATTTTCTTTTAAAGATTTTATCTATTCATGAGAGAAAGAGGCAGAGGCACAGGCAGAGGGAGAAAAGCAGGCTCCATGCAGGGAGCCCAATTTTGGATTCAATCCCTGGACCCCGGGATCCCACCCTGAACCAAAGGCAGGTGCTCAACCGCTGAGACACCCCGGTGCCCCTATCTCCCAATTTTCTAGAATTCTAGTTATCCTAGATTATATCCAGTGCTAATTCTAACTAATTACAGATGATAAATCCTGGTTACTCTACTAATAGAGTAAGTTTTTAGCACCTGCTATGGACTCCCGCCTCCCTCCACCCCCTACTCAGTTTTCTTTGGAAAGTAAAATATAACCGGGGAAAGATATATATGGTGAGAAATGATTAATAAGACTGGTTTATATTCAGTGTCTGCAAATATATATATTTTTTGGTCCCGAGCTTGTAAATAATGTTATAAATGAGTCACTCTCTTGCCTTTTTATAAGCTTTATCTAGTTCATTTCCCTCTTCCAAATATAAATCCCTAAAGGTTAAGAGTACTCTTATTTTTAAGGCAATAAGGAACAGACAAAGTTAGCCTTTTCAGGTATTTTCATGTAGTCAGGGAAGCTCGCCAAGGGAGTGAGGCTAAGATGGCCCAGTGCCCTTGGGCCTTTAGAAACTGTCTCATGGGGGTAGATGCTTTGATTCCCAGCAGTGCAGGAGGTAACAGATGTGAGGCTCTCCATGGTGCTTACCAGAAATATGTATGTACTGTGGGACAGAACAAGGTACTTTGAAGATTGGAGAATTTGTCGGCCGTGTGACTGTTCACTTTATTGCTTTCTTCCTGTGCAAAATGTCTCCAGACCCAGAGGGAGAGGCACCAGCCAGACAGTGAGTCAAATGACAAGTTGACAAAATGGTTGTAATTCTAGAAGCTGCAGTCCCATCCCACTCTTTTTATGTAGGGGTGGGATGAAGCCAAAATCTGAAACAGCTCCCAGGAGAGCAAGAAGATATTGTTACTAATGGTTGGACTGACCTGAATTCTTCCCACATTTATTTATGCCAGTCGTTGGAATAAACATCTGAATCGCATTCACATTGACACCCTTATCTAGCAACCATGTTCTTATTAAGAGAGAGTCAGCCAAGCCTCACAACATACTTTACCCACTGTGTGCAGGACAAGCAGTTGATGTCATGGTAGAAAGGCCTCAGAGTGACACCATAAATATCTTTGCTCCTTATCCAGAGATTTAATGACACCAGGAGCAAGATGGGACAGCAGAATTTGATGCCCCATTTGAGCCATGTACTTTTTATTAAGGGCAGATTTGTGCAGGTTTAGACATGGTATCTATTTGTGTTCATTCATTCCTCTTCTAAACAAATAGGTACTGAACACCTGCTACTATCCATTATTGTACTAGAAGCTATGGGGAGAGCACTGGCACATGGTCCTGCCTTCTTCTTTCTTACACTCTGGTAGGAAGTATAGATTTTTTTTTTTTTAAAGGACTTTGAAATGGAGCGGCAGGTCTGAGCTAGAGGTAACCTTAGGTGTTTTGGGAGCATGTGGGATGAATCCTTAGTCTTTTTTGGGGGGGGATTGGGGTACAGAAGAAATGGGAATGGAGAATTAGGTTAGGTAAAGGTGATAGAGGTGCACCAGGTAAAGTTTGCACAGAGTTCAGAGGTAGAGAAGTGGAAGTTGCAGCCAAGTGAAGGAGTGCAAAGACCTGGGAGGTAAGAGGGGGAAATTGTGAAGAGCTGATGGCTTCCCGAGCTGCCTGTCATGTGAGAGAGCAAGCTAGCCCCCTCTTGCACAGCAGCCTGCTGTCTGTGACTCTACTCATTCTTATTTGGTGCTGGTCACGTGCTTGCCTCATGATAGACAGGATTTGTTTACTCCTTGCCTATAAGAAGTATTACTGCCTCCATTTAAAAATACAAAACCGGAGTTCTCAGGAGGTTAAATAATGTGCTCATAGTTGCACAGTAAATGAAGCAATAGAGCCAGGTTTCAAACCAGGCCTAATTGAAAACATGAGCACTTCACCACCGCCACCCAGGGGTGTGCAGGCCAAAGAGTGCAGTTTATGGAACCTGATAATCAGTTTTGTCTTCTCTGGGTATTTCCCTGCCTCAGCTCCCTGCCAGCTCTTTGAAGATGAGCAAGGTGGTTCAGGTAGCACTATGGTGCCTGTGACCGAGCAGGTATATTGTACTGTCTCAGCAAACACTTGCTAACTCAAGCACCACTCGACCACGTACTCCCTTTCCATCCTTGTAAGAGTTTAGAAGGAATTCAGTGCCCACCAACATTTGGACTTAGGTACTTCTTACACAATTCTTTGAAACTGGGTAGGTGACTTAGCAGAAGATGAACTCATGGACGTATGAGAGATTTAGCTATTATTAAGGGACCCTTGAAATCCTCACATGCTCCTTGGTTATGCATGTGGGATTATTACTGCTCAAGAGGAAGAGAGCATATCCTGCCTGCTAGCAGAGAAATAAAGTCAGGCTTATGGCATGGAGAAAGTTTTATAAACTGGATGAGCAATGTAGAACTGCATCAAAGATCTGCTAATGAAATCAGTCATTTAGATCTCTTTAAATGATATATTAACATGTTTCAATTTTATTGCTTTTTTTTTAAGTGAGCACTTTTTAAATAACTTGAAGATAATGTCTCAATGAACTGGTGCCATCATTTCTTATGCTCAGATTATATAAAATCTTCAAGGATATGGTTTTAGAATAGTATGAATTAAAGTTAGTATTTTTTTTTTACTGGTTAGAAGGAGGATAATAACAATTGCTTAATAAGGGGATATGGACAAATGGTGCCAGTAAGGCAGAATGGGAAGCATGTGGGCTTTTTAATTCAATCTCCTGTACCTACCTATGGAAATGGAGGTGAGTTAGTCTCCTGAATACTAGGTTTTCTTGTTAAGTGAGGACAAAATAGCTTGCCTTTTAGAGTTATTATAAGGTTTTGGAGTAGTACATAAAGAACAATCAGTTCATTACTCAACCCGTAGTAGAGATTAAAGCCCCTAATTCTATGAAGTAAGTGCAAACCCTTGCCTTCCTTCAGTTTATCCCTGTGTAGGATATGGCCTGATTGTAGCATGGCTTCAGACCATAAATAGAGCAGAAGAACTTGGGCACTGAACTCAGAAAGATGGGTGCTCAAATGGCTTTAATACTATCGCTTTGACTTCTGCAACTTTTTCTCTATGCATCATTTTTTTTGTCCTCTGTAAAATGTGGAACATGATAGTATCTACCTAGCAGGGTTATTGTTGGGATTGAATGAGAGGAGCTGTTGAAAGCCCTTAATATGGACTTGGTGCATAATAAATACTCAACAGATACTAATTATCATCAGCTACCTATTATCCAGTGTTGCTTTACTAGGAAGTGGGTATCAGGCTCCCCCTAGAAAAGGGCTTGCTCTCTTCACTGAGGCTTGCTCTGCAAATAAGCTTGCAGTTCAGTATTACTGAGGGTGTGAAAGCCACTCTGGGAGGGGAACAGAAGTGGGAGCCTTGCTCTACACCCCTCCCCCCCATTCAGAGGCTGTAGGGCACTAAGAGAAGAGGCCAGATCTGCATGGGAGGTTATAGAAATGGAAGAATTATCCACCTAGGGCACTACCACAAATGGGGGTTAAAGAAGAGATTCCTCCATATGGAGTGGGATTGGAGACTTCAGAGAAGTGCTGGGCATTTATTTTTATTTCAGGGGCCTGAAATAATAGCACAGAATTAAGAAAGCACATTTGTGAAAAGGAGATCTCTTTGGAAGACCTGCATCTTTCTTAAATGCAGAGAGAAGTGTTGACAGAAAACACGTAACTGGCAGTACACTTCCCAGAGCAGAGAAGGTATCCCTTTCTTATGCCAGTGCTGCCCAGGATAGAGGTGGCCATGACTTAGCACAGAATAGCTGGGGCATCGAGCAGTATGGGCAGTTTCTGCCTCCCACAGTCTGTAACCTTTCCCAGGTACAGGCAGCCTAGACTGAAGGAAATGATTCAGCCTTCCAAGAGATAATCATTTACCTGGGATGTGGATGTAGAAAGATGATAGGTAGCAGTTGACCAAATATAGAATTCTTCAGTGTCTTCAAACGGGATCCTTTTCATGAGGAATGTGAATCAGCTGTGTCATCCATAGAGGGCTATCCTTCTGAGATGTGTTCTTACTCTCCATTTGTTACTCCCTCTCACCTCCTCCCCACTTAAAAAAAATAGATCCCCCTTGATCACACCTGGTATCATCTACAATTAAAGATTACTTTAAATGCTGACAATGCCCCAAGCTGTTCTTCAAGACGATCTCATTCTACTTAGCAGTGCCCTGTGCCTGCTGATCCCACCGCAGTGTTTTCTCCGTTGAAGACATTGCCTCAACAAAAATCTGTTTTAGAGTTTTCCTTGCTTCTCCATGCTGAATTACAGTCACAGTCAATGGCCCACTTGTGTGTAGTTCAAGAAGCAATTAAGGGCTCTTTTCTTCGAACAAGCAAGGGAGGGGGTAGAGAGAAAAATGATCATTACCCTGATGAGTCCTCTGCACAACTGAACAGTTCACAGATCTTTGATAGCATGAGTTCCCCCACGCTGAAACCCATCTCTGTAACTGCCTTCTGCAGCCTCTCTTGCTGTCAGATACTCAAGGGTGGGTCAAGAACTCATATGTCATACAGTTGGAGCAGCCCAGCCTGACTTAGGATTCTGATGAAATACAGTTGTACCAGCTTCACAGTAATCCACAGCAGGATGATGGTGTCATTGGAAACTTAAAAAGTGGCAACTTCAGAGACCCCCCAAGTAACCTTGCAGCCTCTATTGTAAGCCTTTTGTTTTATCCCAGGGAATTTATTATAATCAGAATATGGTTGTCTTAACTTTCTGTGCTTGTCTATGTGAATTGTGTCTATCTTTAGCTTGTGTGTTCGTAGAGGGCAGAGATCTTTATCTATTTTCTATCATACCGTGTCTAACATAGAGCTGAATATAGATATTTTTGTTAAGGTGATCAGTGGATCCCCTCCTTGATGTTTCTTAACAAATATCTGCTATGTGTGGAATAGTATGCCAGGCCCTGGGAAAAGACAAGCCATCACGTGTCAGTGGTTTTTGAAGAACAGGCACCACTCAGCTAATAGCATTATCATCACTTGGTAATGTGTTTGAAATGTATGTCTCTTGGCCCTCCTCTCAGAAACTCTAGAGGTCACACCCAGCAACTGGTGCTTGCATAAGCCTTCAGGCACATTCTGACATGTGTTCATGTTTGAGAAACACTGATCTAATAAACCCCTTCTGGCCCTCTGGCACCTATGAAGACTGTTCAATGAAGAGGAGACCTTGGGTCCTAGCAAGACTACAGAAGTGGGGACTGAGCTGCTTTGAGGTGAGGATAGGCTTTAACACAACCTCCCAGCTGCCTCCACAGGGTAACAATATGGCAATTTCCTGCCTTCAAGGAGCCAAAGAGTTCACACAATCTCATGATGTGATAGAGCCATTCTTGCCTTGAAGAGCATATCTCCCTCTTCTGTTAAGATAGAAGGGCACTGACTCTTGATCAAAATCTAAGCAGCTATGGTATGAAGAGAAGTTTAGATATGGAAGACTTGGGTCAAGGCACAGGTCTGTTGCAGTAGCTTTGGGACTCTGGGAAAATCCATTAACCTCGCTAAACTTAGATGGACCTGAGTTTCCCCATCTCAAAAACAGAGTTAATTATATTTGCCCTATCTATTTCATAGGACGTTCTGCTCAGTGGAGATAGGGGTCAAGATAGGATTTTGCCCAAACTCACTTCTCCACTCAGATTTCTGGATGAAGGTGCCCTACCAACAAGACTATCTCAATAGGGACATAGTATAGTTACTCTATTAATCCAATGCATTTATATTTGTGTGTGTACAAGTGCACATGCACTAGATTGCTTCTCTGATAAGGGAAGATAAAACATAAGGCCAAGCCATGTCAACCTAAATGAGACCTTCCATCTCCACCTCTGGCCAGACTCTATGTCCAGGCATGAGCAGCTGGGTCCCCAAGCATGACAAAGGTCAGAGTGTGAGGACCACAGGAACCTGAATTGAGCCTGCCCTCTACAAATGCCAGAACAAGAGAGGGTTGGGAATCTAGAAGCCTGCATGAGAGGAAAGTAATCCTGTCAGCTGTGATCATGATCCAGAGATGGTCGGGCTACAGTGTATTGAGCATGCTCCCTCCTGTGGGAGGAGCTAGCAAGGAGTGGAAGGTAGAGATGCAGGTCTGAACTAATCCCTACAAGACTCCCCTCAAACATGAGCATGCTCAAACTCTACTTTCTAGGGTAGGAATTCTTCCTTAAAGTACAAACACTGGGAGAAAACAGAAGTTCTCTTCTTCCTCATTAGCTAAACAATCACTCTGAAAATGTTAGCAATTCATATGTGTGAGATACTGTATTTATTAATTCTTTTCTCCAGTTCCCCTGTGCCATGACACCCAGTGGACCCTGAGGACCGTCGTTAGCAGGTTTGGCCCTTCGCTGCTTAGTGGGCAGTGATGGGGATTGGTGGCAGGAGTAGGTAGAAAGCTAGCTCAGCTTGATTGGACTCTTGCTGCTGAGGGAATTCAATGGATTGGGCAGAAAGGAAGATAGAGTGGAAAGACTGGAGGTCAAGAGGAGATTTAAGTCATAGGAAAAGACTCCATCAGTACAAGATGGGAGGGAGCCTATGAATGAATGCTTCAAATAGTGGCTGGTATTTGTGACTTATGTTGTAGACTCAGGTCTGTTGAATGGGTAGATTTGCTAATTCTAAGATGTGGAGATAGGACACGTTTTGGCCTAACCCTGTAGCACATCAGAAACCCTAATCCCACCACTACTATGTGGGACCTGATTGTGTGTCTTCATGCTACCCTGTCCCTCCTCTTCCTCCCCAGCCTGCAAACTGTAGCCACCCAATGCTATGTATGTGCCTGGTCCCCACAACCACCCTTTTTAAAAAATACTCTAGTGCTCTGCCACCTGCCAGGGCTGGAGCTTCCTCCACTCCAACATACCAGAGCGAGATCCTGAGAGCCCTTTCCCATGGTGGTTAAACTCTCTGTTCTCTCATTGCATATTACATTTTTATAATTTCTCCAGTGCTAACACTCACCCATTAATAAACATAACCTTTGACTGGAGACGCTCATCACTCTGTTCCATCTATTGACAGAATTATAGGTATTCTGAGCAGGGCAGCAGCATCAGGTTGTACAGATATTGCGTCTAGACAACTTGAAAGGGTGCCTTCTACATGGTGATCTATGCATGTAATATGTGAACACACCTGACAGCCCTGAGTTCCATGGATACGATATTATTTGGTCACACTTATTTGCTTATTGTAACTTAGACTGACAAATTCAACTTTGCTCAGCTCCATGGCTCCTTGCAACAATTGGCTTTTAGGGTGAAAGTGAGAAAAGAATAAGTTCAGACATAGTGCATAGTTTAAGTCAACAACTAAGTCTGGGTGGAGTTCATAATGACAACCATTACTCTCCCATCCCACCTCACACCACTAATACTTGCTTATTGAGCACCTGCTATATGCTGGTCACATACATGGTTGAAGGACATTCCAAGACTTTCTCTAACTGCAATTTGGCAGGACCGTTGCTTTTTTCTAAATTCAAAGTGACATGTTACACAAAGATGAAATCTAAGCAGCTCCCTTAAAGGTGGCCTTGAGGAGTAGACTTAGGCCTGCTGAGGACATTAAGATCTAATAGAGAAAGCCCCCCCCCCAATTTCTAAGGTTCCCACACTTGCTCAGCTCACAGTACCTTTGTGCATCAGTAAATTTTTCACCCCCTAGGCCAAGAAAAATACCTAACATTTATTAATAGTTCCAAAAACTCAATATTTGTAGTCTGTGCTCCCTAACAGAGGTCACTGTGTGACCCTGGAAATTTAAAAATACCTGTGGCTTTCTAAGAGTTTGCCACAGCCCACAGTTTGGGAACCAAGACTTTAAGCACACCTGAGACAAAGGAGGTGGAGCTTAAACACTTGAGTCTACCAGAAGTCTGCCACTGTCATGACATTTTCCCCTGGAATAGTCCAGTAAAATAATGAAAAAAACTTTTATCCAGTCCATTGGGAAGGAAGACAGTTTGGGGGAAAGAAGGTGATTTTGATAAGTTTTAGGGAACTGGTAGACATTGTCTGTTTCCTTATAAGCATTTCAGTATCAGGATCAATTTCAGGCCGGGAGACAGAGTTTCTGGCTAAGAATCCCTTTGTGCCTACTTGCAGATGTGTTGCCTACAATTCAGTTTAGAAGCAATATTCTCTATTCTGGAACAACAGAATCATTGCCAAGTCTGTTTCTGAGTCTGTATCACTGAGTAGACCTTTGGCTACTTTAGGTTAGGGTCCAATATACAGTAAGTGTTTAATGTATGACCTTGAATCATATAACTCCTTTATGGCTTCTGTTTATTTTTATTCCTCAAGTGGTTTCCCTAATGAACATCACTACTATCATTCTTTGGTCTTGTTTTTCTAGGGTTGCAGATAAAAGGTAGCATGAATACATCAAGCCTTGCAGTTAAGGCTGCATTTAAAGGCACAGGCTTATTCTTTCAAGAGCTCCCAAAGAGAAGTGGCATCAAGTATACTGGCATGGCTGTGAAGGTCCTGATGTTCCTCATGATAAATAGCAAGCACACCATTCCTAAAATGTCCCTAGGCTCTGTTCTGTAATTACCATTGTTCTAGAGTAGGAAGTCTTTGAAGACTTAATGGCATCCTACATTTTATAGTTAAGTTCAATTCTGAGTAGAAAGGCAAAGTTTTGGTTTAGGAAACCAAGAAACAGTATCTTGTGTTCATTGAAATGGACTGCTTGATATTTTGGAAAATGAGTGCATTGTATACCATTGAAATTTAGCAATGAACTTAGCAACAATTGTCATTTGTGGTGGGAAAACACAGTTGGGAAATTGAGGAACTCTAGCAAACCCCTCTTCTTTTAAAGTAGGTCTACCATGGAATGTCTGTCCCTAATCTAAAGATGGGTGAAGCATAATTATATTGACATAGGAGGTAGCTTGAGGAGGCAATACAGGACAGCTTCTATTTAATATTTACTGTAAGTCTGTACCTGATGAGATGAGAACTTCAGCTTTGGGATTTTTTTTTTTTTTTCCTGATTCTCTCCACAAGTCCATTTCTCTTTATCCCCTAGGCCAACATCATCAAAAATCCTTTGGGCTGAGGCAAGTCACAGCCCTGCAATATAAGCAGTGGTGCTATTGCTAGGCAGTTCATGCCATCTGAGAAATTGGAACCACTGAGCAATGAGTGATAGTGCTGAGAGGAAGTCGGCCCGGACAACCTTTAATAACCATTCCAACCCTGAGAGAGTCCATGCTTTTGAGATGTGAGCTGTTAATAATCCCACAGGGTCGTTGAGTGTCTTGGTTTTAAATAAAACAGGAGCAGTAAGGCAGCTTGTTGTGACAAATAGTACACCTGCTCACTGCCCTCTACCTTGCCTCACAATCAAACAAAAGCCCTTTAGCATATGAATCTTACCAAGCTGCTCAGAGGAGCCATTTATAGCACAGACGCAAGAGAGAAAAGAGCATTTCCAAGCCTTTGCCAGTTGTAGTTCAGAGCAGATATGGACTCTCTACTCTAGGTCTACTTCTTTTTTGCAATGAGTTGAGAAAAGATGCATATGGTGATAGTAAGGAGTGGATAGGAAGCCATACCTTTATAAGAGTCTTTTCCTTATTTGCTATAAACCACCTTGGGTCTGTCCAGGCCGAAATACCTGGAACTCCCTTTTCCTTGAACTCTGAAATGAAAACACTGACTTTGAACACTTACCACTGTCCCAACACTTCTATGATCTGTGTCCTGTTCTGAATGCTTTCCTTGTAGTAAAAATTCATTTAATCCTCAAAAAACAGTATTAGAACTGAGAAAGGGGCAGCCCAGGTGGCTCAGCGGTTTAGCGCCACCTTCAGCCCAGGGCCTGATCCTGGAGACCAGGGATCAAGTCCCACGTCGGGCTCTCTGCACAGAGCCTGCTTCTCCCTTTACCTGTGTCTGTGCCTCTCTCTCTCTGTGTGTGTGTCTCTCATGAATAAATAAATTAAATCTTTTAAAAAAAAAAAACCTGAGGAAATTACCGTCATTGTGATCCCTCAGTCCTCATTAGGGTCATATGATAGCCTGAGATGTCTATCTTGATCATTAGGTCACAAAAATGCTATTCCCAGGGGGCGGGGGAGCTAGGCTTTATAAGGTAAAAATTGTTTATAAAAAGATAAAATATAGCTTAGAAATTGTTTATAAAAAGATAAAATATAGCTTACATGACTTCCTAAAGATTTTATTTTAGAAAGAGGAAGAGGGAGGAGCAGAGGGGGAGAGGGACAAACTGACTCTGTGCTGATTGGAGCCAGACTCGGGGGCTCAATTTCACAACCCCAAGATAATGACCTGAGCAGAAATCAAGAGTGGGACATCAGCTGACTGAGCCACCCAGGCGCCCCACAGTGACTTTTTTAAATAAAAATGTGCAGAGAACAGACCCCACCTTACACAAAACATCATTTAGGTACCTGTAAGGTTGAGTTTTTTTGTTAAATGGTAGACCTTTTAAGATAGATTTATTTGAAGGTCATAGATGTATATAGTTCTTGGGACAGATAATCTCTCCATTCAACACTTAGTTATAATCTTTCTACTCTGATTCTTAGAGTAGTTTGAAATATGGAAATGTGAGTGATTTTTGCTTTTTTCACTCTGGGTATTATTCGATCATGACATAAAAATAGAAAGTACTGTATTTCTTGTAGGTTTATGCCAATGTACACAGTGGGGACTGAGAAAAGGGGGCAGGATGCAGGTAATACTATCTTTTCAAGAAAGAAAAAATTGAAAGTGTTTTGGCTTTCTTTCAGTAACCTATCATTTGTAACTTCTTCCCCTCATTTACAATCATGTCCATTTATAAACAGTAATTTGCTCTTACAAACATGTACTGTAGTTAGAGTTCTTTTGGGAGCAATTGGTGCTCTTTCTCTGTGACATCATGAGCATTTAAAAAACTATAATTATAAATATCCTCTCGAGTAACAAAAAATAGTAAAAAGAAAGACTTGGGGAATCTGTCTAGAGACTAATTGTTTCTTATTGCTTTGTCTCTGTATCTCCTGCTCCCACCCTAATCTTGGTAAATGGAGACACCTCCAAGATTCTTCAAAACTCAGTGTAAATGTTGCCTACTACAAATCTCTGAAAATATTCCTACTGTTTTGAGAACAGTATTTAGTATCAGTATGCTATTAATGTTGACCTTCCAATTCTGAAATCCAAAGAGTAAGCTTGGATTCCTTTGTCTAACACGGTGAATTGTGGGTTGTAGGCTTTTTTTTTTTTTCCTTCCCAAGTCCAAGGATATATCAACAGAATCAAGGTTTGTATCTCTCTGAGTGGTTTGAATTAGAAACTACTGGTCCTGGTGATACTGATTAGTGGTAGAAGACATGAGCATTAAGTATTTGGAGGAAAAGGATCAATATATCAAAGACCTACTCCAGTTTCATAACACTTGCAGTTACAGAGTGGCATGTCAACAGAGGAGACCATTAGATTACTAATGGGGTATTTAGAGAGGAAGGAGCAAAAGTAGAGTGTAATCTGAATATATAAACCGCTTATGTTCTTAAAGTCCAATTTGTACCTAGTTTTTTTTTTGTAACTCGGAATGTATTTCCCCGTAGGAACTATATTTTGCATGCTTTTGGACTCCCCGGCTAGCTTATAGAAATCTATGTCAAACATAATGTAGTTTTCTTCCAAAAGAGCACAGAATTAGTTATCATGTGGCCCTGGGTTTGAGTCCAAACTGTAGGATGTACTAGTTGTTTGGCCCTAGGCAGGTCACTAAAGCTTTCAGAGCTTCGGTTTATTCATACACAGAATTGACATGCTGAGACCCAGTGTTTGATATGGAGTAGATGTTCAATGAATGTTTGCTGACTGAATGAACAAAGGAATAAGCACATATTTTATTTCTGTGGGCAAAGTCCATACAAAGGATCAGAGACTTCTACAATTTCTGCTGCCTCACGGTGGCAATTTCAGGCCAGAATCTACAGAAACAAGGCTTCTCAAGGAGCCTTTCATGACAATTTATATGGTGGGGTTTTCTGTGAAGCACCTAGTAGCTGAATGTCTAGCTCCAGTAGCTTCAGAGGCAAGGCCAAGGCTTCACATGCACCTCTGCAGGCTCCTGTCCAACTAGAAGGCACATTGATGGGATATGGTGGCCATCTGTATGTTTGACTCAACACAAGTCACATGTTAGCAAATAAAGAACTTTGTGCATACATCTCCCTCTGGGAAATGTGACAAAGGGTATTAAAAAGATATCTTTGTTAGAAAATATATTACCTGTATTTTGATTGGCCCAAAGGAGGTAGGTGAATACATTTAAAATAATGAGATGGGGGAAAAAAATAGAAATGCATAATGTTATTCCCAGAAAGGAGCAGAAAGACACAGGGTATTATAGACTTTGAGGCAATTGTGCTCTGATTTGAGGAATGGACTCTGGATTTATCTTAATATGACCCCTGCTTTTCTAATTACAGTCAGTCCCCAAAACAGAGGGGAGGAGCAGTTGTGAATTTATCTTCTATTTCAGTGAGCACACCTCTGGAAAAAAAAATTCTTAAAATTTCAAGAGGAAGAACTTTCTTTTTCTTTTTTTCATTTATTTATTTGTTTGTTTATTTATTTATTTATTTATATTTTTTTCTTAAGGAATTGCTATATTTTGAGCTCCAAGGGCTGACAGCTGTTCTAGTTTTGCTTGGGGACTTTTTCACAATGTGGATTAATCAATGTTATGAACTGGGTCCGTGGGGTTTTGGGAATGTAATTGGTTTCAGATGACACTTTGCTAGTCAATCTGTGAAACAGCCGAATGTTGACACAGCTGAACAATTCCAGCTGTTTCCACTCGCCCCTTCCTCTTTCCCTGGACGCTACATCCTTTGCCTTTATTTTGTCTGCCCTCTCTCATTGTGACTTTGCTAAACTAATTTGTTATCCTTTCTGAAATTCTGTCTTGCTTTTCTCTCCTTCGGGATATCCTGGCTCCCCGTTTATTATATTCACCACCCAGTTTGATTTTGCAGAACTTTTTTCTTGGCTTGTATAGTTCTTAAGGAAATCATAGTTTTACCATGTAAGTTCCCTTTTTTTTTAATGTGGTGATCACCGTGGCTGTTTGTTGAAGGGTACACAGCAACAAATTTAGGTTTTACACAAGTGCTTAGATTCCCTGAATCTGTGGTTTCACAACTGCTTGATTAACCTTTTTATTTTTTTAATTACCAGAGGCATTCCATTGAATAAACAATACAAGCCATTAACTTCATTCAATGTGTAGCTGTATTTGTTACTGTATGTCCTTCTGAAACAGTGAAAAAGAGATTCAGGTGTCAGTATTGCTGCTAGAAAGGCATATGATTAGAAGGAAGGAATAAAAAAAAGACCAACCCTGACTTATGTACGGTATATTAAGTGTTTATATACTGTCAGGGGAATGGTTTGCAAATGGCTTTCAGTGGTTTTTCATTACTGGACTAATTTCTCTTTGTTTTTTCAAGATTACTTGTTTCTACATCTTACCCAGAGACGAATGGCTTAACTGCTTCTGTGTGCAATAAAAATTTGCTATTTTGTTGGAGGATGGGTTGCAGATCTAGAGCTAAATGAGCTAAAACCAAAGGATAGGACACCCAGATAGATACATTGGTCAATGTGATCATTCCAAGTAGCTGAGACTCTTGATACAAGCAAAGTAATCCCGTTGTGCCCAAAATGGTCTGTATTGACTAAGTGGTTGGCTCATATTCACAGTACAATTATGCAGCCACCTACTCTGCCTTGCTTGTGTAGATTTAGATGCACAGCACAATGATACATTCTGAAGTCAGAGGCAAGCCTAAGATGTCAAAGAATGTGGAACAATTGAGCAATTATCATGAGAATTTGGCAAATAAAAGCAATTGACATAGTGAATTTTTTCACATGTTTCCTCTTGCTACAGTTGTTAATGAATATGGTATCAGAGGAAACACTCTCAGGGGTGGAGACTATCTGACAGACAGGAAACAATAGGTAGATAGATGATGTCCTTTCTCTGGATGGAGAGCCATAAATAGTACAGGCACTTAGGCATTGCTGAGGAATGATCCAGGTTAACTCTTACCTAATTGTATGTGTAGTGAAACTTCCAGATCTTTTTAGCAGAGAAATACTAAAGTATTATGGCCCAAGTGTGCTGAAAAGAGGCAGAAGAGATCTGTATCAACAAAGCAAATGAAAAAAAATAAAAGAAAGTGCACTTGGGGATAAGCTGCCAGAATTTTAGGTGCTAACCCAGGAAATGGGTTTCTAAGTCATTCCAGACAATTCTTGGAAGACTGACCAAAAGCTGGTTATGGCCAAAAAGACAGAACAAGTGCTGAATGTCATCATGGAGGTCTCTAGAATCAAAAGCATGTCTGTGGCTGTGCATAATGTAATTTATAGCTGGACCAGTACACCTTAAGAACACTGAGCAAACCAAGGGAAGTTCTAAGAGGGATAATTAAAGTAACTAAGGGACTTGAGGCAAATAAATATACTTTATTTAAGAAGTGGTGAATGAATGGGGAGATTTCTAAGATTAGAGTGTGAACCCAGGCTCACCAAACATGGCAGCAGTACATACTCTGAGGGTAAAACCAGAGTGTATTGGATTAAGAACACCAGTGTTCACATCCTTGTTCTACCATTCATTTGCCTGACCATAGGCATTTCTAATCATTCTGATTGATTTTTCTTATCTGAAAAAGGAAGAAGTCACAATCTTGAAATAGTTTTACAATTATCAAATAAGATGTATATGTGGAACGCTTGCCATAATTCTTGAAATTCATTGAGGCTGCCATCACCCCCCTGGTCATCAATCACATCATTGGTGTTTTATTTTTAATAAAAAATAAATTTATTATTTGGTTAAATAAAGTTGGTTAGAAGTCTATCTAAATGCTATTGTACAGGTTAAAAATTAGAGTTTACAAGTTTGAGATTAATGTACACGTGTCAATAATGGTTAACTAGGGAGAGCTGGAAGTATGGTGGCTAAATCTTTGGCCTTTTGATACTGAAATAGAGTGTGGACTCATTCCCTTCTACAACTGTACCTTAATGTGAATGCCAGAAATGACCATGCCTCAGTGGAGTAAAGGTCTGTCCTAGCCACCATTTTTTCCTGGTCTTATTAGCTGCTCCCCCCCCCCCCTTTTTTTTCCATGGCATGTAGATCTAGGAGAAGGAAGTTTGGACTTCTTGTCTTGAGAAACCATGCTTTTACCTACTTGGATCTAAACAAAACAACAACATAAAACAGAAAGGGTTTTCTATATTCTTGAGAAGTATGCCACCTTTTCTCACTATCCTTTAGGTCCTAGGCTGTTTAGATCTTTATCATTTGCTCCAAAACAAAACCCCAAACCGTTTCTTCTGGTGAAACCCTAATTTTGTAGTAAATACTTAACATTCTCAAGTTTTTGTCCTGAAATGTTTTTAGGGCTAAATAACTCCTGTCTCTTTCTGTTTCCATAGTGCCTGTCTACCACTTTGGAATCATTAACCTCTTTTAAAAACTGATAGATGGCTTGGAATGTAGATGAGAGCCAGTGAAGTCCTGCAAAATGAGTGCTTACAATAAAAAAAAAAAAAAACAATATTAGACTTAGTAAATTTCTCAGACAAGTAAGCACAAGAGAAAGGCCCAAATCCTACTCCAGAAGTGGAGCATTGATTCAATCCACTGCTTTCTACTAGGATACTTCAACCAAGTTGCAACCAACCTTGAAGGGAATACCAGCCATGGTAGAAAAATTCTTTGCTTCCTGGGTAGAACAGAGAAGCCATTGGAGAATATGAAATATAATCAGACTAAACTCTGAGCAGAATCTTGCATGAAGGAAATGGATTATGCAGGCATACCATTCTTGCTCTGAGATCCTTTGTCACCCAATTTTATAGTCAAACTTGTACCAGCATGAGGTATATGTTAGATTTCTTGAATGGAAGAGCAGGAAGCCTCTAAGATCAAAAAAGACTGTCAGAGGTGGCACTGTCCAGATATCCAGCTCTTACCAGCTTCCACAAGGGCAACCTTATCGACCTCTAACTCCTTTCATTCATTCAGAAGATGGTTTTTGAGTATTTTCTTTATGTCAGTCCCCTTTGTTGCCCTCATGGAACTTGTAGAGAACCAAGACCTTGATCAACCAGTCACTAGAACACTGGGAAATGGCAGCTGCATTGAGTGTTGCAGAGGAGAGGAGGGTGATGCCCTGAGCAATAGTGAGAAGCATTGACTTGGGTCAGGGCAGACTCTCTTGGGGAAATTGCAGTGAAACCCAGATCATTAAAAGTGAAACCTCGCTAGGCAGAGGGGAGCTGAAGATGTAAAGTTTATATGGTGCCTACCAGCAAGGAGCTCCCAGTCTAAAGCAGTTGTGGTTCATTAGGGTACCTGCTACCTTTGTTTCAGGTTTTCCTAGGGATATTTTGTTAGCCCCTAGAAGGGAGATGAAAAACAGTATGGGGGGAGGAATTATCTTCAAGGGCAGTGACATCTGAATGGAGCTTTGAATGATAGCACTACAGATAGTTTGTGAAACATCCTGGAGCCTTAAATACAACTTTAACAAAATTGCTTTGGACTCTGATTCTCCAAGCTTGATATACTCCCAAACACTGAGTGATTCTTTTTTAGTATCTACGGGGGCAGATAGGGAAGAGTGAGTGAGTAACTAGCTCAGGGCAAGCAGTGAAGCAGTTTAAGGATGAGGGGCCATGGGATGAGGTGGAGAACTTGTGGAGTGCTAATTGCTCCCACGTCGGATTGCATCTTAAATTCTAGAATTGTACTTCAGTGCTAGGAAAGGGATGAGCAGATTGTGCAATGGTTTTTCTTGCTGCCTGATGACTAGGGGAAGCCTTAGTGCAGGTAAGGGTGGTCACTCAGCCATCTGCATGGTCTCTCCACCACTATCCATGATGAATCCTGAAGAATCTTTTTCCCACTGTGCACCACTGACATCAGAGGAATCTGGGGAGGCTGTTAAAACGACACTCCCTTGGATGCCACCTTAGACTTGCAGAGTCATTATGAAGAGAGAAGTGTCTGCATTTTTAACAAGCTCCCTACGCACACTCTCACATAGTCTCAAGTTTGTGAACCCTAAAATTTGCACTGGGATTTTAGGCTATGTGTGAATACTGGGTTATAGCCCAAATATGATGGCATGTAGCTCACTAATATAAAGCCAATAAGATTGGGCCATGCAAATGTGCCCTCTGTATTGCAAAAATAAAAGGAGTTGTTCAAATAGTTGGTGCTAAGAAAGTACAGACTGAAATTACCTAGACAGCCTTCTTAGGTAGAAACAGTGGCTCAGGGGGAATCAAAGTTGTTCTCAAGGATGCGATGTGAGTCCGCACCTGTCCCTTCAGAATGCGATTGCATAACTGCACACAGGCACTCCCTCCCTCCAGCCAGAAGGCTCATTACGTAATGCTGCCAATAGGCCCCTATCACTTTGTCTTCTGATTCCGTTCATAAAATGTGCTGTGTCGACCTTTGCCATCACAGTTGCCCTCGAGGTCGACTCCAGAATGCTGGCTGAGAGATTTGAGACATCACCAACACTACAAGTACTAACACTTTGTATGGAAGCAAGAGGGAGGTGCAGCAAGGTAAAGAGATGGGCCCAAGGTGTCAGAGAAATGGAGTTCAGGTTCAGGTGCAGAACTGGGCCATGTTTTTCCATTTACAAGAGAGCTAGGCCAAACCTGCTCTCCTTTTATTTTGTAACACTGGTTCATTTTTCAGTTTTCACAGGAATCCTGATCTGAAATGACCTGGGATTTTTAAGGTGAAAAGCTGCCAATTAGTGTTCTTACTATTCTATAACCACAGTAGTTAATATTTACTGAGCACATACCATGAGGGAGGCAGTGTGTTCAACTTTATATACGTTAGCCATCTGATCCTCTAAGCAGACCTATGGAAGTAACTATCCCTATTTTAAAGATAAGGAGACTCGGGCTTGAGAAATTTCCAAGAACCCTTCCAAGGAGATACAACTGGCAAGTAGAAGACCAAGGATACCAGCCAGGCCAGCCTGACTCCAGGATATTATTTTATATCTTATTACACTGTTGATCATGTTGATAAACCACAAAAATTCCTTCTGTACAGATACAAGTTCAGGTAAACCTTATCTGAATTCCTCTTTACATTTTACATTTAGATGATAAAAGATATTAAGCATTTACTTGACACTAGGTTCTAGATTAAATAACTTGTTGCTTCATTAAGTTTTATTAATAGAGTATAAATACTCCAGTGTGTTCCCCTTCTATGCCTCCTCTTGCCCCCCCCCCCCCACTGCCATGTTTTTTATAAGCTTGTTTTTTTGGTAAAAGAACCTAAGATGAAGAGAATCTGTGTTTTCTGCGGAGCCAGATTTTTTCAGTTAGGAACAACAGCAACTCCACAAAGACATTGAATATTAGTTAGTCTCTACCGGGAAGCTGCGTTGGTGGTGGTGCCATTCTTTGGTGTGCCTTGATTTATGGACTTCTCGAGGCCAGCTGGTGCGTCCTGCAGGTCAGCAAGCACACTGTTCAATACATCTGACTTGATTCCTCACTCTTCACACCTTACATTACTATCCTCTTGTGCTCTGGGTCTCAGTCTCACATAATCTACTCAAGCTCTGTAAATTCTTTTTCAGATGATTCTAGTAAGTTAGAAAAACTAAGTATGGAAAAAGAGCTGACATGAAGTGGAATGTCTTACTCTACCACATATTTCCTCCCAGGTTTTTTTTTTTGTGGGAGCATCTCCCTAAACCTCGAAAGTCAGCGTGTAAATACCCTCACTCAGAGATGGAAACCGTATTTCCCTGCAGACACAGAGCTCCTGTCTGTCCCCATGCATTTGGGAAGGAGTGTAATCACTGTCATCACTCCAGATAGGAATGCCATGTGGACACTGAATGCATAAATTATTATACACATGAAATGCAAATCCTGCCCAGGGACTCCTTGAGGCTGCTCATCTGAGAAGCAGTAGTTACAAACATGCTGAGCCTTTATCCAAGCTGTTCCCTCTGCTCGAAACACCCTCCCCAGCTCTGCTCTGCTAGGCTCACTGCTCCTGATTTTCGACATTCCACTTGAGCGCCCTCCTCTGAGACCTCTACCCTGATTCCATCCTAGCTGGATGGGGGATTCCATCCTCAGCCCCCAACTGCTCTTCTGACCTCGGGCAGCTTCCATACTGGACTTGGTTATCAATTTTTATTTGGCCAGATGTGGTTTTCAGGGTTCCCAGAAGCCTCTCCAGAGAAACACCAGTCCAGAGGAATGCCCCTTTCCAGCCAAGGGAGCAGAGATAGATCCCTTGCTGCTGCTTCTCATTAGCATCTGCATCACTTGCTTGGGGTGTGGGGACTGGGATCACCAGCATGACTGGCCAGGAGCCACTATGTGGCACTCCTGGAGTTCATCACCTAAATGGGGAAGGGGCATACTCTAAGTGGGGCCAAAGGGGCTACTTGCTCTACCTGGGAAGTTGTAAATGAAATGCAAATCAACTAGCAGTGCAGCTTTGCAGTTAAGGGGAAGGTAGCTGAAAGCAGGGGGCTCTGAGAAGAACCCGAGCTGTATCTTAAGTACAAGGCTAAGAAAGAGACAAGGAATGGGAAGCACGGCCCAGTGCCACCTCCTAAGTTCTACACAGAACAGTCAAAGCCCTGAGTGTGGGCACATGCCTTTGTCCCTGCTGAAGATGTGCCATTGGCCTTGTCCACAGTCACATATTCAGAGCAGGGAAGACCTTGTGAAGAGGAGGCAGTGTCCCCTCTGATGCACTTACTCTATGCAAGAGCCTGATACAGTGATTCATAATAGCCTATCTTTTTGCAGGCCTCCTCTGCCCAGCAACTAAAGCAGTGGCTTAAATTTCCTTTTAATACTTGCAATTAGAGAAAGGCTATGTAAAGCTGAATTATTTTCACTATATCCAGGGATGGATAAATCACAAAGGGCTTCAGGGCTGGTACGTAAGAAAACTTAAAATCTGGGAATTACGCTGTAGAATGAGGGATGAGGCCAGAAGCTTGTCCGCCTTGTGCCAGCAGCACCCCCACTAACACCATCCATGCCTCACATCTGCACAGGACACCTGTGTGCCTGCCGTCTATACCAGCATTACCCTAATAACACTTCCTTCCCTGTCCTTTAAGGCCAAACTCCAGGGGGAGGAAAGATAGCTCCTCCTTCTTAAAGACTTGGGGGATATTCGCTTTTAGATTCAGGCAGGGTATTTTAAATTATCTTCGATGTTGAATTCTAGCCTTTTACTTGTTTTAAAAAGTGCTAGAGGGGGCGCCTGTGTGGCTCAGTCAGTTGGGTGTCTAACTCTTGGTTTTGGCTCAGGTGGTGATCTCAGGGTCGTGGAATCGAGCCCCAAGTTGTGCTAGACAATCAATGGGGAGTCTGCTTCAGATTCTCTGTCTCCCTCTATTCTTCTCCCAGTTTGGGTACTTACTCTCTTTTTCTCTCAAATGAATAAATAAAGTCTTAAAAAATAAAAAATTTTAAGAGGTGCTGAGGATGTGACTACTGACTTCCAAACTACTTTGGTCATGGGCTCTTTGGGTGGGGAAAGCCTAAAATTCTGGTGATGGAGTCCCCAGTTTGAGCAGCCAGTGGTGGTCTATGGCCAAGAAAGGGGTTGTCAACTCTGGTTGGAATCTCCTCACTTCATTCCCTACTATGGGCCTCTCAGGGTCTGCCACACTCCCTCCTGCCCTGGCATGTCCAGGGAAGGCCCTTGTCAAGTGCCTGCTCTTAGGGTGTGTTGTCATGGCAACCACCTGGGACCAGGCCAGGGAGAAGCAGGCTGCTACAGTGCATCAGCTCTAGCTGAGCAGAATGTGGAGGGGAAGGTGAGCCAAGAGGGTGCGTGAAACGGGAGTCTGGACACCAGAGGACCAGGGAGCATGGTTGTCAGGTGCTCACTTTTATATCATGGGATGCCAGGTGTTGCTGGGGGGAGCCTAAGAAAAGGTGAAAACTGCAAGAAGGTAGTTTCCAATCCATTCCCTTAACAAGCATTAACTGAGTAACTCTCTGGAAACACATCCTGCAGTAGAAGATGAGTATTAGTCAGATAATATGGTCATACCTCTGCCTCTAGAACTAATAATCAGATGGCACTAATCAGAATGACATATATTGTTTTTTTTTCAAATACGGAACTGTGGTGTTTTGATTCCATCTTTTATATTTTATGAATTACATCATTATTGAAGGTAAACCCCCCCCCTTTTTTTTTCCGTGACTAGACCTGTTGGTTGCCAAAACTGGATCTTAGAACCTACTGATTTTTCTCCTCAATACCATTTGGCTTGTCCCAGCTTTTTGCTTAATTCCTATTTAGGGACAGGAGAGGTAAAGAAAATTGAGAAGCCCATAAATAGCAGGAAATTCTGAGCTCTAATTTCCCCATGGGAGGAAAGATTCTGTTGAGGTAAATTACAATAACGTATCTCAAAGCAGATTTTGAATGGAGTAATGGAAGATTTCCACAAACCTCTGTCCTTCCAGAAGAGAGAGTAATTGCTCATACAATGTCTTGTAATAAATAGGTGCATTGAGAAAACTTTTTGATAGGCAGGGAACTTAAGATGAACTATCCTTCACGTGACAATTAGATATGACTTACTGTTGGTAAACATCACTGTAAGGTATGCAGTGAACATCTAACTGGACTCGTTTGCCAACAGTTCAGATGCCCTGCATGTTAGGTGTTGTTTAGTGAGCAGGGATTGTGGTGGTTCTGACTCAATGAAAGCAACTGGGAATTCTTCCCTCACCCCCCCCCCCCTTGCTGCCAAGATGTAGACATCCCCTGAGATTCAGTTACTGGCTTTGTTTTTCCTCTGCTCTTTCTTTAGGACACTGTTATGTCCTCATAGCCATAACCTTCATCTGCCCATCAGAAAAGCAAGGATGTAACTAACAGACATTAGGAAGGAAGATGCAGGAATAACTATGTATCACTGGGGTGTGGGGTGGTGGTGGACATAGTAATTAAGAAATCAAAATTGGGACGCCTGAGTGGCTCAGCGGTTGGGCTGAGGTCAATGATATGACCAAAAGCAGCGCCTTTGGCTCAGGCCATGATCCTGGGTTCTGGGATCGACCCACATCGGGCTCCTGTGAAGAGCCTGCTCCTCCCTCTGCCTATGTCCCTGTGTCTCTCTCGCTCTCTCTGTGTCTCTCATGAATAAATAAATAAATCTTTAAAAAAAATCAACGATGAGGGGCACCTGGGTGGCTTAGTTGTAGGTGTCTGACTTTTGATTTCGGCTCAGATCATCGTCTCAGGATTGTGAAACTGAACCCCAAATCAGTCTCCCCGCTCAGTGTGGAGCTTGCTTGAGATTCTCTCTCCCTCTGTACCTCCCCTTGCATACACACTTTGTTCTCTAAAAAGAAAGAAAGAAGACCTCTGTTTCTTAAATTTCAACGTGAATCACCTCTATGGGAATGCTTTAATCACTACACATTCACTTGCTTTTCCAAACGACTGTCTCATCTTCCTCCAAACTGGAGTGTGCCCTGTACCAACAGGTTACTTATTGAGCATTTCTTTTGTGCTAGACATTGTGCTTCAGGAGCTTAGAACAAAGACCCATTAGATGCAGTTTGTCTTTGCCTAGTTGACACTACAGTGGACCACCCTGACTAATCATAATACAGTGTATATTATCTGGTTAAAGTATGAGTGCTGAGTCCTGGAAGTAGAGACAAAGTGCCTCAGGATTCCTTGTGTCACTACTGGCATCATTCTGCTGGTCACCCCAGTGTAAAATCTAGTTTATCATTTATTTCTTCCTCTGGTCCCCAGCTCACTCTGTGCTCTTCAGTGAGTCTGAAACCTTCCTGAAGTTCCTCATGTTACTCTCTCACCTGTTTCTGCCACTGTTTACATCCCTGGCTTTCCGACCACTTCCCTATGTACTGTCTTCCTTGTTTCCTAAGTTGATTTCTTTGAACTGCCTCTTCCTGGTCCATCCTGGACCCCTGTAGCACAGTAGTGTTTCTTAAAACATTTCCTTCCTCCCCAGCTGGCATCTCATGTATAGTCACTCATTTCAGCAATTGCTGAAGGGGTGCTTAGAATCACTAGATGCTCCCCATGCCTTTGGGGATGAACTCCCATCCCCAGCCTGATTTCCAGTCTGGCTGCACTCTTCTTTCTGACCTATATCTCCCTCCACTGTAAGCATGACGTTCCAGCCAGCACTTTTTTCTCATGGACTCATGCCATGCCTTGAATGTTCCTGTCTGGTTTGTTCTTATTCTTCTTCCTTCTAGGCCATCCAGATGCCCTATCAAGGTCTAGGTGAAATCCATCATCCTTGAAGCCCCCCCTGACTCCTCTAGCCATAAAAGAATAGCACTTTATCCAGTCCGTAGCAAACCATATTCCTGCAAGGATGGCCCATATAACCCCTAGTCCCCTTAATCCGTTATCGAATCTCTTCTTAAACTTTGTTAAGAACTAACCAGCCATCATTGAGCTTCCCTAGTCATAGTGGGTATGTTTTTTCATAAAAATGGATCCCTGAATGAAGAGAGAAATTGGGGGAACACTTGAGTTCCAAGTACCTGTTAGAACAGTGGGTGACTCAAGTTAGTGATGGGTCCAGTAGGAGGCCTCGGACAAAGACAGATATTTGTTGTGTGCTTTCTCATCCCCAGAATTCCCTGTTGTAAGAAAAGTAGAAGGGGCAAAGAAACTGAGGTTTCTACAGATGTCTGTGCTTCCGAGGTGGCCGTTGTACACTATATGTGGGGTGCCTTAAAGATGAGCATAATTGTTGTTACTTTCATTATTATATGCCAGTGTTTTGAGTAGACTCCAAATATCATGTGTTTCCAATTTAAAAATGCTTCATGTCATCTAAAGAAATGCTGAAGGCAGTTACCCTCCCCACCCGCCCCCAGCCGAAAACACTAAACATGATCATTCTGAGAAATGCTGGTGGAAAGATCAAGATGGAGGTGTGTGCAGGGGCTAGAAGTCACATGTTCATGAATTTCTGCTGTTGGGGGCTTGGCAGTCACATAATATTCTTGGGTTTTTCTTTTATACTTGAATATTAGAAAGGCAGGCCTAATGAAGTGCATAAAGCTGAATTAGAAGTGGGTTAAAATACCTTCATTTTATGGAAAGTATCCAGTGTAGAGTACCTTGCTTGTGCTTCCTTACTCTGTCTTCCTCTGGCTGTCGAGTCTAAGGAGACGTGGCAGCCTGAGATCCCCTTGGGTGCTCAGGAAGATCGGTGGAGGCAGACGCCTTTGATGTGCTCACCTACCAAAAATGTCACATCGCCACTGCTTCTGTTGTTTCACATTGAATGTGAATTATTCACTAAAAGGTTAATTTCAAGTCTTGTCAAGTGTAGATCATTAAAGGCCTTGCCTTTTCATGGCACACCAAAAAAACGTCAGGGGGCATGAAGGAAGGCAGATACAAAGGTTGAACAGGCCGGATGCTGTCAGAAGCCCTTTGGACAACCACGTTCGGAGTATTTTTATCTCGAGTCAGCAGAAGTAGTGATTGGTGACTTTTTTGCAATCGGAAACTGAATGGGTGTCTGCCTCTTTTAATGGTAAAACAGGCCCAGTCTACTCTAGGACTGACTTTAGTAATTGTTTTTTCGTTCTTTGCCTTTATTCTAGGGCAGAGAAGGCCCATATTTTTTTTTAAAAAATGTTTTTTATGTTTCTATTTGTTTTGATTTCTAGGACCGTGTTTAGATGACAAAAACACCAGATTGAAAGACAGTCCATCTGGTATCTTTGGCTTTCATAAAAGCCAGTTTGAATCACATCATAGTTGATCCAATGGCAGGAAAACACATATTTACTCAAAATATGGTTAATTTGATGTCTCTGAAGAGTCCTGGATATTGTCGCCTTGGACAGGTTAAGCTTTAATTTCTCCCCTTTTTAATTTCTTCGATGTGAGAAGCCTCATGAGCAGTGGAAGGAACTTGGAATTCAGAGAGACCCAGGTAGGAGTTCCAGGTTTTCCACTTTAGAGCTTTTGTCCTCGGGCAAGATGCTCAACCTCTGTGAACCCTAGTTTCTTCTATTGATGTCAGGATGTGTTAATACCTACCCTAGGATTGAGGGGAGGGCTAACTCAGCAGATCTACTCCTACCTGGTTTGGGAGCCAGCAAAGCAATAGTACACAGCCTCAAACTGGTGTCCGCCATTGATGTTGTTTCTTATTTTTTTAGTTTTGTTTTTCCTTGTTTTCGTTCAATATTTTCCTTTTCCTTTGCTTTAAAAAATAATGGAAGAAGGATATGGCTCTTCTTACGCATTCGCATTGAACACAGAAAATTGAATATTTAAGAGTTGTTGATTGCTTGTAAATAGCATGATTTTCTAAGACAAGTATTAAAGTGTGCTTTCCCATAACAGTACAGTTATGTTGAACAACTTGGAGTTATGGCCTCAGATAAAGGAATGTTACCTGTCAGGAGACATTTTACTCTACTGGATGAAGGGAGGAGAGTGCCACGATGTTAATTATTTAAAGCTACTTTTCCTGAAAACATCTTTCAGACCCTTGTGATTCTGTTTGTTGCCTACAGACATTGCCGATGCTATTGTACACTTCCATTGAGATGGTTCTAAAAATATATAAAAGGAAATTTTTGATCAGTGATAAAAGTTCAGGATGATCAGCCTTCTCTGCCTCTGCACTTTCGTTCAATATTGCTTTCAGACACCAGCTGGAGTATTTATTTGAAGCAGCCTTTTTCTCTCCCAAGTTATTTTGCACAGTGGACCTAAGAATGGCCCAGCAGATGACCTGAACGTCCAAAACACCTGCACGGGCTTTGCCAGGGAGGTGGCATGAGAGGTAAGTAGGCACAGATGTTTTCTTTGGGAACTGAAGTGATTTTCTGCCAAACAGTTTAAGGTACTCTGTAAACATTAGCCACAAAATAAATATTAATCCCCAACGTGGCCCTGCTCACTCAGGGAAGCCATGCTAACATTAGGAACATCTGTAATGAAGGGGGAGGAGAAATCTGAAGGACAACCAACCCCTACAACATAGTGAAACCTACAGTATTAAGCTCCAATGTAGAAAGAATGAATTCAGACTTCAAATCAAACAAGAGAAACCAAGAAAGAGAAGAGGAGGCCTAGCCTGGGCAAGGGGGCAGTGTTTGTCATCCTGTGCCAGAGCTCAGATGAGGATTTGATATGTGACATAGTTAAAGGGAGAGCCAGCCATGACTTCAGTGGCACAGCATGGCGAATTTGGCCTTTTTTCATAAACCGTGTGTGGTTTGATGGTGTCATTTACCCCTCGTGTTCATATGCCTCAAGCTCCTCAAAAATGCAGTATTGAAATAATACAGTTAATAACAGGAGATATGCAAATACTCACTGAAGGGACTTTGTTGGGCTGCTGAGTCTTACTTGGAGCAGAAATCAGAGGGCCACGTGTTGTGCCTTGGTGGAATGAGAAGAAATGCAGCTGGAGTCCTGATGCTGTGTGCCCCCCACCTCATTGTCCACATTACCCTGATTTCCATCTCAAAGGGGAGACTCCAGGTACTGATGGATGGAGACATTTTAGAAATAGAGGACGGCTGTGGGGAGAAATGATGAGGTACTCTTCTGTATATACGGGAGAACACTTGGCTGGAAAATGAAAGTTCAAGTGTCTTGAGTGGCCATGGGAGACACCACAGCCGATGGTTATTTCTGCTTCCTGCCGTATTGCTTCTTGTGACAGTTCCTGTTGTCTTCAGGAGAAACTGCATACATGTAAACAGACAGCCACGTGTGATGATGCTGGCTGAGTCCATCTTTAAACCTTTCCATCTGCCCATCACCATGCCTTTCGCTTTATTTTTTGCCCTTCGTGCGCAACTCACATGGGTTTGCTTAAAAACAGACTAGCGATTTCCAGGTCCCATCTACCACCCAGCAGCTTTGTGTTAAAATGTAATAAGGTTCATTTTACTTTGAAAGTGTTCCTCTTAAAAAAAAAAAAAAAAGCTTGGCAGGAAACAAAGAAAATAAAAGTCAGCTGTCTCCCACTCCCCCTTTTCCTTAGGTGTTGAATTTTCTGAAGGAAACCCTCCCCTGAGGATGTAATAGGTGCATGATGCTCCAGGAGTGTTAAAGGAACAAATGAAGTCCAAGCCTGCCTCACTATTGTATAGATTCCGACAAGTGCCTTCCAGGAGAAGCATTTGTCTGAATACACGCCCAACTCTTACTTGCTTGTTTTCTGGCTACAAAAATAACCATCAGCTGTGTTGTCTCCCTGGAACCCCTAAAAAAGGGAGAAGCAAGAATTTTGTTTTTGAGAGGCGTTCTCAAAGACTCTGCTGCCCAAGCTTTGTTATCCAAGTCAGCCTGCCCCGTCTCAGTGCCTCCCTGGACACCAGCTTCAGGACCAGCAGTGACGGGGGAATAAGGGTCACCCTGGCGTCTGTCCATTTGTTACTGCCCAGAGCCTGCGTGGTGGCTGCCGTGGAGCTGTGTCCCTAGCAGTGAACCCTGTCCTTGAGCTCTCTCTGTTGCCAGGAGGTCACCTGTGCAAGGCCTAATTACGTCTGGATGGAGAGGGAGCCAAGGAAGCCTTTTGTTCTTTTTTGTCAGTGTGAGTCAGTCGACCACCATTGAGTCTCGGGGGAAGAGGGGCAAAAGCCAGATTTTTGTTTTTTTTTTTTTAAAAAAACTGTTTTCACAGCTGACAGCTGTATGCAAACAGTAATAGTACATCACGATGAGCATTTTAAAATATGAGGAGTCAAGATTATTGGCTTTGGGTGAAAACCAAGTGATGTGGGACCAAGTGATGGAGTAGGTCCAATCACATCCGTCTCCCTCTTACAGCACGGACATTGGTCATTACAGGGACAAGAGCAGAAGCGATGTAGTTGGTTACATCTTTAATCATATGAAGTGATGAGCAAGAGTTTGAGATTTATTTTTCTTTAGGACACTGTATTTATGACACATTGCCATTTATCCCCCAAACGCACATATAGTGACTTAGGAAAAGATGTCCCCTTTGTAATCCTGTAACAGATACACAGCTAGGTAAGTAGGATGCAGACTGGACACTTGTGCAGGACGCAACTTAAGCAGCTATCTGTGGCATGCTGCCTGAAGTTTCATCTGAGCCTCTGTTTTCCCTGTGGGCTCTTTGTATGTATCTTTTGTGCTTTGGTCTTCCTTACGAACTGTATAAAGACAGGAGCACATGGAAATATACTGTGACCTAGAAGAGAAATAATCAGGGAACCAACCCGGTCTTAAAACATACACTCAGAATATCTGGAATGGTTCCTACAGAATTGGCGATGATGTGTAGAAATGGGCTGTCTTTGATCTAGTGAAGCAAATCCATTTTCAGAAACTACAATCTGATAAATGTCACTTACCCTCCATTTCTCTCCTGGACTGATGTTTTCCTTCCTTACAGAAAACACACAGCCATAGTTTATTATAATAGCCTTGGATCATACTAGAACCACTTCTGGAAAGCACCGTTAGTGGCACCACTATCGTTAGCTGTATTTTGAAGGATGAAAAGCATTACGCATGTGGCTTTGCCGTCCCGACTTCTAGAATCCTAGCTCTTCAGTGGGCCTCTTGCAAGGAATCTGAAAGAAGAGGGGAAAAAAATAGTGTAATTTGACCCTCGTGTTTTCTCCAAAGCCGTGGTGAGGCTTAAAAGACCGTCCCCTCCACCACTGTGCTTGGTGGAGGAATGGTCCCATTTAATGAAAACACGGATGGTCTCTGTGTGCATAAACTACACCCACATGGCACTACTGTTTAGCACCTCTAACTCTTGCCACTGTGGGATGAGGAACAGATCCTCACCACCCATCTTGTGTCTTTTCTGTTTCTGACTGCAGATGATAGCATTTCTGTTTAGTTGAGAAAGCAGCAGATGCTGCATGCATAAGACTTCCAGGATGTACCATAAAGGAAACAGGTTATTGCATCCACATAAGGCTGTGGGAGAAGACATTTCTTCCATCACTGCTGAAAGGTGGGACGGGTGAGTGGGTGCCTGCTGTATATTCTTTCGTAATTAGTGCTCCTGGTTTGGGCTGCTCCCTTTAAGCACAGCGTCACTCATATCCTCTGAGCCTCTTGGGGACTGGCTACTGCAGCTACAAGGAATGTCTCAAAGCCAAGACAGAGACTTCAGACTCTCTTTGAATGTGGAAGTGTTGGCCAGGAAAAGCAAATGCCAGGCCTCCCAAGCCTCGCCTGCTCTCTTCAGGATGAGGACAGTACATGCAAGCATCACTAGGTGGCATAGCTGCCCTGGTGTATTATTCTTGTGGAGCCAAGCTTGTAACTGCTATGGGATGCTTTGATGATATACCTGATAGGATTCCTATCCAGAGGCACCGATACAATTCATTCTGATCAAGTTGAAGATTCCATTAGCAGTGGATCATTGGATTGACTCCAGGAGAAAAAAGAAGGCATGTGTGGAGGATCTGTCACCACAAACACCTGCGCAGCACAATTCATCTTGCCCAGGCTGCGGCTGAGACAGAGCTGCTGAGCAGAGCTCAGGCTTTCAAGTTCATGAATCAATATGCCCCACCCGCACCAGCCCCTACCTCCGCCCCCCAAATACACACACACACACACACACACACACACACACACACAACTCCTCCTCAACTTGGGAGGAATCAGGAAGGTTTTGAGAAAAGAGAATACATAAATATGTATATGTGTGTATATATTTGATAATGAGTACTGTGACAATGAAAGACTCTAATCAGAATAACAAACTCATTTGATGTGTCCCACAACTCATTTCCCTGAACCACACTTTCTATCATCGCTATAGCTAGAGTCAGATCTGGCCCCTGCCTGTTAAGTTTTACTGGAACAGAACCAGCCTTGTCCATTTCTTCGTTGATTGTCAATGGCTGCTTTCACACAGCAGCAGAGCTGAGTAATGAGACAGATACTGCATGGCTCATAAAGCCTAAAATACTTACTCTCTGGCCCTTTACCGGAAAAACTTGCCAAATCCTGCCCTCTAGAATACAGTTTGGGGAACCTTTATCCCTAACATCAATATTTCTAAAAAATTTCTAAGTCTATATTGAGACACTTACCATGAATAATAGAATTTTTATAATAACGATAGTAAATACCTTTCTCATTGACCATAAAGCATTTTGGCAATAACATAGGAAGACACTGTGACATTTATATATGCTGTCTGTCTTCAGGGAGCTCACAAGCTAGTATGAGATGCATATTCATGAAAAAGAGCGCACAAGCCCCTGCAGAGTGGAAAGCATACAGGAGTATGGGAGGGAGAAACATGGAATTTAGAGCCAACGGAGTTAGGGTTTAGTCTTGGCTGTGATGCAGTCTGCTGTGATAACCGTAAAACCTATCTTTTGCTGAGCACTTACTATGTGCCAGACCCCATCCCAATTGCTTTACATGATGAATTTCTTCTAGGCACAGTGAGGTAGGTACGATTATTATCCCGATTTATTGGTGAGGGAAGGAAGTCTCAGGTTAACTACTTGTCAAAATAAAGCACACATTTAGGAAGTGATAAACATAGAGGAAAACAGGTATCTGCTGGCAGGTAACCACCGTGTTAATAATGACCCCTCCGTAGGGATATCCCTTAACCTCTGCATTTCCCCATAGGTGGCAGGATGCCACAGCACACCCTGCTCCCAGATATAGTGCAGAATGTCCTGTTCTCAAAGCTGTGATACTCATGTTCATTGATGGAGCAACCACCCAGTGAGCAGCAAGACCTGTAGGTGGTGGGAAGGTTACTTGGGTTGGACTCATCACACAGAGGCCTGCCTCTGAGCTGGGTTTAGGAGAGGTGGGAAGCAAGGAGGAACACAACCCTTTCAGGATAGATAGAAAATGTGATAGGGCCACATCCTTGATTTTGAAGGAATCAGGAAGGTTTGTAGGAAAAATACATGAAAAAAACGTAATTTGAGCCTTTTAATTTCACAGTACTTACTCCTTGGCATATTAAAAGCTCTGAGCAGTCCTGCAATTAAGCACTTTTTACTACAGTTTTCCTGCTCCTGGGGTGTGCTTTTCATAGCATATCAATGATGATTTTCCTACCAGTATTCTTTACTTTACCAGTTAGAAATGCTGGATTTTTAAATTTCCACTCACAACCATCAAACCTGTACTCTTAAAAGGACTTTATTCATGAGAGAGAGAGAGAGAGAGAGAGAGAGAGAGAGAACACGAGCAGGTGAAGCTGCAGAGAAAGAGGGAGAAGCAGACTCCCCCCTGAGCAAGGAGCCCGACACAGGACTCGATCCCAGGACCCTGAGATCATGACCTGAGCCGCAGGCAGATGCTTAACCAACTGAGCCACCCAGGCACCCCTCAGATCTGTATTTTTTTTAATGGTAGGCTGTTTGCATTTAAGCAAGCTTTACTTTGGTTTGAGGATGCAGGCTGGTATGCTGACCCATTCTCGTGCAGTTCCGTGTGTGTCCACTGAAGGAGTTGAGCCCCTCATCGAAACTGAGCTGTGTGTGCTGAATCCACGTGGGAGGATGTTGGAGAAGGGTGTATCGCAGTGCTCATCTCTGTGTTGAGCTCCAGCATAAGTGGGAGTTCTTAGAAGCCGTGTGGTTTAATACATCTGTCTCCTTGGCGGCTGTGCCAGCTTTTCATGACAGTGCTTTTCATCATCTGAAACATGTAATTGCTTTTGACGACAACAAGAGAATTATGGCGAGACAACTCTCTACAGTTTCCGAAAACACTGAGCTGCCAGTGCTTTTCAGGCCCAGTCAAGTTCAGCCAACGCGGTGTTGGGACAAGGGAGTTTGCAGATCCATAGGGGTACCCCGCAGGGGCACGATCTGGAGTGACTACCTCCATGGGTGTGTTCTTCAGGCTAAGGGCTGTGGATGGAGTTTCCCTCACCACCCAAAGGCACGAGGGAAAGTTGAATTGATCCTGTGTATTCGGCGGGATGGCCTCTGGCTGCATTTGGGGCCAGAAGTGGGTCTTGCCTCCCCATAAGCTCTGGGGTATGGTGTGTGCTCCAAGAGCCAAGTCTGAAGTGGAAAGACTGTAAGCAGGAAGCCCAAACCCCACCCTCCACCAGCAGCCCCCATTTCAGCTCCCCTTAGGCTTCCCACACACACAGGAATTGTTTGAGGGGACCCTACGGGCCTTCCTGGAATTGACGTCAAAGTCTCCTTGTGTCCTGAGCTTCAGAAACGTCTGCAACTAAGAAGAAGTCAAACTCTCCCTCTTCGCCGATGACATGATACTCTACATAGAAAACCCAAAAGCCTCCACCCCAAGATTGCTAGAACTCATACAGCAATTTGGTAGCGTGGCAGGATACAAAATCAATGCCCAGAAATCAATGGCATTTCTATACACTAACAATGAGACTGAAGAAAGAGAAATTAAGGAGTCAATCCCATTTACAATTGCACCCAAAAGCATAAGATACCTAGGAATAAACCTTACCAAGGAGGTGAAGGATCTATACCCTAAAAACTATAGAACACTTCTGAAAGAAATTGAGGAAGACACAAAGAGATGGAAAAATATTCCATGCTCATGGATTGGCAGAATTAATATTGTGAAAATGTCAATGTTACCCAGGGCAATTTACACGTTTAATGCAATCCCTATCAAAATACCATGGACTTTCTTCAGAGAGTTAGAACAAATTATTTTAAGATTTGTGTGGAATCAGAAAAGACCCCGAATAGCCAGGGGAATTTTAAAAAAGAAAACCATAGCTGGGGGCATCACAATGCCAGATTTCAGGTTGTACTACAAAGCTGTGGTCATCAAGACAGTGTGGTACTGGCACAAAAATAGACACATAGATCAATGGAACAGAATAGAGAACCCAGAAGTGGACCCTGAAATGTATGGTCATCTAATATTCGATAAAGGAGGAAAGACTATCCATTGGAAGAAAGACAGTCTCTTCAATAAATGGTGCTGGGAAAATTGGATATCTACATGCAGAAGAATGAAACTGGACCACTCTCTTTCACCATACACAAAGATAAACTCAAAATGGATGAGAGATCTAAATGTGAGACAAGAGTCCATCAAAATCCTAGAGGAGAACACAGGCAACACCCTTTTTGAACTCGGCCACAGTAACTTCTTGCAAGATACATCCACAAAGGCAAAAGAAACAAAAGCAAAAATGAACTATTGGGACTTCATCAAGATAAGAAGCTTTTGCACAGCAAAGGATACAGTCAAAAAAACTAAAAGACAACCTACAGAATGGGAGAGGATATTTGCAAACGACATATCAGATAAAGGGCTAGTTTCCAAAATCTATAAAGAACTTATTAAACTCAACACCAAAGAAACAAACAATCCAATCATGAAATGGGCAAAAGACATGAACAGAAATCTCACAGAGGAAGACATGGACATGGCCAACATGCACATGAGAAAATGCTCTGCATCACTTGCCATCAGGGAAATACAAATCAAAACCACAATGAGATACCACCTCACACCAGTGAGAATGGGGAAAATTAACAAGGCAGGAAACAACAAATGTTGGAGAGGATGCGGAGAAAAGGGAACCCTCTTACACTGTTGGTGGGAATGTGAACTGGTGCAGCCACTCTGGAAAACTGTGTGGAGGTTCCTCAAAGAGTTAAAAATAGACCTGCCCTACGACCCAGCAATTGCACTGTTGGGGATTTACCCCAAAGATTCAGATGCAACGAAACGTCGGGACACCTGCACCCCGATGTTTCTATCAGCAATGGCCACAATAGCCAAACTGTGGAAGGAGCCTCGGTGTCCATCGAAAGATGAATGGATAAAGAAGATGTGGTTTATGTATACAATGGAATATTACTCAGCGATTAGAAACGACAAATACCCACCATTTGCTTCAACGTGGATGGAACTGGAGGGTATTATGCTGAGTGAAATAAGTCAATCGGAGAAGGACAAGCAGTGTATGTTCTCATTCATTTGGGGAATATAAATAATAGTGAAAGGGAATATAAAGGAAGGGAGAAGAAATGTTGGGAAATATCAGGAAGGGAGACAGAACATAAAGACTCCAAACTCGGGGAAACGAACTAGGGGTGGTGGAAGGGGGGAGGAGGGCGGGTGTTGGAGGGGAATGGGTGACGGGCACTGAGGTGGACACTTGACGGGATGAGCACTGGGTGTTTTTCTGTATGTTGGTAAATTGAACACCAATAAAAATTAATTTGAAACAGAAAAAAAAAAAAAAAAAAAGAAACGTCTGCAACTACACGAGCCAGAGGATCGTCTCCATCAAGCAGAATAATGAGAAACAGGCCAGCTGCTGGGCCATGATGCTCTGTGGGTGAGGCCCATCACCAGCAGATTTGCGGTGTGGGGCCAGGCGAACCCACCCCCCAGGGGAAGAGTCATGGGTATATTTTCACAGAGGACAGAGAGCCTGTAGCAAGGACAGGTCTGGGTCTTCTCACTTCCTGGTCTCGGTGAGCTGCTAGCCTCTCTGGAGGCTCATGGGAAAGAGGAATGCAGGATGCGGTGCTCAGCTATCGTTTCCTGGGGGAAAGTGGGCACTCAGGTAAGTGCAAGCAGTTAGCTTAGGAACAAATTACCAAAGGCTTATGGATGAGAAGTTGCAGAGTAGACCTGTATATAATTTAACCAGCGATGCTGGCATCCTCTCATTTCAGGTGTTGTGGTCGTCATTTGGCTTTAATATAAAGAGAAGAAGCCACGGAAGATGCTGATTTAAAGTGCATGTCTGTCAGATGAATCTCTGAGCAGCTTAGAGCCCACGGGACACACCCTTTATTAAGAGGCCAGTAGTCCCTTGTAGGCCTGTGCTCTTTTCCAAAGCCCTATCTAAAGCCCTGGTTACATAAACACATGAATCACGTCTGCCTTCTGGGGAGTTTTAAAGTTACTCATTTTATCACTGTGGGAGCAAGTATCTTGGTTTGGATGGTCTGTCCTGGAAAATAGGTCTGCAAGAAAGGCTTGCCGAGTCAGTGACTATCCTCTTTTTGTAACTGGGGAAACCAAGGCAAAAAAAAGTTGCGACTAGAGGGACCCATGTTTCCTCTGCTTTTCTTTCCAAGTCGATTCAGGATACAAACGGTTACGGGCAGCAAAGAAGTGAGGTGTTCTATATACTGTCAGACATGGAAAAAAAGGAAAAATGTCAAATGGGCAGTTTTTATTTTTATTTTTATTTTTGTGCAAGGAACAATGCAGCCAAAAAGAGGCCTCTGATTTTTCATTGAATTTTTTTCTTGACCACTCTCAACACACTCATTCTGATTTATTTCTCAAGAACAAGGCGAGAGACACTCCAAGCAGAAGTTCCAATTGCCCTTTTGAGAAGGCAGAGATGCGTTGGAGGCTGCTATTACCAGGCCCTCTAGAGGCACTTCTGTGGTCTTAATGCATTTTCTTCCTTCCTACTTGTGAAAACCTAAAGCCTGTTGTTTTCCTCTTTAGGAAAAATGTGGGTAATGGCATAAGAAAAGTGGTCTTCCGTTTGCAGTCCTTCAAAAGCCAGGGGACACGGGTTGGTCCCCTGATAAAACCTCCCTTATTTCCTAGTCCTGTGCAGAGGAGGATTCTGCGGGGGGACCCAGGCCATATATCAGCTGATGGCAAGAGAGGTGATTCAGATCCTGGGCATGAGGACAGATAGAATGCACTGACTCATGACATCAAAGACCCTCTGTGCTGCCCGGACAAGGTCATGTGGTGCCACTTCTCAGCAGGCTAAAGAACCCCCACCCCTTCTAGAATAAAAAGAGAAAATCTTTGTAGGTTCACACCACAGTTGGCTACAGTATGGCTAGCTGCCCCATTCAAAGTAAGAAGTTAATTAAGGACTGTGTGTGTTCTGGGCAGAGTTGTCTAAAATGAGCATGTCAGGCTGTCCCAACAGATTCACTGAAACTGAGACGACCATTTTGAGCAAAAGATGCTCTCAAAGAAAGGCCTTGAGCTTGAAAATACACTTCTACCTTCACAAGATGTGCCTTCTGGCAGGAGGCTGGCTCTGAGTACCAAAGAGGGTCTTTGGGGGTTTTTTGGGGTTTTTTTGGCTTTGGGTTTTTGTTTTGTTTTGTTTTGTTTTATGGCTGTTGTGTGTGTGTGGTTTTTTTGTTTGTTTGTTTTTTTTTTCTTTTGTTTTAATCAGATCAGCCTCAAAGTCAGAAAAACTTGGTAGAGTTCTTACCAGATGAGACTATTCCTTTCCTCTCTGTTGAAGACCTTTTGGAGTTTATGCTGAGAGCCATTCTGGCTCTGTTTCTCCTGTACTGGTCCTACTACATAACACCCCACCCAGTCCAGCTGGAGTTTGTTGATTTTTTAAAATATTGAGCAATAGCTGGCAAAGGAGTCTTGCTGCTTGCTGTGAGGGTCTGGGGAGAAACCACCTCCCACCCCTGGTTGGATCTGAATATGTCTGTGATGATCTCTCTGGCTTACCGCTGGCTCGTTCAGGTGGAACTCTAAGCTGCCCCAAGTATGGCGACAAGCAGGGTGGCTGTGACACCCATTCTGTGTGCCCAAGTCCACCTTCCCCTTCATAAGAGGCTTATCACTAATTGAAACCTACTGACTTTATCCCATTGCCTCTCCTGAGGGATTGTGTCCCCTAGGACAACTGTCAGAATAAAGAAAGAGCTGGTAATGTTTTGCCAAAATGGAATGGAGGAACGATGAGCTTGCATAAGGGTCATTGCTATTTTGTACAGCCCTCTGGCCACAGAAGACACCTCTTCTTTCTCATGCTAATAAAAGGGAGTTTTAAGACACACCTTCACATTCTCCTCCCTCCATCTGTCCTCCCCTCCTGCACACCCAGCTTCCGACGGAATTTCCAGTGCCTGACTTGTTCTCCTCAATTCTTCTTCATCCTTTCCCTGTTCCTTGAATTCCCAGACTCTGTGGTCTCTTCTCTCCTCTACCACCGACCCTCTAGCCCTCTGTTTATCGGGTGTGAGGTTGGCTGGGTGGGGTTGTGCACGTCTGGGGGAGAGTGCCAGGAGACAGAGACAGTGGTTTGTGCCTGTTGTTCTCTGCATGCCATGACATCCTTTCCCCTGAGCATTTGCTTCTCATTAAAAGGAAGAAAATGAGCTTTATGAATTTGTTTTATAGCTAATGCCATCAGACATTCCATTTGTGTCAAGGATTTTAGGTCTAGAAAGACAGAAAATGGAGGGTTGAGACAATAGTCCTTTGTCCAATCTTTGTTTGCCAAATGGTTTGCTGTGGTGCCCAACGTGGTCCCTTTGTTCCCTCAACCCTAGGGACTCCTCCTCCCCCCGTGTTTGTTGCTAGATGGTCTGGGTACCTTGAGAGCCCAGCAGAAAATATTCGCCCCAGCTTGGACTGCTCAAAGTCCTCACTTGCCCAATCTGCCCACAATGCTTCTCTTAACTTCTTGAGAGTCCCTGTTCCTTTTGCTCCAGCCTTTCACTCATGAACATGCTTATGTCTCACCCCGGGGGTCTATTTATAATCCAGATTCCAAATCAGTAGGTCTGGAAAGGATCCAGTGTTCTATATTTCTGACCAGATCCTAGGATTTTTGGACTGCGCTTTCCAAGGACCACATTGGGCCTGATTCCGGGGTCATGCTAAAGTGAAAGGTGATTAATCTGATGAGCACATCCGTATTAATGAACTAAAGAAAAAGCCACGGAAGGGCCTTCCCCTTTCTCCAAGTGTCCTGTGTGCGGAAGCTTCCTGGAGCGAACTCCTTTATCCATTCTACAAGCATTTCTCAAACTCCTGTAGAGGGCCAAGTAACATTCCAGGCCCTAGGGCAGTGCCTCTCAAACTTGAATGTGCAGTGCAGGTTACCTGGGGATCTTGTTCAAATGCAGATTTCTGATTCAGTAAGTCAGAGGTGGGACCTGAGAGTCTTCCTTTTTAACAAGGTCCCTGTCGATGCCAACACTGCTGGTCTGTGGAGCACATTGTAGCAGGGAAGAATCTAGACTGAAGCCGCCCCGTGGAAGTCAGGTGTGAGCCAGATACAATAACCTCATCTACAACTTTTAATTTTTTCATGGCCACTCAGAAAAGTAAAAAGAGGTGAAATTAATTTTGAAGAAGTATTATTTAACCGAACATGTGCTAAATGTCACTTCAACATGTACTGAATATAAAAATTATGGAAGTATACGCATTGCTTTCAATACCAGGTGTGTATTTTGCACTTAAAGCCCATTTCAGTTTGGACTAGCCACAGTCTGAGGGCTCAAAGGCCACATGTGGCTGATGGCTACTGTTTTAGATAGCGCAGGTCCACATGATGCTCTCATCTCTGGGTGGCTCAGCAAAGTGACTCTGAGAAGAGCAGAAGGTGCCACCACGGGGCCTGGGACTTCCATAGCAGAGCCACATGGTCTTCTCTTGTGAGAAGTGGCATCAAGGACGTCAATCTTGGACTAGCTCGCTTCCCCCCCCCCCCCACCCCTCAAGTCTTTTGGGGAAAAAATGAAATCAAAATCTCTCCAGTCAAGTGGTTTCTTTCTACCAGAGGAAGCGAACTGCTTTTGGGTGGGTCAGATTTCCTTTCCATCCCAAATGTGGTCCTCCTGCTTCATTGCAATGGAATCTCCTTCATCCCCACTCGTGAGCTAGGGAGGAGGGTGCAAGAGGAGCCAGCTCCACTTCGGCAGCGGCTCTCACCAGGTTTGTTTTTGACGTCAAACCCTTTGAGCACAGCTTTGCTCTAGGAACCAAATTCTGCCTTTGCATTACTGCAGATTCTCTTGTCACTCTAGCCTGCTCTCAAAACCGGGAGCTGAGAGCAGGGTGCGTGGTGCTTATGAGTCACTACCTCCACCTGTCCTACCAGCTGATCAGATGAAAGGGGCCAGGTTGGAGGGTTTGGGAGACATTTTAAAAATAAACTCCTTTGGCTTTCTTGACTTCTGCCCTCTGCTGTATTCCTCATGCCCTGCGCTCTGTGTCTTCATAGTGTTTCAGAGGCACCTTATCCTGGAGCAAATTGGGACGTGGCAAATGTGGCTGCCTGAAAGATAATGTGTGACAGGCATTGCCCAGAATGCTGTGCGTTTCCATGGAGCTTGGGGTTCGTCTAGGCCCTGGGCCTGATGTCCAAGGATTAAATGGCTCTATTCGAGGAAAATAACTCTGAAGTAGGGTTTTAAGGGCTCGTGCAGTGATAGTGGTTAACATTTGTATAGCACTTCTTAGTTCATGTAGCTTTTTGACCTTCTCTCATTTCATTTTTACAAAGTTCTTGAAAGGTAAATATTTTCTGAAGAGGAAAAAGGACAAAGCTGGGGTCCTCATCTTTGAGGTGAAGTGGTAGGAGGCTGGATCTCTCAAGTTCCATTTGACTCTGATATTCTGTTATCTGGGGTCAATTTGTGCATTTGAATGGTTAGACCCTGTGGTTGAGTGTTCACTCTGGGGTCAGGCTGCCTAGATTGGATGTTGTGCAGAATTTTTCACCTAAGTCTCAGTTTCTCCGTTGCTAAAATGGGAATGATAATTGCACCTGCCACACAGCATTAGGTGAGATAATCAACATAAAGGACTGGGTAAGTCAGTGGACTGTGTAAGGTATAGACGATCCCTGCCCCCCTAGGCCTAGTCTCCACATCTGACTACAAACCTTTCCTGTTAACCAGGAGAAGGATCTAGGTACCCTTGTTCTTGCTCACTCCTCTGCCACCTTTGCAAGCCATGCACTTTGATACCCTGATTCTACTCTGCATTGTCTCAAAATGGGAGAGTCCAGGTGTCTTTGCTAATATTTCCATTTCCACAAGAAAAAATGGCTCATGAGGAAATTTAAAACCGTAAGTCAGAATTCCTCTAGGTAGGCCAAATGAGGTGAGTAAAGGGCTTGGCCAGCAGTTCCTAAAGGAGTGGGCTTGGGAGGGATGGAGTGAAGCACAGGTAGGAACACTTACATGGAGAAGCTGCTGGTCCCCACACTGCCACCATCTGCTATTGAGATATCACTGTGTCTGCTCAGCCAGCTAAGTACAAATTAATCTCTCGTGGGTGACCAATTACGCACAGTCTTTTGTGGGAAAACAAGTTAAAAGAAATGCGTTAGGTTAAAAAAGGGCTAGCCGCTCTTAGAGTGGGAAGAGGGAGAGGCTTGCAGTCAGAAGGCATTTAATTTCCAGCTGTAGTCCAGCTAATCTTATCAGAAGGTGTCGGAAAGTGACTATCTCTAATTGTGTGTGTATGAACACATATTCATGAGCAGGCTAGCCAGGCACCCTGTACACCTGGGTCAGTTCCAGATTATAATTGCAGTCCTTGGGTATTTTTTTTTCTCTTTTGTTTTTGTTTTGTTTTAGAAAGGAAAAGAAGGGAGGGGCAGAGGGAGAGAGAGATGAAGAATCTTAAGCAGGCTCTACACCCAGCGTGGAGCCTGGCATGGGGCTCGATCTCTCAACCCTGAGATGATCACCTGAGCCAAAACCAAGAGGCAGAGGCTTAACTGACTGAGCCACCCACGTGCCCCTTGAGTAATTATTAGTGGCATCCACTTTCATTCTTGGATGGGTATTGGTTTGGACAGTAAAGTATATGGTTGCCTTAATTATAACCACAAAGTATGTCTGTATATATAATAAAAACACGTGATTTATAGTGCTGGAAGAGTCTAACAGACTATTGTTCAGATATGCCTTTTTTTGTTTTCTCTAGAAATATCAGAATTGTATCCTAGAAGGAAGTTGGGCTTTGGAAAAGGGTCAACCCAGACCCGATTAGAGAGAAAGGTTGGATATGGTAGTTAGGAGAGTAGAGTCCAAACCTGACCCTCTGGGTTCCAGCTCTAGCTCTGCCACTTACCAGCTATGACTCCTTGGGCAAGTTACTTAACCTCTCTGTGTTTGTTCTATGACCTCTAAGAAGGACACAGAAGTACCTACCGTATAGGGTGAAATGAGTAGTAAGTGAAGCTAATAGTTAATGCACATGAAACAATGACTGACATTGAGTAAGCCCTCTGTAAATATTTATTATTACTTTAGTCCTAGCTTTACTGTTTTTCGGCTGCTTGGCCATGGGGGATGGAGCTCTCTGAGCCCCGATTCCCTATAAACTAAACATACTGCTTTGTACCTCCTGGAAATGTAAGAAATGTCTAATGGGGTCATGCATGTGAATAATTTTGTGCAGCACCAGGTAGTCAATGGATTTTCAACAGATGTTAATTTCTCCTCCCTCCCCCCCTTTTCCTTAATAAGATGGGAAAGGTCTCTGATAGCTCATAGAGCTCATCTCTCCTCTTGTTTGTTTATTGTATAGGAAATTTGAAGTTGTCTTCTGTGATGTCCCTAGCATGAGGCTGTGAAGCCCACCAGTGAGATAAGTAAATTTCCCCCGGCTTGCCTCTTTCGTCTGAGTGATGCACGGAGGCTGTGAGCCTGGGATAACTGTAGCGATGATAGCAAAGAGAGTAGTTGAAAGATGTCTGTGTTTTTATAGGCTTCTAGAATACCCTTCACTACATACTCTGGTGAGGTGTGGCTTGTTTTTCTTTTAATATTCCTTCTCCCATCACTCCCCCAAGGTCTGAGTTATTTTGATTTCTAATAATATTTCTGTTGAAGTGATAGCAAATTGAAATGGGCTGAAGACTGCAAAGAAAAATCTGTATGGGAGCTGGTATTACAAAGGAAGGTATATTCATATATACTATATTTGGTTTTGGTTTCTGTGGGCTAAAGAGTACCTAATCAAGAGGTTTTTTTTTTTTTTTTTAAGATTTTACTTATTTATTCATGAGAGACATGGGGTGGGGGGCCGGGTGGCAGAGACACAGGCAGGGGGAGAAGTAGGCTCCATGCAGGGAGTCCGACCAGGGACTTGATCCTAGGTCTCCAGGATCAGGCCCTGGGCTGAAGGCGGCGCTAAACCACTGAGCCACCCGGGCTGCCCAGAGTTTTATCAATAAGGACAATCTTTGAAAAAATAGGTAGTCAGTGGTTAATGCTATAAACTATGGATCTTCCAAACCAGCTTGATTTATTCAGACATTATTCAGATAGGTGAGTTTCTGTCTGTCATTCAGCCATCCTTCCATTTATATTTTCAGTGAACATTTATTGAGTACTTAATACATGCCAGCCAGTGTGCCATGTTCAGGGTATGCAGCAGTGGAAAACCAAGAAACAAAAAGCTTGTCTTCAGAGTAGAAGATCTACATAGTGTTTCTACAATATGCTTTTTATCATTCAAACACATTCCAAGGCCCATCAAATGTCCTAAAACACATAAGTAAAAGACACCAGTATTACTAGTCTAGAAATAAACAAGCAAAAGCCTTTCATCAGTGTTTTGCCGGAAGATAAAGTGGGTAGCTTGGGCTGAGGTCATGCAAGCTGACTAGACCAGAGAAGTGAAGCAGCCATTTCACATTAAAGCTTTCAAATAGTTCTTGCTGCAATTACTGGTCTCGTCTGAGGGCTGAACCTATATCCCCTTTGCTTTTCCACCTCATTTGTCCTAGACAAATGTAGATGGGTATATTAGAGTGTCCCACATGCCTTCCACCTGTTTAAGATAAAACCTACTTATAGCTAATAAGAAATGGTATATACGTATAAAAGCTTGTGACCATAGCCATTAAAACCGTGTTCTTGTGATACAGGTGATAGAAGTCATGAAGTTGAAAGTGGCTTAGAAAAATGTGACTGAAAAACGATGATCAAAAAATGACGCAAATCCTTTACCAAATATCGTTAGTCACCAAAGTTTTCTAAGGTGGTTGGCAGACAGAGTGCCTCAGAAATACCTGGGCACCTTGCTAAAGAGGCATCTGCTCAGTGAAGATTTTTAGAGGAAAGGTCTGGGGATCTGCATTTGTTTTAACAGCTTTGGGTAGGTTTTCATGCACATAGAGCTTTGAGACCCATCAGGTTAATCCATTTTACCAAGAAAGAATGTAAGCATCAAACTCAGAAAACTGTCTGAGAAATGGGCAAAGCAGTAAAGCAGTACAAAAGAAAAAAAAAAACTAATAAAGCAGCATTTGAGGAAATACAGAGGAATCTTGGAATATTTGGAATTTCCAGAACTGAACCTATATTTATAAAGGATTGTTGAACCAAATGCCTTTCAGTTTCTTTAGAAGTCCAAAATGACTTTTCTAATGTTTGAGGTTAACGGGAACCCAAATATATTTGCCAGAAGCAGATATTCCCCCTCAGATTTTATCTCCCCCTCCCATGCATTTTTAGGGAAATACAATCCATGTGTTCTTGAGAGCTTGCCCTAAATTGATCAAAATATCATTTTTGTAACGATTATTTGGTAGCCCTGTAGTATTTCAAAGTCCTTTGTTCCCCCTCAGAAACCGGAAGTTGCCTTTGGCCAAAGACAAACTACCCCAAACAGACAGAAGTTTGCATTGGCTCCGAAACACAAGCCCCACAAGTATCCTGTGAGTCTCCCACAGGCTCTGGGCACTCTGCTTAGAACTGGAACCTAACCTTCAAATAGCTTTCTTGCTTCAAAAAAGAAGGCCTTTAGTAATGGCAGCATGACATTCTGGAAGAGCAGTGGGCTTGGAGGAAGCTCATACTTTAGTCTTGGGTTTTCCACCAATTAGCTGTGTGGCTTTGGGCACATACTCTAACATCTCCAGTTCTCTTTTTTCATGTTTAAATGAGAGGATTAAATTACAGACGGTACTTGACTTTGGATGGTTGGATTTGATTTTTCGACTTTAGGATGGTGCGAAAGCAATGCACTCAGTAGAAACCAGGCTTGAAATTCTGAATTTTAAATCTTTTTCCAGGCCAGCAGTAGGCCATAGAACGCTCTCTCATGATGCTGAGTGGTAGCAAGTGAGCCTCAGCTTCTAGGAAGCCATGTGACCACGAGAGTCAACAAGTGATACACTTAAAACTGCTCTGTACCAGGGATCCCTGGGTGGCTCAACGGTTTGGCACCTGCTTTTGGCCCAGGGCACGATCCTGGAGTCCTGGGATCGAGTCCCACATTGGGCTCCCGACGTGGAGCCTGCTTCTGCCTCTGCCTGTGTCTCTGCCTTTCTCTCTCTCTCTCTCTCTCTCAAATAAATAAATAAATAAATAAATAAATAAATCTTAAAAAAAAAAACTGTTCTGTACCCCTACAATCATTCGGCTTTTCACTTTCAGTACACAATTCAGTAGTTACATGAGATATTCAACACTGTTTTTATGAAACAGGCTTTGTATTAGACAATTTTGCCCAACTATGGTCTAATGTGAGCGTTCTGAGCATATTTAAGGCAGGCTATCCAAAGCTCTCATGTTCAGTAGGTTAGGTGTATTCAGTGCGTTTTTGACTTAAGATATTGTCAACTTATGCACTATTGGGACATAACCCATCGGAAGACACAGAAGATCTGTACGTGTCTCAAGTATCATAACAATTACTGAAATTGCTCCTTCGATTCTTCCACAACTAGGGCGTATTTTGGTTGGCCTCTCTGTTTATTGCCTTTGCAAACACAATGCATTGCTGTGTCTCTCTGGCTTCTTGCCAGGAAAGACGAGCCAATTTGATGGTGTTGCTTCTGGATGTCAAAACATTCTCGTCTGCCCATGCCACAGAAGAAGTTTGTCGAAAGTGTGACTGATGACATAATGACTGATTGGCTGATAACAGCGGCTGACAGTGATTGATTGAGTGTAAAATTATCTGCTCTCATTACTTCTGAAATTGAATTCAGATTGGTTCTATTGGAGGGTTTCCATGGAGACCATAACCCGCTGTAGCAGGTGTTTGTGGATGCAGTGGCTTATTGTGATCAATACCTGTTTCCTGTGCCGGTCTGAAGAAATTATTAGTGATTGTAGTGGAAAGAGGCAGCCCTACATCAGGGAGGAAAAGCTCATGTTTTGTCTAACTGCAACATAAAATGTAGGCCTTCTCGGGGTTCTGCTTCGGCCGACTAGTCCATCACACCTTCACTAATTTGCCATTCTCATTTTATTGGGAACTTGGAGGCTTTGCATTCACAGAAGAAAAGTATTCTAGGATTTTTTTTTCTGCTTTGAAGAAGATCAGAACAGTAGATAAATGTTCATACTTGGTTTAAAAAATGTGATAGATTACAGTAACAACAAACATTTAATCAAGTCTGAAGCACACACATGTTAATGCAGAGACAAGGATGGTCCCTCAGGCTTTTTCTGGGTTGTTTCCATGAATGAAGAAGTCATTAAACAATTTCGTAGGCTTGCTTATTGATCTCCTTCAATGGCGTGCTATGTCTGCTCTTCAGGGAAGCTTTTCCTGACTGCCCCCATCAGAGTTAATTACTCCTTCCTCTGTGTTCCAGGGGCATTCTCCATCTCCTGTACTATCTCCTGTTATAGCCTTCATCTCAGATGACCTTGCCTTAAAATTGCTTGCATCTCTCTTGCCCTCTAGATTATGACCTCCTTGAGGACAGGCTCACTTTCTTTTTTCTCTCACTATCATCCTCAGCATCGAGTGGAGTTCCTGAGACATCACAGAGGTTCAATAAATGCTAGTTGAATTGAATTAACTGGTTTGCATTGTGAAGTCATCTCTTCTGAGACTGGTGTTTAATGGGATTCCCACAAAGTGAGGCAGTGGAGCATGTGCCTTGTGGTTCAGTTGCTTTGTTTCCTGCCCCATAGCTATGTGTGTGCCCGTGAGGGTTGTTAGGGAATATTGTGATACGGGAGGTTCATATTATAGAGGAAGTCTGTATAGTTTCTAGAGCAGCAGTCACCTGACCCTGCTGAGGTGATGGTGATTCAGTTTTATGCTGAGCTGCGTTCGTTCATTGGTTCAGTTGGACTCTGCTGCAGCTGACCCTTTTCTTCCCAAATTTGGCTCATTAAGTTGGAAGCACTTCTGGATGAATCCACCATTAGTAGCAACTAACATTTAGGGGGCACTTATTACCATGTGCCTGGTACTATGCTAAGTACTTTATGTATTTTTCAATTCTTTTGCATTGCTACCATTATCCCATTTTGAAGATAAGGGAACTGCATGCAGCACAGAGTGGGTAAGGAATTTCTCTAAGATCACACAGGAAGTGGTAGAGCCTATTCTCTAGCTCCAAACCCTACTCCTAAACCATTTATCATGTTGCATCTTGGCAAAATGTGTGTCAGAATTTGTTTCTTAACCACCTGCATGGAAGGATGCAGGATCACATAGAGAAATTCTGTTAAAAATCACAATCAAAGCCACCTTGCGTGTTTATTAAAAATACAGATATCCCCATACCTACTAACTCAGATTCTTATGACGAGACTGGTGGATCCGCACCAAGATGACTTATTCTGTTCTGCACTTCAGGCTCTTTGATGTTGGTTAATTTTCCTGTTTTGTGAGAGGGGTAAGGGATCTCAATATCACAACTCTGTGAATCTCTGCTCTAAGGTAGACCCACTCCTTGAGACTTCCAAATGAAAGTCAAGGCTTTAGGGCTTTTGTTTCTTTGTATTGCCTAACTTTATACATAAGTGGCGCTGGGAACGTGAAAACATTTTTAAAGGAAATTGTTGGGCCTTTATTTTGAAAGAGAATGAGTGTTTAGTGGAACAGTCCAGAGAAGTCATCAAGTGCAACCAAGGGTGTGAGCCGCAAAGAGACTGTTTGGGGGGCATCCTCCATATGATCCTCCTGACTACAGGCACTTTGTTGGTGGCTTATCCATGAACTTGATGGCCTTATCCTTGTGCTTCCTGAAGTATACATCCTGTTTTGTATTTTCCTCTCTGTAGTAAATGCAAACCAGTGGAGATTTGAAGCAACCTCATGTCAGCAAGGTAAATCTCTACTTCGTCTGGAGGATTGTTTCTTCTTGCTTTGTCTTTGCCGATGCTCTCCCATGGCCCATCTTTATTATATCTTCCTCCCTGTCTTTTTAACAGAATCTGCCTGCACTGATCCCTGCTCATTCTTGCAGGAATTTGTCAGGTGCAGCCCCCAGGGAGAGGCTCCCCACCTGAAAGTTTTAAGAGGCTTATGCCTCTGGGGTTAAATCTGTCCTTGCTCTTACCTTGCTGACTCTTGCTCCTTATCTTCCTCTGACTTGTTTCCTGAACTCCTGAGGGGTAGAGGGAGTGGGGGCAGAGACTGTTGAAAGTCTACTAGTTCTTACCCCTCTTCCTCACCCCAGTGACAACCACACCATCTCCATATACCAGGGCTGCCATTACCTCTTAGAATTTCTTTCGTTCCCCACACCCTGGATTGATTGAGCTATAATTGATGTATAGCATGGTAGAAGTTGACGGTATACAATGTAATGATTTGATAATGTGTATATTACAAAATGATTCCCACAGTAAATTGAGTGGACATCCATCACCTTGTATAATTAGAGCATGTATTTCTTTTTCATGTTGTTGGTTTATTTTCTGCCTTCCACAATTAGAATATTTATGGAACCAATGAATGCTTATGAAGGTTAATGGATTTTCTCCATGTCCCCTCCCCCCAACTTTGCCTCTGTCTCTCCAGTCTCTTAGAAGGGCTTCTGTTCTTGTATGTAGCCACCGTCCACAGAAAGAGTTACAATCCTCGTCTTCATGCTGACCGTGGTATTACAATTTGTTATGTAGCGTAAAAAAATGTTTGTTATATAAAAAAAAAAAATGCCTTTTCTTACATGGTATTTATTAGTGATTCAGATACCTGTCATTCATTTTACCTACTGTGGCCTTTCAAGGTGAGCAGGAGACCTCTGTTTTGTTCTAGAAGCCAATCACAGTTGAAAAGCCTCCAGGTGGCTTTGCCCCGGGGGTCCAGTGACCTCCCTGCAGTCCCAGAACGGTTCTTGTGACCCCAGCTGTGTGGTTCAGGCAGGATTCTTAGGACTCTTACGTGAAATGGAACAGAAAATTGCTTGATGTATTTTGCCACGTGAAGTACCTTTAACAGCCGCTTGGTTCTTTATACTCTTTCGAATAAGAACTCTACTAACATTGTGTGGGTAAGTAAAAGATTCTTTTTATTTTTATCCTGTTAAAAAAAAAAAAAAAGGAAGAAAAAAAATCCAGGCATTGTCAAAATATTTGCTTAATCTTGCAGAATCGGGAAGTTGTGTAGCTGCTTGCTCTGACAGACCAGAACAATGGTCATTAAATGAGAAGCAGATGTAACGAAGTCCGCGGTAAAAGCCTTCTATTCCGGGCTGTAAGGGGGAAAAAATTAGTTGTTAGCAGAACACAGTAAACGTTATGGAATAAATCAGAACAAAACCATTCCCAATTACTGTACAAAGATAATTAAAGTCTACAACGCTAATTAAGGTCTGTTTATATCTATTTCTGTTTGTGTACAAACATATGCACACAGCTAAATATTTTCTATTGTTTTTTTATGCGATGCTAACTTCAGAGTCGAGTCTCTCTGAATTTAACTTTTGTTTTTATATCACCAGGAAGTACAATCTCCAGAAATTGAAACTCCAGCTTTTCCTCCTTGATTTTACTTTGTTTTTCTTGGCTAACTTCAAAAAAATTTTCAAGTATGTAACGCTCCTTCCTTGAGTGGACTTTTTTGGTCTACTATGTTTTCAGTGGGATCAACCAGATTTTCCCCTGCCGTTGTACAAAGGAAAAAGAGGTTTTCTTTGAACTTGACCAATATGCTAAATTATATTCACACATTAGTGCTACATAGTATTACAGAATGTCCTTTGGATATGAATCTCAAGAAAATTCAAACTTGAAGAAAGAGAAATTGATAAATAATCCTCCCTCCTGGCAGTTCCACAGGGTTTTCTTCACAGGCTATAAATATCACATAAATATTCTCTAACTGTAAGCTATAATTTTTTGGATGGATGTCAATGGTTTTTAAGAGGAAACAACAATGAGCTATAATTATCATTCGAAAGTGATTAGCTAAACAAGTGGAAAGGCAGTATCTTTCAGCTAAGGTCCAGGAATAGCCTCTGCATATACTGTACTTGGCTCAACTTTGTGAATTAGGAAGGAACTTCATTCTAACTTGCTATTGATCTTCTTTTGAAAATGACTTTAGGGCACCACACAGAATCAGCAATTTCATTTTTTTTTAAAAGTACATGGTTCTCCTTTGACTTCTTTCTCTTTCTTTCCTTCTTTTCTCCAAACCCACCTATGCTGATTGTTCTCTTAGTCTCTATCCACCATAGATTTAATACGGCTGCAATTTTACTACAGTTCTTCCTTCTAGGATTAAACTAAAACAAAAATCTGTATATGATTCAGAACTCCAGGAGTCTTTAAACAGCATTGGTGAGACTTCATTCCAGACTGGCATTGTCCAAAAGAACTGTAATGCAAGTGGCATATGTAATTTTAAGTCTTATTTTTTTAAATGATTTTATTTATTCAAGAGAGACACACAGAGAGAGGCAGAGATATTATTGAAGGGAGAAGCAGGTTCCCCACAGGGAGCCTTGATGGTGGGACTCAATCCCTGGGATCATGCCTTGAGCCGAAAGGCAGAGGTCAACTACTGAGCCACCCAGGTGTCCGTGTAATTTTAAATGTCCTAATAGCTATATTTTTAAAAGTAAAAAGAAACTGTTAAAGTTAATTTGGATAAAACATTTTGGATATGTTAGGTTAAAAATACATTAATTTTCAGATGTTACCAATATAAAGTAATTGTTAATAAGATATTTCACATTCTTTTTTTTTCATACTAGGTGTATATTTTACATTTGCGGCACACTTCAACTTGGATAGCCACATTTTACCCGCTCAATAACTACATGGGTTGGTGGTGACCCAACTGGACAACACAGCTGTAAATAACAGTGGGAGAGGACCTGGTATGACATTAACCAAGCCTAGGGGCTTGAGTGTCTTATTTATATGGAGCTACTTAACTAGGTCAGTTTGGAGATGAAGGAAGAAATCACCCTGTTTCTCACTTGGGTGGTGATGGATTTGGAGAAAGGAAGTGTTAGGGGGTCATGGAAATGTGAAGGGTGTGATTGATACAGAATGACTTGATTTTGGAGCAGAAAGCTACAAATGTGGAGCTGAGTTTTACTTGCATGAGAACTGTTTCCTTGGGCTTGACATTGTTATAAGCCAGCTAGGACCTAACTAGACGGATCATGAGAAAGAATTAGTTCTCTCTGAACAATTTCAGAATAGAAAGATCATTTGAATTGAAGGAAGGCTCAGCACTCCTCTCTGCTGCTTGCCTAAGGCAGCTCCTGCTGCCCTGAAGACTCACATTGTCTCTTCTGTCTTATATTATACCCGTAGACTGGAGCCTAAACTCATTCCCAGCTTAGTGATAAACACACAGATTCTTTGAGGTGTAGCCAAAGAGAGAGTGGACTTTTAAAATCTGATAGCCCTCCGTTTGAACAGCTCCATGATTTGAAGCAAATTGCAGATCTGAATCTGTTTCCAGCTGTAAAACAGGAAAGATAATGCCTACCTTACAGAGTTGTTTGAGAAATAAATACCATGAAGTGTAGAAAGCGCTTGGCACAGTGCCTGACACATAGTAGGCAGTCAATAAAAGATAGCTATCGTCATAATATAAACATAAGTATGCAGTGTTTATATACACATAAATAATCTACCGTATTTAAATACCATCTCACGCTGCTGTCATGTTCCTATGTAGAAAGAGCTCTTTGTATTGCTCTCAAGTCCACGACTGAAAACAATGTTCTCTAGCTTATGATCTGCCTGAAGATAATTTTTGGTGGAGCTGTGGTAGGAATCTTCAGTTATCTAGGCTGTTAGAAAACTCCTAAGTATGTGTCAAAGTAAGCTCTTGCCTCTTAGTTTTTTTCACAATGACTTTAAGTGTGAACGCAAAGTGTTTCCAACATCCATACGTGGTCCAGCCTGAGTATATTACTGCGTGATGCATATCCTTATGGTTGTCATCCGAAAAGATGGAGCATGCTTTGGTCTACTCTGTTGACCAAATACAGATAAAATTCTTGGTTTTTACACTTTAGGGGCTTTTCGTGTTCTTGGAAACCAATTTTTTATTATTTCTGTTCTCTCATTAACTTTCAAGGTTGAGAGTTCAGCAAAAACCTCACACTGACTCATTTTTAGGGCCAGAAAGGCACTATGTGCAGGATTCTCTTTCATTTGTGGTGAAGAAGGTGGTGGGGATCTTTGTTCTTTTGTTCAAAACTCTTTGCTTTAGATTATGTTTGGGCCACATTTTATAGCTTATTTTATGATCCATCAAAGTGGTAACCATAATTGGTTAAATGTGAGGTGAGCCACTTGGAAGGATTTTCTTTGTTATTCTGCATAGTTTCAAGTGGTCTGTATGTAATTTTGCTAACCAGCCAATTAACTGAAGAGTTCTTTAAGAGCATGCGCACTGAATTTGATGTACATGTTTTGTGTAAAATGTATCCCTTTCGCAGTATACTTCTCCTGCAACACAAGACACTCTTCGAAAGGCAGACCTTTTCAGGAGATCAGTGATAAAGTGACCATTCTTGGCAGGACCAGTCAGAGGAACAAATATCCTCCAATTCTTCAGAAGGGAAGTCAGTAATACTGAGAACAAAATTAAGAACATCTTTATCTGTTATATAGAAACGTCTACATTTAATATTTTGCTTTTTTTTAAAATTTATTTATGATAGGCACACAGTGAGAGAGAGAGAGGCAGAGACACAGGCAGAGGGAGAAGCAGGCTCCATGCACCAGGAGCCCGACGTGGAACTCGATCCCGGGTCTCCAGGATCGCGCCCTGGGCCAAAGGCAGGCGCCAAACCGCTGCACCACCCAGGGATCCCTACATTTAATATTTTGCATCAAAAGTTTCTCTAACCATTTTTGTGATTTTTGCCCTTGTGCCCTTGCCCCCCGTATCATGATGGAACAAGCGGTAACAGACTGTTATCCTTTCACTCCTTTTCTCCTTGCTAATACAAATGTGTATTTGCCTGGATTTATAGTTATAGGGGAGTTATATTGTTGGGAGGCTACTTTATAAATAAATTCAGTTTTGTGCAGAAACTATATAGTAAACAGTTACTAAAGCAAATTAACTGTTGATCTTGAAGTAAGTGTTAGGATGATAATTTAAACAACCTTAGGTGGTATTTTGTTAAAATGAAATATACATTGTGTGTATACATATGTATACACACACAAAATTTAACTGTTTTGAGTTTTAGATACATTTTTCTAATATCTTTCAAAACTGTTTTTCTGAAAGGAAATTGAAGAAATGACATAAAATATAGTTTTAGACACAACATGTTTACTGAGTTGTGTGTGTGTGTGTGTGTGTGTGTATATATATATATATATATATATATATATATATACATACATTACATACATATATATATATATATATATATCAAGCCAAGGAATATATATCAGTCAAGGAATCATTTTTAAATGCTACATTTTTTAAGTCCTTGAATGGAATTCAAAGGCATGGATGGCTTTTTGTCCATAATCATTATCTTGATATGAGCTCCAAACTTTCCTGACAGTCTGATTCTACCTCTCTGAATAACTCATCGTCCCATATAATACAACAACCATTTTGTCTTTCCTCAAACTTATTTCTGCACCACTGCATCATTGATTATTCCCCTCTTTTATATCTTATTCCCCCAAATGAGTCATGCCCACTGAAAAAGTAGCAAGACTAATGCAAAGAACCTAATTTTCTTCTGAACCATTTGAGACTAAGTTTCCAACCTCTTGCCCTACCTATCACCCTGGAATACTTAGTATATAATCCCTGCATACAAGGATACTTTCCTTGCATATCCATGATATAACCATCAAAAATCAGGAAATAGTCACTGATATATGACACTTAATATATCACTCATATATGACCCTTGTCAGTTTTTGACCCTGTTCAAGTTTTACTAGTTTCCCCAATCTTTATAGGCATATCTGTGTATGTGTGTATATGTGTATACATATATACATGTATATTTAATTTTTTTAAATGAATATTTTTATAAATAAATTTTAATGAATGTAAATATATATTTATATTCCCATATATGCATGTATATAATGTCCTTTTATAGTAAATATTTCTGTTTAGAATTACATATTATGTTTAGTTGTCATGTGCCTTTGGTTTTCTTTCATATGGAGCAATTTCGCAGTCTTCCCTTAACATAGTTGAAGATTATAGACCAGTTATTTCATAGAATGACTCTCAGTATGGGTTTTAGGATTAGGTTCCATTTATGCAGTATTAGACTATTTGGTGTGGGAATTCCTCACAGTCCAGTTGCCTTCTGCTTGCCCCCTTGCTGAGCCAAGTTCACGCACACCCAGGGTTCCACTTACCTATCTTTAGATGATTTGCAAATTCATATCTCAAGTTCAGGTCTCTCCAGGGAGTTCTAGGATCACACAACCAATGGTCTCCCTTGCTTCTGCTCTTAGATAGTGAATACTGATCAGTCACCTTGTTCTGTTGATATAACATCTTACACATCCTAATCTGTCCATCTCTGTCCCTCAGTGCTACCCTGATCCTTGCCTTGGACTCTCCCAGCCCCTTAACTGGTCTGTAATATATTCTCTCATCTCCTCTGGTATATTCTGTTATTTCAGCTACAGTGATCTTTTCAAACTAGACATTTGGTTGTCATTTCCCCCTTGATACTTAAAACCCTCCAGTGGTATTCCCGTATGCTTTGGACAAACATAATGTTAACATGGCCACTTGGGGTCCTGTATGGACTGGGCGCTGACTCCCTTTTCAGCCTGATCTCATGCCAGACCTTCCCATTTTGGGCCATACTGGCCATCTTTCTGTCTTTCCAATTGTGTGTACTGTGCTTCCTCCAACCACAGAACCCCTGCTCCCCTCAGTTCATCATCTTCCCAGCCTCCTAGTATTTTTAAATAGCTATTGAGATGTGATTCATATACCACTTAAAGTGTGCATTTCTGTGCTTTTTGATATATTTAGAGCTGTGCAACCATCACTGCTATCTAATTTCAGAGTAATTTTCACCATTGCAAAAAGAAATCCCCTACTCATTAGCCACCACTCCTCATTCACACCTATTAGCAGTTACTTTTCATCCCACCCACCCCTACCTGCACAGCCCTAGGCAGCCACAATCTACTTTCTGTATAGATTTTTCTGTTCTGGACATTTTAATAAATGAAGTAGACAATATGTAGCATTTTTTGACTGCTTTCATTTAGCATAATGTTTCATTTGGCATAAAGTTCACACGTGCTGTAGCATGAATCAGTACTTCATTTTTTCTTATGACCAAATAATATTTCACTCTGTGAATATATCATATTTATTCACTCATAAGTTGATGTTCATTTGGGCCAACTTTCAAATCTTGAATCAAGTATTCTGTCCTCAGAGAATTTTCCTTATCAGCATAGCCAGTGTAGATCCTGCTAGATGGGGTTTTGTGGTTCTGTGGTTCTGTTTGTGGGTTTGTTTTTGTCTGTCTGTCTGTCTTTCTCTCTCTGGTAGCATTTCTCAGAGCTCCAATTTGTGTCTGCATATTTCTTGGTCTAAATAAATGCTGGTCATTTCCACTATTACTGTAAAATAGAGAAGGTGAGGACCATATCTGTTTTGACTTACATGGTATGCCAACAGCTAACATGGGGACATGCACACAGTAGGAACTGATTAGATATTTGTTAAATGAATAAATCCTAATTCTGTTCATTGAAACAAGATTGTTTCTGGCACTCTGGATATTTGAACCATTTGTATGAATTTCCTTGGCATAACTTCTATTATGCCTTAGATCAGAAGGGACCTCCATAAACCATTCATTTCTTCCTCTTGCTTCCAGCACGCCTTTACTCAATTGTATTTCTTAATAGAATTCAGCATTTATTGTACATATTTATTTGAGTTAAGTTGCAAAAATACAGAATGACTGTAAGAGGCAAAAACAGAGAAGCTTGGGGAAGTGAATGTGTTGTAAGTCAGTAGCAGAGCTGGAAAGGTCTGGGTGACTGTCAGCTGTGAAGAGTAACGGGATTCCAGGGACAAGCTTCTGTAAGCATCTGGGGAAAAACTTTTTTTGGTGAGTTTCCTTTTTGTCCATAAAGTACAGGAAATAGTTCATGCTAAACATTTTTTGCTTCAACGAGTAGTTAGCTGGAATGACTAGGTTCTCTTCCTGAATCACTTACCTTGGGTTAGGCATGGTACTATGAATTTTAGATGTGGAGGTTCATTTAATCCTGCCAGCCACCTCATGCTCTAGGCATTACTGTCACCATTTTACAGATGAGTAAACTGAGGATTTGAGAGGAAAAAGTAACTTGGCCTTTATCCCATAGTTTTTCTATTTCTAAATCTTAGGTTAACTCCTAAAGTTTTAGATATTGCCTGTTCATTTTAGCAAATGTGGTGGGTTCTCTTTTTAACTGGAAGATTTAAAGTAGAGAATTAAACTAGAAAATCACAAGCTACTGATGATTGTGTCTCAATTAAAAAAAATCTGTTAGAAATCTATCCTCTGGAGTTGGATAGATCTGGATTCTATACCTACCTCTACTGTTCACTAGTTGAGGGCATTACTTACTGTCTCTGGACCCCAGTTTTTAAATTCTATAAGTGGAGATAATTATATCAGTCTCAGTGGTTAGTGAGGGTTTTTAAATGACAAATCTCCAAGCCAATGCCTGGCACAAAATATGTGCTTTAAAAGAAGAGTCCTCCTCTCCTTTTCCTTTCTTCCTCTTCTATGATATGCAAATGAATGGCTTCGGTATGAAGTCTTGAGCAGGCTCACCCCAGCTAACACTTTTTTTTAGGCCCAGATGTGGAAGAAATTAGGTACTAAACAGTTAACCCGGTTGTTGGGAGAAGAAACTTCCCTTCTCACCTGAGATAGTCTTCTCTTCTTCATCGAGTGAATGTCCATTCAACAAGTACTATTCAGGCACAGAAATGAATATGATACTAATGGTCCTTTGCCCACATTGGGCTCAAGTTCCAATGGAAGAGAGACGAACAAACAGGCTTTTACAATTCAACCAAATACAGCTCACTTACTACGACAACGGATGGCTTTGAAGCAGCATGGGGAAATTTGACAACATTTTTTGCCAGCTAGGAGGCTTTCTAAGCTTACTTCTGATACAGTTAAGACTCAAAGGCCTCTGGGAGCCTGTGAAAATCATCCCCCCTTACTGCAGTGTAATTACAAGGGAGAGAAAATGCAGCGTGTTTAATGAGGCCGAGTCTCCCATTAGGTGCTAAAGGACAGCATTGTTCACGTGTCCCACCTAACAACTCGTGCAGGAGCAAAAGGTCCTCAGCCACAGGTACTTCTGTGTCTAGTTTTTAAGCGTTTAAAACAGAAATAGGCTGAGGACAAATTTGGAGGCCGACTTGAAAAGTTTAATTCTATTGATAACACATTTCTAATTGCTTTATTGCGAAATAGAACTTGGGAGGCCAGCAAGTGGTTTATTTCACCATTTATGAGGCAAGCATATTAAATATGACAGGGACCAACTGGACTCGTGGATGGTATTTCACACAGTAGTGTTAAATATTGGGGGCAGGGCAGATCGGGAGACGAAGTATACTTGATTTTTTTTTTTCTGGAGTCACTTTGTTCTTAAATGCCCAAATACCCGATATTTAAACACATTTTCATGTTTCCTTTGAATAAAAAGCAAACAGAATGGCTACCATTGTAATTCTGCTGCTTCTAGCAATTCGCCAACAGAATACATCCCGAAATAGCAGATATACAATGCAGCATATGCTTTGGTGAATCTAATAATCTCGTGAACTCCTTCGCTACTGGGTTAGTAATCTACATAGCTTTAACGGTGAACTTTATAAAATTTGGAGCCTCATGAATCAGAAGGGGAAAAACAAAAGTGGACAGTTTTAACAATGATGGATGAGTTGCTAAGGAGTAAAATTAAATGGTTGATAATAATTGTGGTAGCTCACAAAGACTGATGTTATTTACAAAAGCTCCATTTTGCATGTAATCAGATGTCTATTCCCATGAGCCGGGTCATAATTCATATTCCACTTTAATGTTCGTGGAAAATGTGCTTCTCTCTGTGTATGTATTATTTTTAGGATGTTATGTTTCCTTGGTGCATACACAATGAGCCTGAAATCCTTTAGGAATGTGTTTAATTTGAAAGTTTTATCCTCTGGGTCTGGTTAATTCAAATACACAGCTAGGAACATTACGGTGGGGTCTGAAAGAATGTAGGCATGGCAAATTATGTGCACAAAGGCAACCCCAGCCAGTGTTGCCAGTGCTCATTTGGTGAAAGGATGCAGGGAGAATTTTCTTCCCCAAACTTTTTCTCCGTCTATTCATATTTCTGAACTAATTCCTTATCTTAATCAGCTTGATTTATGCTGGACCATATTTCTTCACTTTTAAACTCAGAACCATCTCTGGTGAATCTTCTGAATCAAAATATGAAGCCCAGAGACCTTTTATAAATTTATGTCTTCTACCCAATAGCTCCAGGGTGTCCTGCTGTCTCTCTTCAAGTCTCTCCCGGCCTTGGTCACAAAGATGGTCTGAGCTGCATTTTAATTTCTAGAAGTTGGGAAAAGTCCTAAGAGTATAACTTAAGGATCACAGCTCTCAAAAATAAGATTTGTCCCACCATCTCAGAGATGATATTTCTGAATCACGTCATTGTGTCATGGAAGAACAGTGGGGGCCTGGGAATTTGGCCCAGAAGCCTTCCAAGGGGATGAGTGGCTCTCTGGGAGCTGCAAGGTCTCTCAGGAGAGAATTTTCACAGGGCTCTGTGATATTCAGTCTTACATATGGACAGAGACACCCGTCTTATGATTTGAGAGGTCTGAGGAGAAATTGTCTTGTCCCAGTGTGTAGTGTTCTGCCGAGAGAGTGGTCAGAACATTCCAGAGCATCTCAGGACTGATAAGGATTCTATACATGGTGGGGCTTAGGAGTGGCACAGACTCAGGTGTGAGTCCTGGCTACTCAACTCATTCCATGTGTGATCTGGGCCTGGACTGAAAATTTGGACATCTTCAACAACCAAAAAATTGTGATGCAAAAATATGTAATTCAACCATGTTATGCAAAAACGTAGTTAAACCAGAAAGTGAGTATAAGGAGATCCAAGACATTGTTACTTTCCCCTCCCAAGAGAAATGCAATTTGATTTTTTTTTGACTTTCAAATTACCCCCCCCCAAATCTGCTCTTGCTCTGCTGGTATCCTCAGCCTAAGTTTTGTGTAAAAACCCAGCTCGTGGGATTGCCACCTCCCTCTCAGGGGGTAAGCATTTTTCTTTCCTAAAAAAGATCCGAGCACATACGCAAGAGCTGGGGTAGGGTGTGGGAGGGTCAGAGGGAGGGAGAATCTTAAATAGTCTCCATACCCAGTGCAGAGCCAGACCCAGGGATCAATCTCAAAACCCCAAGATCATGACCTGAACCAAAATCAAGAATGGAATGCTTAAGCCACTGAGCCACCCAGATGCTTTTGGGGTTATGCATATTAAATACACAGAAATGTGTCATGAGCCTTGTATGGTGCCTTGCATGTAATCAACTCTCAGTGTAGGTTACTTTTTTAAAAAAATCATTTCTCATCTCCCTTTACCTTCCATAGACTCTTTAGAGACCAGTTTAAAGGTCCCCCGGGGCAATGCAACTGGGCTTGATCCAAATAGGTAGGAGAGTACCATGGTTATATATCAGTGTGTACTTTCATCTTTTTTCTCTAGCCACAGGGAGTTAACTATTGATGAAGACTACACATGGAATGAGATTTCCCATCCCATGTAAAATCGTGAATGGGAAAGAGTCAAGTTTGTGACTGTGACCAGTTAAGTTGCATCTTCCATAGATTGTTCATTTGTTTTAGTGTCTTCCCACTCAAGGGAATTTACTTAGACAAAAATTGGCAGAGCTCTTCAGTGGAATGATGTAGGGATACCGGTAGCAAATCTGCCATCTCTAAAGTTCAGAGCTGATCCTGTGGTCCTGACTCTTCATAGCCCTATAAACATGGAGCATCTAGTTCTGTCATTTATTAAATATTGGTTACCGGGAATCCCTGGGTGGCTCAGTGGTTTAGCGCCTGCCTCTGGCCCAGGACGTGATCCTGGAGTCCCGGGATTGAGTCCCGTGTCAGGCTCCCTGCATGGAGCCTGTTTCTCCCTCTGCCTGTGTCTCTGCCTCTCTCTGTGTCTCTCATGAATAAATAAATAAAATCTTAAAAAAAGAAAAATTGGTTACCACCAGAAGGACTGCTGCCTCCCTACATCTCTTCCCTGAGGAGCCAAAGATAATTTGCAAACTCAGGCTCCTGTTCAAGACCCCATCTTCTACTGCCCTTATCTAGACAGCTAAACCACAAACAAGGCTTAGAATGGAATTAACCAGTTAATCTTCAATTAATCGTGTCACTGAAATCTGAATGGTCCTTGCTGTGATGCATTTGAGGGGTTGTAGTTTTACCCGGCTTTAAAATAAGAAAACACAAAATTACAGGGAGGTGTCTTACTTAACCAGGCAGGACTCTGAATGTGACCCTATCTCCCAATTCTTCGTGCTGAGCCCTATCAGTTTTATTGTGGCTTTTTGTTCAGTTCATTTTGAAGGCCTCTTGAAATGGAATGCATTAAGTGTATTGTGTTTATGCCTTGCTGAGTCTGTAGCAGATGTCACATTAACACAGTGTGTCTGTGTGGGCACCATTGACAATACTGGCACGAAAACAAAGATGGCACTCTGAAATCTGATCTCTGTTCTTAAAAGTATGGGGAAAATGCTGTTGCCCTTCAGACCAAGCTCAGTGGCCACACATCTGATCCAGACTTCTCTTCCTGCAACATCTTATCCTGGAACACAATTGCCATGCATGTTTCTACTCATACACATTTGTTCACACAAATTAACATCTTTTAATTAATGGTTCCTAAGATTTTGAATGCTTCTGTGTCAGGCATTTTACATGTACTAGCTCACACAGTGCTTCTGACCACGTTATAGACTGAGTGCCTTTGCCATCATGATTTTAAGATAGGGAAACCAGGGCAGCAAACATTGGTACGTTGTCCCAAATCATAGATCCTGCAAGCAACTGACCTGGTATTTGAATACATGCACTCCGACTGCAGGGCTTGGACTTCACCCACTCCTTGTAAATGCCACTCTGTGGTTCATTGCCTAAGCAAGCACTACTCCCCTTCTAAGGCACTTCCTCAGCACAGCACATTGTTCATGGACCAAGAACACTCACTCTGAGCAGGGTACCACGTGAAGCATACCAGGGGACCCGCACACACCATTCACCTCTGGTATCTGCCCACACGACTGCCTTGTACAAGTTAGTTGTGATGTGGTGTGTCTGTGAGCACTCTGCTGGAGGTTAAACATCCACAGGGAGGATGTTCCCACTTTCTCCTTTGCCTGGGGATATCATGTTTTCTTGGTGTAATTATTAAACGTGCTTCCGTTCACTCTCAGATGTGCCCTGCTTTGGATAGCATCATTGCTCTGGCCACAGAAGTACATCCATGGTGTTTAAGGAAGGAGAAGGGTCAGGCGACTGCATACAAGGCACTCTATGGAGAAGGCTGTACTTTAGCTATTTCTTGCAAGGCGGTGTTCTGTTGTCTTGTGCCTAAGAGAATAGATCTAGAGGCAGGCTGCCTGTTTTCAATTCCGTTTGACCTCCATGTCCTCACCTGGGAGATGGGTAGAGTTATGCTCTTACCTCAGGGTTATTGTGAAGAGTGAAAGCTAATAACCATAAAGCATTTGAACACTGCCTAGCCTAGAGCAAGTGCTTGCTAAATGCATACTGTCATTATTTAGGTAGAAGGAAGGATGTTCCAAGTTTAGGCAGTGACATCTAGAGTGCATTTAGGGAACTCTCACAGCCATTCACAAAACTGCCTTCTGCCTCTCCAGTAGAGTCCAAACAATAAAAACCACTTTGCCAGCCTCTCTTGCAGCCGTGTGACCCAGTTGCAGCCAACGAGTCAAGAGAGAGGGGCCCTTGTGGAGAAACTCTGCGTGCAGGCCCCTCTTACTTCCTGCATTGGAATGTTGGGTGGACTGGATGCCTCAAGGTGCCTCTGTCATCTCTCCTTGAGGGGAAGACCAAAAGAATTCCTGGCTGTAGCCTGGAGTCTTGACCTTGTATGACCTCTAATGCACAGTATGAAGTCTGCTGCCTCCAGACTTTGTGTTGTATGAAGATAAATGCTTATTTGTCTAAGCCACTGTCAGTTGGGTTTCTGGTACTTGTAACTAAATTCATCATAACTGATAGGGAATGGGAACCTAATTTGGCACGAGGATCAGTTGGCATTTGGGAAATAGAGAAGGTAGCTGGGGGTAGAAGGGGGTGGGGAGTGTCCTCAGAAAATGATAGCAAGCCCTTAAAGATTTCTTAGCTTGGGAATACTATGACTTGAGTTATGCTTTAGGAAGATAATTCTGTCTTCAAGGTCTATGATGGATTAGAACAGAGTCTCCAAAATCTAATTGTGCACCAAGATCCCCTGAGAAACTTTTCAAAATACAGATCTGAGGGGCCTTTTGTCAATATTCTAAATCAGAATCTTGGAGGGTGAAGGTGTAGGGGACATCTGCATTGGGGGAGGGAAATCTAGGTGGTCGTAACAGCAGCCAGGCATCTTTATTTTCAATAAGCCATAGGAAAGGAGCCTCATTCATATTGTAGAGATGGGAAGGTTGAGCCTGAACAGGATTAAGTCAGTGTCCAGAGTTAATCTGTGAAGAGGCAGCTATTGTGAATTAGATTCCTGGCTCATCTTTGTGCAGTGTGTGCCTTCCCTTGTAGGATGCTCCCTTCTGAAATGAAGAGCTCTCTTATTTTGGGCTTCATGTGGGAAGGTCTGAAGGTGAATGGTGGGAGAGAGGGTGGCATATAAGTAACAGATGTGAGGAGCTGTGTGGAGGTGATTCTTGGAAGCTGGCTTAACGTAGGAGCCAAAAGTGGAGGAAACAGACGCACAGAAGGCATTTCACACTTGTAGAACTCTGGCAGTGGTAGCCCCCTGACAGTGGATCTGGAAGGAAGATGCAGCATTCGGAGCTGGTTTACTGACATTTTACGAGGGGACATGCCTTAGTGATGTCCAGCAGACACTTGAGGATGTAAAACCGGTGCTCCCACGAGAAGGTGGCAGATCCCTTGATGGTAGTGCCATTGGGAGGGGTAATGAGGGACACAGGGAGAAGAGAGCGGGTCAGGGGTGCCCCATGTGAGTACACTCACAGCCAGAACAGGAACCAGAAGGGGATGTTTGAGATGTGGAGAAGGAGCCAGGAGCGTGCTTTCTGTGGGGGTACAAGGTGGGCTATAGGCTCAAGGCGATGGACAGACCATCGGAGAGGGCAGTGAGGCCAGGATCAGGAACCTCATCAAGAGGATTAGTCGAGGGATCCCTGGGTGGCGCAGCGGTTTGGCGCCTGCCTTTGGCCCAGGGCGCGATCCTGGAGACCTGGGATCGAATCCCACGTCGGGCTCCCAGTGCATGGAGCCTGCTTCTCCCTCTGCCTGTGACTCTGCCTCTGTCTCTATCTCTCTCTCTCTGTGACTATCATAAATAAATAAAAATTTAAAAAAAATAAAAAAATAAACAAAAAAAAAGAGGATTAGTCGACATTAGTGGAGTGGAAAAGAGGCAAAGTAGGGTGTATGAAGTTAAGGAGAGTATTCCAGGAGACTTAAAGCTGCAGAATGATTTTCCCTGTTGAGAGCAATGCTCAAAAAGGTGGGGGCGGGGGGCCGTTTCCTCCCTAACCACTCCTGCCCCGAACGACCACTATGTTTTCTGAGCATCAGTAGTGGTTCCCATCTGAACCACCGTTGAACCACCGTCTTGAACGCTAAACACTATGTCTCCCGTTGGCTTGTGATTGTCTGAGGTGTGAGTCTTCCCTCTTCAGGTCTGAGAGCTAGCTAGTTAGTGGCCAGCGGTGTTTACTATATACTCGATACCTGCTTGACAAACAGTGCAGGGAATTACTGCACAAGGTGGAGGAGGAGCCCAGGGGACACTGTTTCCTCTCTCTAAAGAAAGGGCATGATGAAGGACAGACATGGGGAATATTCTTGTTACTTTAAAATGTGGGAAGCACAGCCTGAGAACAAATGGGGTTATCATGACAATGTTAGAAATTTGGGGCGAGTGATGCCGGCAATATCAATTTCAGAGGAGCTGTGTGGAGCGGTGTGTAATGTATTCCGCTGGGCATGTTCTGTGGAGCTGTGAAGCCAGTGCAATTCTTGTGCCTCGCAGCAACTGGGTCCTTTTGTATTAGAGAGCTTTGGAGATGTTAAGAGCATTTGGGGATCTTAGCAGAACTAAAAAAGATCTTTCCTTTCAGAGGGTGTATTAGATAAGATGGAAGAAAACTCAGGGGGGAACAGAGCTGGATAGGCTGTGCTTGCTTTAAGCTCTTCAGCCTGAGCACATAGGTCTAGATTTAGTCGTGGGTCATCTCAGGTAGCCTCTTGTTGCAAAGGGCACAGGCTAAGTGGCTCAGATACGTCCACGTTAATGTGTGTATTGGCACATACAGACATATATGTACGTGAGTATGTTTTCGCGAGCTTATATGTGTATGATGAGTACATATATATGAGTACATCCTATATGCACAGGCTCATATGTGTTACAAATGTATCTTTGAGGTCACCGTGTATTCATGTATACATCTGTACTTGTCCCTGGGTCCCTATACGTATATGTGGTATGCACCGGTATATACATGCATGCAGAGATAGATAGATAGATAGATAGATAGATAGATAGATAGCTATAGAGATATAGAGATAGATATAGAGATATAGAGATAGATATACACGCACACACACAAGTGTATATAAGTGCTATAGAATACTCATTTACTCCACCTTACGCATATCTTCTCATCATTTGGAGACCTGTGACATCTTGCACTCACAAAGTACTTTAGATACTTGTCCAGATTGTTTTGGCATCCTTTTCTCCCTCTTTTGATTTCCCAAAGCAGTCCTGGAATGTTAATGGGGCGAGAAAGAAGGAAGAAATGCCCTGAGGCTTGTGGCCTCTGAGCTGTTGGAGTACAAGGAGCAAGTTGCAGCTAGCACCAGACGGGAGAGGCCCCAGGAACTTGTGACCTGAAGCCCACTGCGCTTTGCGGAGGACTCAGAAGGCGAGGCCCCTCGGAGTTAAAGAGACTGGACTATAGGCACTTAGAACGATATGCAGTTTTATGACTTTTGTGCTAGGCATAGTGAAATATCATGAAACAGACCAATAAAGTATTCCATAGGAGAGTTCTTTGGGGGAATCCATTGTAATAAATAGAAAAGGCAGTTGAACAGCCTGACCTGCTTTCTATATCAACAATGCTCCTAAGTGCTTGAGAAGAGCCTATTTAGGCTGAGTATGCCTGCTTCAGGACTTGTTACGATACTCACTTGCTTTGTCAACCCTTTCACCCATTGGATAAAAGTCGACTTCTCCCCTACCCCCGTCGAAATGATCAACATGGAGAATTAGTGAAACTGGAATCCATAAGGTTTAACTGTAACAGCAATTAGGAAGGAATGCACATGTGCTTGTCTCTGGGAAGGTTAGGAATGGAAATAAATGCAAAAATATGCTTTTCTGGCAAGTCATCATTTTTAATACGAAGACGGAAAGCACAAGACAGCTTTGTTTTGCCTTTTTTTCGAGGGTTGTGGTTGATTTTCTTTTCTTGCTTCCTGGTTTTTGCTAGAAAGAAACTTGTTTATTTCCCACCCACTCCACACCCCCTCTCCCAAGCTAAAATATCTGTCCAAGATCAGCCTTTTAAGTGCACAGTCTTAGAGACGAGAGAAGAAAAAGAACTGTGATTTAAAATATATATGTACATCTTTTTTTTAAGCTTGCAAACTGGGATTTCTAGACTCAATTTGTGTTCTTGAGACATTGGAGTCAAGTTTATATATAGTTTTTGATGTAGGACCTAATTAGGCTCTCAGCATATCTTAATACTTTCTGCTACATCTGCATTAAAGATAACGTTGCATACATTTGCATTTCATTTACATAAAAAAGTTAGCCATGCTGTATGTAACAATCACTTTAACCAAGTACCGTTGACAGCAAATATTTTGAATAAGCATGTGAAAATCCATGGCTACACAAAGCCTGTCCTGGTTTCTATTGCATTTCTCTCATTTGGAACTTGTGTGTGTCTAACACATTCCAGTGGAGCCCTGGAGGCTAAGTAAGCCAGCAAATAAGGACATAGGAATCAAAGAGGGTCTGATGTATGTGATATACTTGTGCCGGGAAAGAAAGGCTCAATTGACACTCTGATGCTTTTATAATTTATTAACAATGTCGATCAGTAGTAATAATGCCACGATTTTTGTGATATGTTTTAAAAGAGAGGGGATAACCTTCAAATAAAAGTATTCATTCATTTCTTTATTCATTCATGTGTATTTGGATAAGTCTATATGGGGCAATCTTATTTCTAGGTCTCTCATTTAATGAATCTCAGGTTTATCTGGGCCAATTTACTGTAAAAGTGAGCTTTTGCCAGGGGACTGCCCCACTATTTTTTTTTTTTTCAGAATGACGAAAGCTGCTTGCCTTGTGTCCTGTGTCCACCAGACACGTGTGCTGTGTTCTGACCTGCCCAGCCATTCATTCAACTCCCAAGTTTGTCACACCAAACTCTTCTTTCCCGCTTAAGGAGGAAACTCTGGGCTGACTCTCTGGGGTGTGGTTTTTGGACATCAGATGATGACAGGCATAGCTTGGGATGTGTGGGCTCCTCTATAGTCATGGAATCTGAAGCTTGTTTTTAAAAAAAACACACTCTTTCCAGGAAATATTCTTTAAAAATGGTTCTAACCAAACCCATCTGGGAATTGTTACATACTTTTATCTCTTCTTGGAGGATCGCAATGTCGAAAGTAAAAATCTTGCTTAATTTTCTCTCAGTTGGTATTTCCCAAACTTTTGGGACCATGGAAACCTTTGTTGGCACACCATTTATTTACCCTGGGAGATGAGTTCGTACTGTCGTTTTGGAATCACTGTTCTATTTTAAGGACAACAAGGATAGCGACAATAATAGTAGTTGCTAGCTTTTGCTAAGAGCTTCTCGAGTGCCTCGTACTAGGGTAAGTGCCGTACTTACATTATCTCAGCTGATTCCCTCAAGAACCCTAGAAGGTTAAAGTGCCTTATTAGTGCTATCTGAGAGATGAGAAGACTGAGACCAGGGAAGTCAAATAACTTACTCTACGTTGTGCCATTAAGAGAAAAAGGTGAGACTTGAACCCAGGGCTGTTCTCTTATTTGCTAGGCTTTTTGTGAGCTCTCACAAAACCTGGTACTCTTCTTTTCCAGGAGGCCACTACTTGTCCCTTCAGTTATTTCCTCACATGTCCTGACTCAAGTCCCCCCTTCCCCATGTCAGCCATTTTGCCCCTGGTTTATCCATATCCCACATAAACTTTGCTCGATTTACTGAACACACAGCCCCAGGTGGATGCTCAGGTCCGAGGAGTCAGGCAAAGCCATCGCCTCCCTTATCCTGGACTCTACTTCATGTAATGCACCTAAGACTTTAGTGGCTCTTTTTACAAGGATATAATTCTTTTGTATCATTTGGAGTATGTTCCCAAAATTGTTCAGTGAATTTTCCCATACATGTCGCTGTTTTTTAACAACTGAGATTTGTGATCTAAGGCAAGTTGTCACCCTCTTTGAAAAGGCTCCAGTGTTCTGGTGAGTAAAACGGAAAGAATAATGGTCCCGACCTCTGAAACTTGTGGGTGCAACAGATGAACAGGTGCAGTCCTCAGTACATTGTCTTACACGTAGTAACTATTCAATAAGTATTAACTTGAGTATAATTGTGGTGGTGGTTGTTAGAAAATTAGAAATTTGTTGAGGAATTTTTTGGTGTAATTTTAATGTAATTAAATTCTCTTTATTTTAAAATTTTTGAATTAATACCTCTATTTGCAAAAGCAGCTTTGTCAGTATATTTGAAATGTTTCCCACAATGCTGATTTAGGCATTTCACATTTTTACATGCATTTTAGCTGGTTTTCAAAGTGTAAGACTCTAAGGGGGAGGGGGAGGGAGCCCTAATCCTTAGTTGGCAGGAAAGTCCCCTCCCCAAATCCTTGGATTAAAATAGAATCTGCCACCAGGGCTTTCCTTGTCTCCTGTGATTGAGATCTGTCTGAGGCAAGGAGGCATCTAGTACCTGTGCATAGCTAGTACATTCTTTAGAGGTAGAATTTGCGACTTTAATATTTATCGAAAGGCACACTAATTCTCTTGATGATGGTAATTAATGAAGTGCTTATATCTTATTTTGTGGTAGTTTAACAAGCTTCGGGCTAGCAGGGAGATCTGGTGCTTGCTGTAAATGCTAAGAATCAAAGATGCTGGAGGAAAATGCAGAAAATGGAGCAGAAAAATTAAGGTCTTAGTAGATAAAATGTCTCAGATTAAAACAATCTTAAACCTTGTTTAAGGAAGCAGCATTTAGAAATCAGTGAGAACCTTCTGGGGAGAAAAGTCATATGTTTGCCATTCGTTTTTCTCCAACCATGCTGTTAATTTTGACCACCCATTTGTCTTTCTACCCGTTAGGTCTGGTCTGTGTTAGCAGTGTGCAGTGAAAAATTGAGAGGAAAACATACTTTGCTTCTTAAGGCTTAGATAGTTGCAGCCAAAACAGTTTGTTGTATTGTGTTTTGAATAATTGCTCCAAATCTACACTTAATTTTGCCATAGACAGTTAGCCCTATAACCCTAGTTAACCTGTGTTTTCTCTTGCTCTTTCATCCTTTAGAAATGAGGTCCACAGAATACAAATTCAGAAAGGCATAAATTCCAACTCCTCAGAAGACAGGAATAGAAGTCAAAGTGACCTCAATAAATCAAAAGCAAGTTGAAGTTCAATAGGGACAAATGTAAGGTAGGATACTTAGGTCCAATAAATGGACTCACAAATTTAAAATTGTCTGAGCCCATTGTGGCAGAAAAATGTCTTGGTCAGCAATGCGTGGAGGGCCTTTGTAGCCTTGTTTTAGGACCTACTGTGTGCTGGCTGTCCTGCATAAGTCAACTTCTTCACAGATAGACTGTTGTAATCTCCCTCCACAAGCTCTCTAAGCTCCACATAATTTGTTCTCTCGTTTTATACATGTGGAAGCTGAGGTTGAGGGAGGTTAAATAATTTGCCCACGTATTCACAGTTAGTAAATGCTCTATCTGGTTTTGGACTGTGTTTTTTCTACTTGACCAAGAACACTTCATTACAGAGCTGTTATTTAAAAAGCCAACCCAGTTCTTGGCTGTATTAACTTGGATTTCACTAGAGAGCCAGATAATAACCTTTCCAGTATACTATACATTAATTAAAAATTTAAAAGAAAAATGAACAGGAGAAACTGGAGCAGGTCCAAAAATACCCCACCCAGCAACAAAGGCGGGGAAAGAAATTTAAAACTGGCCTTGTAGGAAAAGACTCAAGGTGTTAGGGATTGCTTAGCTGGGAAGAATGCAGCTGTGGGGTAAGTGGCATGCTAATTGCCTATAAACATCGAAAAGGCAGTAATAAAGATTTATTTGCATTTTACATAAATATTGCAGTTTACAAAGCACTTCCAGATCAGTCATTTTATTGGTCTCTCACAACAGTCTTCGAGAGCCGGAGTTGGCAGACTTTTTCTATAAAGGGTCAGAGGGTTAAATATGTTTGGCTTTGCAGACCGTGTGGTCTCAGTCGCAACCACTCAACTCTCCTGTCACCCCACGGAAAAGCAGCCCAGATGCTTCCTATGTAAGTGGGTGTGGCTGTGATCCAATAAAACTTTATTTGCCATAAGAAGTGGCAGGCCGGATTTGGCTGTTGGGCTATAGTAATTGACTACACATTATTGTTCCTGTAGTATAGGCAAGGAAATTGAGGCTCAGAGAAGTAAAGTAACTTGTCTGATGCAACTCCATGAATAACCAATAGCTCTGGAGCTAGAATCCAGGTTCCCTGGTTCAGAGTTTGGTGCTTAATGCACTCAATAGAATACGTGTCCCCAGAAAGATTTCAGAGAAGGTCATCAGCCCAAGGTACCATTTGCCTGTGATGGTTATTGAAATTTGGAGCCAATTAATCAGGAAGCCAAATGCCTACCTGGTGTGATGAAATGTTACTTGCCAAGCACTTGAGAAGGGGTATCTTATCAAAAAACATTTCCCACCATGCCTCAAATTTCCATTATTAAAGCAATTACTTAAGGATCTTCCTAAGACATGTGAATTTCCAGTGGATTACAACATTCCTGTACCTGGGAGAGAAATTAGTTTAGATGGGCTAATGGATTAATTTATCTAGTTGTCATATTGATGCTGGTTTTTAGCTAGTAAACAGTGGGATTGTGAAGGAATATGGCATGAAAATAAGTTAGCATTTATAGGGTTTGGGGTAGGGAATAAGATTGTAAGCAAAGATTTCTATGCTAGTGTGGGTGTTTTGTATGAGCAAATGGGGAAAATATTGCTGCAGTTGGCTGGACCAGGTGATCCTCTAGCTGTTTCTGTTTCTTTGATAGAGATGTAAATTGAGGTAAGCTATGGAGAAAACAGAGGGCACATTCTCTGGAAGTCAATGCATCATTCCTGGCCAGGCTGGATGGCCTGAACTATGGCTGAAGAATGTTTCCTCTTGTTTGCTGAAAGAATCCTTAAGTGGGCACTTGTAGCAAGCTTGGCTAATCTCTACCCCACTCAGGGGTAAACCCTCATAAATCAGAATAGCTCAAGTGACCTTAGTAGATGCCAGGTATGGAGCAATGGATGGAGTAATTCAGTCTACTTATAAGTATCAAGGAGCATAATATTTTTTTAACATTTTTGTGTATGGATATGTGTGTAGGAAAACTTTTGCAGATAACACTTTCAGTAAGAGTTTTTTCCCCAATATCTGCGTTGAGAAAACAGAATAACACTTATTTCCTCTTTAGAATACATTTTTTTTTTCAAACCATTCTTCTAACATACTTTAAATAGATGAGATTTATGGATTTAAAAATAAACAATGCAAAACCTTTTATCATTTTTTAGGTCTTGACGTCATTAATTTTAAGACATTATTTTCAGAACTTACCAAATATCTATTCTTCTCTTAGGTTTCAGGAACTTTAATACCCATACAATAGAGAAACAGATTGAGTAATGAGATCCTAGATGCTTATTATAGAGGAAGAAATAGAGGAAGAGAATGTGAGAGATACAAATTGTAGGAAAGGAAGGAAAGAAATACAAAGTGGAGATGGGAAGGAAAGGTAAACCAGATGTGTGCATAATGGAATGAAGAAGCAGGAAGGAACACTGAATTTAGAATCATGGAATCAGCAGATTTGAGTTCAGTTCCCAGCTCTGCCCCTTGCCTGCTGACCTTTGACTTGTCGTTTGACCTTCATCACATTCCTATTTTATATCATGTGGAATAACCATGTAAGCTCTAAGGGATGTTTAAGTGACATGATATGAATGAAGTCACTTGGCTTAAGAGAGTGTTTGGACTCTATGTGTCTTGTAATTACAGCAAAACAGAACAAAGGGACCAAGCTCATGATGGTAAGATAATGGGAAAGAATCATCTCAGGAAATAAATTCACTTGGGTGTTCCCAACCAACAATCTTCATTTCCAAGTTCTGAAAAGTCATGGAACAGTTATTGTCTACTGTGCATTACACAGCACCCCTTTGCCATAGAGTCTTATCACCAGGTCACAAACTTTGACCAGAATCTTACAAGACAAAGGCAGGAATAGGATCTAGAATGTGTACCATCTAATAGATGGATATCTTAAGGGGTGATATTGGTATTTCATGGACCTTGGGAGGAGCTCAAGATGACTCTACTTGAAACAGAACCTGTTTGTGACAGTGTTAGATTCCAGTTTGCCTTGAACAATTCTACATAGAAAAGTATCCCCAATTTTCTCAAGGATAGGTTGTTTTCTCCCCAAAGCCAGGGATTTTCATAAGCTAGATTTAAATTTAATTCTTCTCTCCCAATGTCTTTTCTTTTTAACTCACCATCTGACAGGGAATAGTTAGTATATAACCCAAAGCATATGTGGTAAGTTTGTTCCTCTCTGCCTAAATATGAGTTTAATAAAAAAAAATAACAGTTAAACATATGTTAAAAATGAAGCAGTACAGTTGGGGGCAAAGACTAAAAGGCGACACAACTGTTTATTAGTTGTGTTTTTCATTTTCATGTTCAGAGATTTTTAAAACCTGATTTTTTTTTTCCCCCAAGCTGCAGCCAGATCTGCACAGTTATGTATCCTATTTTGGTCTTTATTTCCTACAGATAAACACTAGACAGTGTTGAAGTGCATGTCCAAAGCAGTGAACATCAGTTACCAAATTAATGAGTTAGGACTCTTTTATGTGTCAATTGTCCAGGTTAATAATTTCAGGGCTTGTACTGTTTTACCGCAAGAGAGAGCTTTGGGATTATGCATAGAAATCAGCGTAAGGGATTGTTAAGTGATCTTGGCTTCCTGGATTGCTGTTCAAGATTTGTGAGATCTAACCAGAGTGAGGACAAATCAGATGGTTCCTTTTCTCATTGTCATTGACAGCTTTATTGAGACAGTCTATCCGACTTAAAATCAGTGATTAGTCTTGACCTTGTAGGCTAAAGTTAATTTGCCAGTTTTTCTTTCCTGTGTCACAAGGATGAATCCAGGTAGAGACATCTTTTATCTTGGTGTAATTGCCTCTACCAAACTGTGGTTCTTAAAGAATAGAACTGTGACCAGAGTCCTGGCTGTTTGTTTTATTATCATGAAACCAGGGCTGCGAGCCCTGACTTTTCATTGCAAGATGAATTCTCCCTATAATAAATCTTTTACTCTATGTGCATGATATCAGTGATTCTCTACACCCATCCTTCTACCTAACTGGGCTGCTTTATAGGAAAAGAGAGGTGACATCAGGACAGAGACTAGGATGGAGAACACCAAGCCAAGGTTCTTCTTCCAATAGTGTTGGCATAGAAAAGCTTTTTGGACTCAAAGTGATGAATCAGTAATGGTGTCTAATGAACTTTGGATTCATACTGTAATTTGCTACTGACAGAAGTTTTGTGAAGTGGTAGGCAAGGTGTCTATTTTGAACTCCACTTTAAAGAAAAGGAAACTGAGGCCCTCATGGTGAAAAAGTTGTTTGAGATGGAGAGTCATAGGACCTGGTTCCTTCTACACCCTAGTCTTTCTCATTGTGTTGAGTGGGTAACTTCCCATTCCTAATGTTGCCCCTGGTCAGAGTTGACAGAGAGGAGGAACGATAGTAGGTGTGTCCCCCCGTAATTCTTCTGTGTCATTTATTTCAAGTCTTTTTCATTGTCTGGGTGTGGCTGTATGCATGCACCTTTCTAAATACCAGAGTGTACACAAGTTGTGAATTTTTTGCCTAATGCAATCGATAAAGCATTCAAAGGTGATAAATAGCATGGACAAAAGAAAATTCCATCTGTGTGCTAATTTTTTCATAGGATTTCTTCCATTCTTGCAAATGATAAACATAAATTACTTGATTGTAGCAGTAAGTCACAGTGGGAGACTTAGTTTTCCTTTTCTTTCTGGGACTCAGGTGTATTCGAGCCATCAGGGAACCACCCCCAGTGTTAGACATCACCCTTGTACTCAGAGCTGGTCCACGCTCATGCCTGTTGATGTGCTCTGAGCACCTGCTTGGTGAGAGAACCACCCAACACATGGCCTATGGCTGCAGGTAGAGCATGGCCAGATCTCTTGAGAGGACTAAATCAAATATTTTCTTTAGTCTCCTTAAACCCAGTAACATGAATATCATTTTCTCAGATCTCAGAAGTGAAAAAATGTAGCCTTGAGATGTAGTAGACAGTAAATTTCAGTTTTTGGTCATTTACCAGCGCCCCCCCCCCAAAAAAAAGAATTTTGAAATTTGTTGTAGCCCTTTGCACATGCTTTCCTAAAATTTGACATTTAAAATTTTTCATCGTAAGTTTAAGTAGTTGCAAAGGATATAAATTCCTGGCAAATTATATTGACATTTTAAAATAAAACTGTTTGATCACTTTTGAAAATGCATGCAGTGAAATCTGAATGCTATTTTGAGTGAATATCCACCATCATTCTTTTTTTTTTAAATACATGAACAAGCTGTTCTTTAACACTCAAAAATTGTATATCTTTTTTTCTTTGAACTGTATTTTTATTATATTTCCCCTGTGTAAATTTTATACTAATGTTATATAATTTAATGCTTAAAAGTCTTTTTATTGATTTTGCTGTCATAATCCTTTGCAATAAAAATATGTGTAAAAATAAATTTAAATTTTAAATCCAATGATCATAAAACCCTAATAAAAAGTCTTCTAGGTTGATTTATCATTACAGTGATTTTTTTAGTACGGAGTTGATCAAAACAACATAACTGAAACATTTTAATTAATAATTATTAAATGTAACAAGCAAAAATTTATTGGAAATGTGCTTCTTAATGAGATGAATGGGGCTTTATTTCCAGTTAGTTCAATCCGTGGATGAATGTTATTTATTGCTAAGGGTTCAACGCCAATTCCATCTCTGGTTTTAGTTTCTGTTATATAGATGGTGAATATAATACATATAAATATAAATTCCCTCCATATTATGTGATGGGAACAGATGGAGTCCTGTTAGAGCAGTACCATTTCTGTCTCTAAACTTCTGAATTATAAGCCAAAACAAACAACCACCCGCAGCAATATTTAGTGAGCTCTTGGTAAATCAATTTAGATCCTCCTTTGATTTTGTGAAAAGCAAACAATTGGTTACAGACTCCAAAAGCATTTGTAACCATTCATTAAAGTCATCTCCTTTCTTAATGTATGCTAAACAGTATATCACATTTGCTTTGTCAAGATTTCAAATGACTAAAAATTATATGTATTCTTTCACTTGGTGACATGCTGCTTGACCTGATCTATTTAGAAAGTGTTGGTAATTAGGAATATTGGAAATTTCAATATACCTTTGCCTGCCAAACAACATTTTTTATGCAATAATGGTAAAAATGCTTTTATCACATCCTTGAGATGCATATTCATCAAACCTTGGACCTGCAGATTTAGCTCGTTCAGTGCATAGGTAATATACCCTAATCGTGCTCATTGTTTAATCAACCAGCCAAGTCAGATTTACTTTGTTGTCAGAAAAAAAGTCTGACTTCATTTTCCAATGAACGTATTTTCATTGTTAGTATGCATCCCTGTGACAACCATATCACTTCTGTATTGGAATTTTAACATAGAATTTTAACTAAAATGTAGCTCTACAGGGACAGGGTTTTTAAAAATATATATTTGGGGGGTAATTGCACAGTAATTATCTGTGGAGGGGAGGGGTGGGAGAGGGAAAGAAGGAGGGAAATTGAGAAGCCACAAGCCTGGGTGTGATAAGGCTGCACAATCTTCTCCAGTTCTTACTGACCCTCTTTGTTCTACAGGGGTCTGTCCTAATAGTCTAGGGGTAGAGGAGAGGTGGTGAACTGCAATCATCATCATCCTCACCACCCCACTCCACCTATCTGAATCTCAAAAGAGGTCAAAATACACTACTTCTGACTCTTTACAAAGGACCCAAAGACCTACCCACCTTGATTACAGGAGGCTGACTTTTCACCCACATATCAAGTTGGCCCTTTCTGGGCCATGCCAGTGCTGTTCATAGCTCCAGGCAGTGGGACACAGAGACTCTGCAAGGAGTAAAAGATCTTTTCTGCTGCGAAGTAGGAGAGAAGCATGATTGTAGGAGGCAGAGGAGTAAACCAGAAGGCACCCTTGAACACAGATGCGTTCTCAGACAAGCTTAAGAAAGAACCTTAGGCAAATGGAAATTTGCAAGTTTATTCCCCTGAAGTTACCTGTGTCTATGTATTTCTTGGAAGGATTTTTGTGATTCTTTGGGTATATACATTCCCTAGTTTGAAGACCACTCTAGTAGAGAGATAACCTTTAACACCACCACCACCACCCCCACACACAAGAACTATAATTCAAGTTTAAATTTTTTTTTAATTTTTATTTATTTATGATAGTCACAGAGAGAGAGAGAGAGAGAGAGGAGAGACACAGGCAGAGGGAGAAGCAGGCTCCATGCACCGGGAGCCCGATGTGGGATTCGATCCCGGGTCTCCAGGATCGCGCCCTGGGCCAAAGGCAAGCGCCAAACCACTGCGCCACCCAGGGATCCCCAAGAACTATAATTGAGAAGCCACTATCACTTGGGAGGGGAGGGACAGGACACACATGTAAAGAGCACCCATAAGGCATTCTTCAGGCAGAAAATATTTCCCTTTGATTTGAATCAATGGCCTTCCCTAAGACAGTGAAAACCATGTGTTAGGCAGAACCTGGAGAAAGGCTACTCCTGGAATTGGTGTGTTCCAGAAAACTGGCAAGAGAAAGGGAAAACAGCAGTTATTGAACAGGTATTATTGGGGGAGGAGGTTGTATACCTTAACCCATTTATTTTTCACTTGCGCTGGAGAGTTTGAATTACCTTTCCCAGGGCATGTGGTCCGTAAGTGGTCATGCCTAGCTCCAGGGTCCTTCTGGGAAAAAGAGTTTGTTAGCTACTTTCTGCCTCCTCTTGAATCTACCTGAGTCCCAAAGAGTCAGGTGCTTAGAGTATCATCTCAAAAGAAGAGCTAATTTAATTTTTTTCTTAGTTGCAAAAGAAATACATGCTCATTGTAGAAATCACAAAATATACAGAAAAGCATGTAGCAGTAAGCAAAAATCCTCTCTGAGCCTACCATGCAGATAACTATGAACTTCTTAGAGTGTATATATTCATGGGGAAGGACACATGTACACAAGCATACATTTCACAGCAGAGACAGAAAGTGTGTGTGCTTTAGGCCACCCCCACCTGGGTTTAAATTTACACTTGGGCATTTACCAGGCTCTTTATCTGTGGAAAGGCAATAATATATACTTCAGGGGGGAATTGTGTTGCATGAGATAATGGAAGTATGCTTAGCTAAATGCTTTGCACACAGTAAGCCAGATGGATGGGTGGATGGACGGATGATAGATCCTAGACTTTTTTTTTTTTTGTAAACATTTCCTGAACATTTATCCATCTCATTAGTTATGTATTGCTGTAAGCATGACTTTTAATCACACACATTGTATGAATATAACACAATTGACTTAACTAATTATCTTATTGTTGGGCTCCCACATTATTCCCAACAATTTGCTGTTCTAAACAGTGTTGCCTCAAACATCTTGCTGCACGGGACTCATGCAATAAACTGCTAAGAGTGTAAGTGGTGCATTGGAATACACAGATTTAAGACATTTCCAGCACGTTGCCTAATTTAACTTCAGAAAACTCTACTCATTTATATTCCATTTCTACATAGATGTGAGAGTGCCTGTTTGCATAAACCCTCGCCAACATAGGTATTACCTTCCTTTTTCATCTTTGCTAATTGGATAAGTTTTAAAAAGTGTACATGTTTTAGTTTGCATTTCTTTGATTATAAGTGAGGTTTGACGTTCTCTGTTATTTGGACGGGCAGGGTGGGGGGGGGGGGGTTGCTCAAGAAACAATCTAATAGTGAGAATGTGTGCAGGTGTTTGTTCTTAGGATGCTTAGCGTTATTTCCTCCCAGCCTGTATCCACCTCTTTTCTGGAGGAGGCATAAAATTAAAGTTCAACTTTCCTGGGACAGGTGTGTATGCCTAAGAGGCTTAATCAATAACTGACAGAAGAAGTGGGGGCTCAGAGTGCCCTCCCAGGTCTCTGTGGATTCTTCCTCTTTCAATCTGGCTGCTGCTTCTCTGACAGGTGTACTTCTTAGCTCCGGGGACCTGGACCAGACAGCCCTCAGCTCTTCACTCTGCCCAGTGGTGCCTTGGGACCCGGGATGTTGCAGAAATACACATGGTCTGGAGAATGCAAAAGGTCACAGGCTTATTTTTAGATGGGAAAAATGAGACTCCATTTTAAGCATAAAGAATCCTATAATAGGATGTGTCCTCTTGCTGTGTCATTTATATTCTAGTATTTCTCTCTGTCTCTGTCTCTGTCTCTCTTTCACTCCCTTTCTCCCTGCCTCTCTCTGGCAAATTATACTTTTCCATGACAAGACGTACTGTCAATAAAGAAAGCAAATGTATAACAAGGAATTTAAATAATAGCAGAAAATGTCCTAAACCCAGAACACCTTGTTTGCAAATTGACAGGGTGAGAAGGATGTTTCTCACTTTGCAAGGAGTTGAAACCCTCTCTTGTCTGAGCTCCCTTCGCTCTGGGATCTGAAGGCTGTGACAGAGCTCCCTGTTGCTTTTGTTCTAACCCATTGGGATTTGGAAGGTGTATTTTCCCCCCTTAAAAATGTGTTTTGTGACCCTGGGAAGAGATTTCTCATCGAAAGAGAAACACTGGGGGAGAGTCTGTGTGTGAGAGAGACAGATGGGAAAGGATCTTCTTCGAAAGGTGGTCTGGGATAAGCATAATTTCTTCCTAAGAGCTGGCTCTGTTTCCACCACCACCACTACCACCACCTCCCATGCTTGACCTTGTTTGGCCTTTTTGTCAAAAGGACAGGAAATAAACTTTCAGACTTGCCTGATGAAATAGATGTACACAGGCCTTGCAGATACCGCCCCCCCCACCCCCGCCAAACCCACACGGTCGGTGTGACCACGCCAAGCAGGGGGAGGCACCAAAGATGCAATCTAGTTTGTCTTTGAGTTTCAAAAGTTTGCATCTCCCAGCTGGAACCCTCAAGTGGGCTGCATTCATATATATTCAATACGAGCATAAACGGGATCCTAATTAATGAGTTTGTTAATTCTGCTTGCCAGCTGGGAACAAAAAACATTGTTCCAGTCTCCAGCCATTGTGTGTGTGTGTGAATTTGGAATCTCCAGATTTCAAATCACTAGATCAGCAGATCAGATAGTCTCTTCCATCCCTCAAGATTTTTTAAAAACATAGACATTCTTTCTTATAATGTCTAATAATCAGAAACAACCCATTTCTTTTAGGCTACATACTAGATAGCTTATAATGGATGAACAGAGTGATAGATGTTAGATAGTTATGTCCTTGTATTTTCAAGTGATTTACAGAAAACTAGTTTTGTGACATTGGTAAGCACGAGGTATTTATATTCCCTGGCTGGGTGCATCCAATAACTCCTTTTCAAATTGGAGCATCAGCTCCAAGGATGAAAGGATCACTTCTCGGAGTTTAAACCCTAAAGCAGCATCATTCATGAGAATGATTTGCTTGCGGAGATTAGCTCCCTGACTAGATGATGCTTTGGATAAAGTCAGAAGTGGGCTGACTAGTTCCTAAATTACAGATAGGCTATGTTCAGAAACACCAACGTATTTTTTCAATATGATACAAGCCCTTTAATCTCTCTGCCTGGCATTGTTTTAGCACTGAGCACGGCTCCTCAAAGCCCAAGATTAAATTAGGAGAAATCCCCCTGCTGCTTCTATTGAATTGAGTTAATATAATGAGTTTATTGTTAAATTAAACAAAATGAAACTTGCCATGTGGAAGAAATACGACAGAGATCGCAGTGGGATGTTGTTTTTTTTCCCTTCCTACCTTGCTTCTGCGCCACTGAGAGGTGGCTCGTTGGCTCAGATGCTGCAACTCCAACACACTCACTCAACTTGCCCTGGGAGGTGGGAGCTGGGACTTCAGGTTGGTTCATGCAGGAAGCATAAAGGAACTTGCTAAACCTTTGTGGGGTGGTAAGATGGTATGATGCCCAGCCTTCCTGCAGCAGCACCTTCGGAGACATGGTGCTCATGCAGCATGAACATGGCTTCTGCTTCCCTCCCATTGCTTCTGTTAAGACACAAGGTTGAGGCCAGCCAGCCCACCTCAACAGGCAGCAGAGAGAGAAGCTTATTAGGGAACAGCCATCTTCCCAGCTGCCCCTTCTGTCCATCAGTTGCCTCTTCTGGCTCCTTTCTCTCTGATATCTGCTGTCTCCACGGCATAACCGGCATCCTTTCCTCTTGCTTCCTCAATCTGACTCTTGCCCATATCTCCACATGGTTGGGTCCTTTACGTTCTTCTGTTCTTGGTTTAAATGTCACCTCAGAGAGCTCTCTTTTCCCTTCACCACATAGAAGTAGGCCCTCAGTCACTCTCTGTCGTATTTCTAGATTTTATTTTTGTCACATTGTATATCCCCATTTATTTCCTCTCTGTTACCTTATGTGTTTATAGCTGCTCACCTCTCCCTCCCATAGTAAGTAAACTCCGTCAAGGCAGGTGCCATATGGGCTTCTCCCATTGTATTCCACAATGTCTAGAACAGAGCAAGCACTCGGTAGACATTGGATGAAAAGGTGTCTCCTCAGTGTCCCACATGACCCAGAGTAGGCTTCTTGACCTCTCTGAACTTACGACGAGGAGATAATAAATGCCCATCTTCCTGTGGCACATGAGAATTAAATCCATTACAAGCAACCTAGCCCAGAACAATGAAACATGGTAGTTTCCTTCTTTGGTCTCTCAGACTTCAGCTTCAGATGCTTGCTCTTGCTTCTTGGGGCCCATACCTGAGCCACCCAGCAAGCATACTGTTACGTGGTCAATGTTCCCAAGCGGGAAGCTGAGCTCTAAGTTATTAATGACTTTTCTGTAGCATGCTCTTCCTATTCCACAAAGATTTGTAATTCATTTTTCAAAAGCATCATTTCCTCCAAAAAAACCATGGATCAGTAAGTATCATCTGTGTCCCAGGTGTGACTGATACAGTGAGGAACCAGCAACTCAGTGAAACAGCAGGCTTGAACCAGAACGTTGTGAGGACCCTCCAGAAACCATTCGGTCAGGGCTTTGTCTTTTATTAAGGAAATGGAGTATCCTCAGCAACCTCCTTGATAATTTATCAACCTTCTCATTTGAGACAGAGGTTGTTTGTTGTTTGCCTTTTTTTTTTTTTTTAAGTTTATTTTTCGGGGCACCTGGGTGGCTCAGTGGTTGAGTATCTGCCTTTGGCTCAGGTCATGATCCCAGGGTCCTGGGATCAAGTCCTGCATTAGGCTCCCCATTGAGAGCCTGCTTTTCCCTCTGCCTAAGTTTCTGCCTCTCTCTCTCTCTCTTACGAGTAAATAAAATCTTTTTAAAACATAAAGTTTATTTTTCATGAAAAGATCCTCTTGAGCTGGGCAGAATCGTAGAAGCTATTTGCTGTATCCTCCTGTTACAGACGTGGAAACTGAGGCCTGTAGCAGTTAAAATGCTTGCCCAGGGCCGCCTCACTTATTAGCAATAAACAGGTCCACCCAGGCTCCTACTTCCCTGGCTGAACCCTTCCCTCTGGTCCAGCCTCCCTCCCATGATGCCCACCTGAATTTTTCTCACTGTCACCTAATTTCCCTAAATCCTCTTTTCAAAAGATGCCCTATTTCTTCTGAAGTCCACTCTTCCCACTGATCTTGCCTCACTAGGTCTGTTTCCTACCTGGTTAGCAGCATCCTTACCTGTTTTCACCCCTCCCTGGACGGCAGTAGCCAGCCATCTCTTCTCCCTGTGCTCCCAAACATTCTCTCTGAGCAGGATCCTCCTTGCCTCTAAACCTATGGCCATCGGCATCCCTTGACTTCAGAGTTCTCTGACCAGCATAATTATTATTTCTAGTTATGAAAGGGCCACTTTGCATCTAATGTCATTTCTTTCCTGATGCCTCTCATCTTTTACATTGGTTGCTGCCCAGTAGGACAATCTATTCCCCAACCTTAAACTGTCTGTATTTAGCATCCTAAAATGTCCAATGACTCTTAGGTGAACCTCAGTTTTGCATTAAGCTGATTAAAGTAAGATTGAGTATAATGAACATTTTAAAATTTCTTGCCATCATCATCAAGAAGTACTAAACATCAAATGTATTTTCCAAAGAGATCTTTTTTAGCTAATAATAAAAAAAACCCTAAATGCTAAGTATATCCTATAATTTTACATCTGTTAAGTGATTTGAACTGTGAAATGTTCACACTAAAGAACAGTTTGCCTTTCCAGCTGTTGATCTGCTCCGAACACTGAGCATTACTGTACAGGAAGTCTTCCTTGCAGGCTCGAAGTAGTTCTGTATGGATGCCTTTGAGTGGGGAGTGAGGAGCAGATTAATTTTTTGTCTGCAATTCAGCTGTTTTCATTTTTCTTTTAACATATAAAGTCTGCTTAGAACTTGCCCCTAAAATTGGATGCACTAAATAAGCCAGTTTTTATGGCCCTCTATTCGGAAAGGGTTAAAGCCAGCAGAAAAACAAGAATCTGGCAGCAAATCTCTTCTTTCCCATCTTGTCCACATGCAAAGTCAAAGACACTCTGGGTCCTTTTGAAGGCTAAGCCCCCAGAGTCCACATGTACAGGAAACCTTAGTAAGACTTGCAGTAGGGTCCAGAGGTGGTTTAAGCTTGAACACCTGGGTGACAGAGAGGGGACGTGTACACAGCTATCTAATGAAGGGCATGTCAAAAATACAACATACCTGTTGCCTCTGATTATGTGAAAGGCTCTCCATGTGAAATGGGGATATGTTATTTTATTGGGCCTCTAAGGGTAGTTAACATCCATGAGTATGAGCTACCACGTTATAGACTTCAGCTCTGCGCAGGGGAGAAATCCTTTGAGGGTCTAGGCTATCTGTGGGGGAATGGCCCCAGTGGTAGGAATCTCCCTGTCATTATTCTTTTGAGAACCTCCCTGGGCACTTGTGCTCTGGGAAGCCTCCCAAAGCAGTGTTTGAGGGCCGCATAAGCAATGAGCTGAACCTTTCCATCAAACAGTAAGGAATTTTAACTATCCAACCTGTTCCTCAATTTTCATTGTTTTCTATACCAACAGTCCTTGTAGATTTAATTTCAAAAGGAACTATACCTAAAATAATAATAATTGACTTGAAAAGCACCACACTTCATGCTTTTTCACCTCCCTTCTAGCTTTGGGGTGCTATGGCTATAGCAGAATCCAGGATGGTTGGTCATCAGGTTCTAGGCCCCAAAGCCCCAAACACCACCCTGGATTCATGGTCCTCAACTTTTCCTAGAAGTTCACCTCCCTGTTGACTGGAGGGGTAATAGTTCTGCTACAGTGGCCGTTTTTTCTCTGAGCCTCCTTTCATAGCTCCTTGTCTGGTTTTGACTCTGTCAGATGAACATGATCACATCTGTCTCCTAGGGAGGGAGGTGTCCAAGGTGTTGAGACCCACAGGAGGGTTTGCACATGGATGAACGGCTGGGGCCCGGCCAGACTCAGAGAGATGTTTGGGATCTATTGAGAATATTACAGTGATAAGCCTTCAAAATCCACTGTCAGCAATACCTGCAGTGAAGGAAGTGTTGGCTAAGAGGAATTGATAGAGCAAAGGAAACCCACATGGAATTCTGAACTTTCCTCTAAGGCTTTGAAGGCCATGCCAGGGCCACACCAGTTTCGAGTCTCTTGAATGGGTTCAGTTCTGCTCAAGGGCAGTAAGTCACCATGTTCAGTGTGGCTGGTGGGGGCACAGGCACATCCTATTAGCTTCTGTTCATGTGGCTCACTCTCTTCATGAACAATGTGTTGAAGACATGAACAAGAGTGTTTTGTCTTCTCTATTAAACATAATAATTGGTTTCCATGGGATTATGGCTCTTTTACCTTATCACTGCCAATTCTTACAGCTCCAGAGAGAAGGATGACTTGCCCAATCACGGCAGCAAAGTTAAAAGAAACATTAAGGTCCAAGCAGGAGAAAATGTGAGTTTGCAGTGATAAAATGCCTTTGAGAATCTTTTATTCTAGGGATGGGATATCACTAAATGTCAGTAAATGTTTTTAAAAGCTGTAACTATTGTAGGGAAGATATACGCAAGTACTTTATACGAAGTTAAACATGAGTAATGGAGTATAACATCAGACTATCTAATTTTTCTAGATCCTTTGAGAAGGAATCATTCTGTGGGGGGTGCTGGGGACATATTTCTGAAGATGCTTTACAGTATTATTTAGTAACAATATTATATCATAGGAAGTCGATGATACAGAAAATTTCATACTTGCTTTAAAATACTAATAGGGGATGGCATTTACTATGAGAATAAGGAAAATTGGAAGGAGAAACAGACTTGAGAGCCAGAAAACTTGTGTTTGGCAGAAAATGGCTGTGTGTTCTTTGGAAAATTGCTTTTCCTCTCCGAGCCTCAGTATTTATATTGGTTCCATGAGGGGGTTAGACCATGTGATCCCATGCCTTTTCACTTCTGAAGATCTGTCATTCTCTTCCTGAGTTGATCACATGTTCCCAGTTCATCTGCGAAGCAGTATAAACAAACCAATTTTGTTGCCCTCCCTTCCAGTTTCCCAGTCAGAACACCCCACATCGAAATGTTTGAGGCTGGATGATTCAAGCACCCAGTGTATTTTACTTGCAGATATACCTGGCCAACTTGTAGGTAACACAAACCAGTATCCTCTCTCCCTTCAGAAAAATCTTTTTGAGCTACTCTGGATTATTATAGGCTCCTAAAATGTAATTATGGATCATGTAGGGATTACCTTGGGATCTTTTGAAATTACTCCATATGTACTGGATAGCTAATGAAGTATCACAGTGTATGTTTTATTTCCTTTGCGTTTTCCCAGTAGTCAGCTGGTGTGGATGCTGTGATAGATGATATGAGTGTTACTGGAACATAAACGCTTGAACTTTAAGTTTTTATTCAGAAAGAGTTATCACACAACAAAACCCACAGATCTTAGCGTGTTCGGCTCAATGAGTTTTGGCAGTTGTACACGCTCATGTAACCAGCACTTGAAACGAGATACAGAACACTTCCATTCCTCTAGAAACCCCCTTGAAGCACTTCTTTTAGTACCTTCATTTCTCATTTTTGTCGTTTTTCTTTAATTACCAGCTAGTCTGTGAATGAGAATCAGAGGAAAAGTGGGTAAGTTCACAGAAAGGGAACTTTTCTGAAACTGAGTGGCCAGATGTGCACTCTTTCATCCATGTACCTGCTCTGTGTGTAAACATAGCCATGAACAAATAAAGCTGTGTGCCATAGTAGTCAGTGCTGGTGAACACTTACAGAGAAGCCTTCCCTGCCGTGTGGGGAGCACCAGGCTATCCTGACAAGGTGTCCACAGGGATCTGCACAGGAATCCCCAGGAGGCATTTTCTAGGGGTTGAGGTGAGCCATCAGATGTGTGCTCGGATACTTGGGGACAAGAGTCATGTGCTACAGGCTTTTCAGTGAGTGGGCAGGAGGAAACCCCATGACATGGAAGGAAGAAGGAGAGATTGTCAGTCGGGAAGATGTTGGGGGAAGGAGGAGGAACAGATAGAGGGAGAACCCTCTTCCAAGGTCACCTTTCCAGGAGCACAGAGCCAGGAGGTAGAAGGGGGCGCTGGTGAGATCCTCAGGGCCAGAAGGCCACCACTGGTGAGACTGAGCAACAGCTCCGGAAGATTTGCCACCACACCTGAGGCAGCCCCTCATTTATCTGCGCCTCTGTGCCGGGACTGCTAACAACCAGCTCAAATTGGCTGATTTTTCCACATTTGTCAGGGAGCCAGCTGCACTGGCTCAGCTGCGCATCTGCAGAAAGGGAAGCAGAGAACCAGAAAAAAAAAGGCTTTTAAGTCATTATTCTTATTCATTTCCCTATTCTCTGCCCCTCCCCCTCGCAGTCTCCACTGCCATGCCTCTTTCTTCTTCTTCTTTCTTTTTTTAAAAAATCTTTTTATAACCATCTTTTCCTTTATGTGGCGAGAGCCCTTGGCATCCTTCCAGTGACCTGTCTATAGAGAGATACTCCTCCCTTATAATTAAGCCTTTGTTACCCCACTTCCTGATTTTCCTCTCTTTCTTTCCCTTTTTAAAGCTTCTGGCCCCTGACACCCCAGTGCCCCGATGGAATAACCACACTTGTTAAAACGAAGGGTCTTCAAAAGGGTGATAAAGTTGGCTTCCTCAAGGATGCCCGTGAGTTCATTCAGGCCTGTGGTGACAATGGACCGGGGCATGGAAGGACCCAGAATAAGACGTGTGTTGAGATGTCTTCATTCTAATCACAGCCTCACCTGCTGAGCTCCCTCTGACCACCCTTCTGAGAGCCCTGGGAGAATGGGGTCTTCGTGTGTGCATCTCTGGCTCGCCCTGTGTTTCAGGGGTTTGTGCTTTCAGGAGTGTTTGACAGTATGGAATCCCATCCTTCTGCCTGGGAAACCTGTATGATTATAGCCTAGGAATGGTGGAATGTGGAAACTGTGATCCGGATGTGAAGATTAAGATTAAGGAGTGGCGAGCAAAGATGTCCTCACATAGACTGAAGTGTTGCAGTCACTGAAGTCATCAGAATATAAAGAAGAAATTACGAGAGACCTTAGTTCTTCCCTGTCACGACTGATGTTCCGTTCATGCAGGCTAGATAACCACTCTTAGTGACGTCTCTTTCTCTCATGTGGCTTTTAGAGATCAAACTGTTTGTCCAGTCCAAACTTGCCCAAAATATTGGATTTTTTTCCTCCTCATATTGACTACCTCATTAACCCAAAGTGTTACCAGGTGATTCTGGTAGGCTCAAAAAAGATGAGGGTAACACTCAAGTGTTGTCCCCAGTTTTAGAGATTTGGGGACTTTTAGATATTGTATTTCATTTCCTTTTGAAAATTTTATATCTAGAGGAATATTACAGGCCGAAGTGTTTTTATCATTTTTGCTGTTGTCGTTAAATGGAGATCCAGCCTCAAAGTTGTCATTGTAACCAGCCTACGGGTAGTGCTGTTCATCGGTTCCTGGTTAAGAATACCAAAGGCTCTTCATAGTGGTTTACAAGATTGAAGTTAGGTCCCATGGAAAACACTTGAACTAGGTTGAATGAAAATTAAATGGGTTATTGATTTAATGGCTTGCCTAAAATACTGAAGCTAGATTTCAGGTTTATAACTTGTTTTATAAGTTATTTAGCTAGTCTGTGAAAGAGGATCATTAATACCTTCCTCACGATAATGTGTAGATTAATGAGATCCTGGATATGAAGTGCCTGGTAGGACATTTGGCATATGGTACATGCTAGAGGTATGCATAGATCAGCCATTTTCATAGACCTGCAGTGTGATTTTTCAACTAAGAAAAGTTATCGTTATGCAAGAGCTGAGCTTAACTAAGAGTATTGTAGGGAACTAAATACTTGATTGTATGCCAAGGATAGGTAAGTGTTGCCAGAGAGCTTGACCAGAATCTCATGCCTTCCATTTTATACTAGTTCAGTAACTAGAGGAGATAGTGGGTGGGACACCTCCCATTTATGGACCAATTTCTGCCACAGCAACTGAAAGTTTTTGGTTTTAGTCCAAGAAAGCTTTTTCTTGTCAGGACAGTGGAACAATATTTAAGTATTAGTTAATACCCAGGGGCATCTGGGTGGTTCCATCAGCTGAGCTTCCGACTCTTGATTTCGACTCAGGTCATGGTCTCAGGGTTGTGAGATCTGCCCACATCAGGCTCCTCCCCCTGCCCCTCCAAGCTCACTCTCACTCTCTCTCCATCTCTCAAAATAAATAAATAAATCTTTAAAAAAAAAAAAAGAGTATTAGTTAGGCACCCAAGCAGCCCAGAGTAGTCTGTAGACTTTTCTAGCAGCACAGATTGAGTTTTGACTTGCTTAGTACCTACCGTATTTTTTTCTGTGAAACACTACATTCTGATATCCAGGCACACATCATCCCTCTACATCTCCACAACCTGTGTGAGTGGTTGTTTGACCAATCCTATGGTGTCATAGACTCTAATTGTGGGACAAGATATGACAACGTATGGGTAGGTGCTGGTGAGATAAACTTATACCTTCTCAATCCCTATGGTTGCAACGGGGGAGCAAAACCATTCCACAGTAGCTCCCCTTCTAGATCTAAACCTAGTCTTTCACTCTCCCTTGGTAAACTCAAGAAGAGTCCTACTTACAGGGACTCTTACAGGGCAGACAGATCTGGTCCTGACTATTCTGTGTTCCTATTCTTACATATGAGTCATACATATGTTGAAAGTGTGTTGTGTCCATCAGGACCCACTTGACCTGAGTTGGAATGGCAGATTTATAATGCAGAGGTTGGATAGATCTTTTACCTATGTCAGAAATTCTCGTCGTAGAACCCAGCCCTCCAAGGATTCCAGTGGATACTAGAGTTTGAGGATTACTGGTTTAAGCATTAAATGGCATTCCTGTCTATACTGCAGGTGTTGGGGCAAGAGATGCTTGTGGAAAATGGGGTGAGGAGAGTCCCATGGACAAGATAGGGGCTCAATAAACGTTTATGGCTTTCTTTTTTGGGAAGATTTACTTCTGAAAGTAGAGCTGCCAGATGAAACAGACATGTCCCATTTAAATAAAAAAGTAATTTTTTATTATCGGTATGTCTCATTTGATGTCCTGTGTTTTTATTTGCTGGACCTGGCAACTCCGTGTGACAGTAAAATTAGGTTGTGTAGAAACTTGGCAGACACCACCTTACACAAGGGATCAAGGTTAACATCACCAGTGATTAGCTGTGTTAATATTATGTGCCGCCTGATAAGATGTGGTAAGAAGGGCACTTCACCTCTGAGCTACATTTTTTTTCAAAATTCATAACCTCAGTCTGATCATTAGGGAACATCAGACAAACCCAAACTGAGAGACTCTTCAAGTGCCAAGGTCATGCAAAATAAGGAGAGACTGAGAAACTGTCCCTGATTGAAAAAAAGAATTAGGATACACGAATAATTGAAAGCAATGCGAGAGCCTTGATGAGACCTTGGAAAGAAAAAGCCACATTTGTGGAAAAACTGGCAAAATTGGAATCAAGCCTGAAGCTTAGTTAATGGTAATGTACTAACATTAATTCCTTAGTTTTAATAACTACTGTGGTTATATGTGATGCTAATAATAGGTCAAGCTGGCTAAAGGGTATATAGGAACTCCGTACTATCTTTGCAATTCTTTTATAGGTCTAAAACTCCTGTAAAATGTATGTTTTCAAATAAGCAGGTTGGGTCCACCTTAGCAGCTTTGCGAGTGCCACCTACCTTCGTTTTCTTATGGGAAAAGATATTTTACTTAATTGCTGAATTGTGTGAGAACATGCAGATAAATTATGAACACATGCAACATAGCTCTTCCAACATGATAGGGGCCAGAAATGTTGCAGTGAATTTAAAATCTGCTGTGGTCAAAGAGAGTCTTTTCCATGCGCATGTATTGTGTTGTACCTGGAGATGATGGGAATCCATATTTGCTGTTATAGCTAATTCGCCCCAGAGCTGATTGAGACAGATTTTTAAGAAGGAAGAGAGGTCAGCAGTGGGGTAGCCTTGTACAAGGATGGCTGATCAGAATGGCTTCATCGTGTCAGGAAAATTCTGTTGTGTTTCCCCTGTTTATATTATCTGCAGAGTTTGGTCTATGTGAGCCCACGAGCTTAGAGGATGCAACAGCAGCTTCTCAGCCAAAAAGATTTTTCCACAGCACCAGTTTGCAGATGGTTGACCAATTTGTTCTGGAATTAGTGGTTTCAGATAAAAATCTTTTAGCAGGGCTTCTCCTTTTAGGCATTTAGAATCAGGCTGTGAGTTTAGATCATTCCCAGCCCACCCCCTACTATATCTCCTCTCTTGCCTTGCCGTGGGGATGCCTCTTAAATTGTGAAGATTCCAAACCTTAGGGACTGTGGTGGCTTCTTCCTGGGGACTGAAGCTCTCTCCACAGCAAAAGGTCTGAGGATTGCAGTTAGCTTCCCTGTGGAGGCTTAGGTTAACTTCAGCTCAGCTCAGCTCTTAGCCAGAAATGAGTGTGGCTAAATCCCAGTCGGAAGGATCTCTGTCTCATTCAAGTTTCTTTTGTCTTCACTCTCCTTTCTGTCATTCCGTGGGCCTCCTAGGCTCCATTTCTCCCAGCAGGAATCCATTTTCCTTCCTGGTATGAACTCTTGGGTTTACTAAGAAAATAATATTTAAAAGCAAACATTAGAATACTTAAATATTTTTTATACTCCTTTTTTTCACTGAACATGGCATCGTATCTGCTTCTCCTTGAGTCCAAAGACTTGATTTTATTTACTTCTCACAATTTTCTTCCAGTTTTTAGATTATAATTTATTAATATTTATATCAGATGTTTAATATTTAGTAATAATTTCAGTTATTTTTATTGTTAAGTTCTTTCTAATGTTTTACTGGTTTAAATGACAGTGGGTATTTATATTTTTAAAAATTTTACTATTAACTTTTTTCATCTTTTGAGTCATTTTCATTAGGAAAAACTCATAGTATTACTGGAATGCAAAAACTCTTAAAACTTCTGGACTTTTGATATGCATTGCTTGTCAGTTTAATTTTTACATGTCTAAAATGACCAGAAATGTCCTTTCTTATCCTAACACATGCCTACAATCTCATGGAAAGCCCACATTGAAAAACCCCTCACCCAATCCATAGTTTTGAAATAAATTCTATCTACTTCTCTATTCTGTCTGTGGTCTTTCTTGCATCCAGCCAGCCAGCCAGCCAGCCAGCCAACAGTTTCTACCTTATTGGTGTTATTAGTTTTGTTCTTTGGTCTTTGGCTAGAAGTCAACTTGTACAGGAAGTTCTACTCTCTTCCCACTTTCTTTTGGGAAGAATGAGGTGGTTATTATCTCCTGGGTTTAACTGATGTCTTCTTAGCAGGCACTAGGATTTCCATTCATTTACAAAATTTATATTTTTACAGTGAACATCTAGTAGTTACTGAATAAATGAAAATAAATAAGGTTGTTTTTCACTCACTTGAAAAGATTTCCTTATTCAGTAGACATAACATGGACAAGGATCACCTGAACTTTGGTGACACAGAGAAATTTTACATAGTCATCTGAAACTCACTTTAGCTAAGTAGATCTTAGGCTTGTAATTTAATTTCTACTGGCATCGTATTTTGAGATTTGTTTTAACTCCGTTATGACATCTAGTGTTTACTACTCTCAGGTGTTGAGAGTAAAGGCATGTTAGAATAATGGTCCATGGTGTTTTTTGCTTTGGGGGGAGCGTGGGAAACCTCATGTTGTTGGTGGATATTCAAAGTATGGGTGGGTGTATGTTCACATGCAGGTTTGTAAGGAAATAACTTCGTATACATATTCAAAAGTATTTGTTACCTATTCAGAGAACCCAAAATCTTCCAGAATTCACTGTTTCGCCAGTTTACACTCTTGATGATTTTTTTCAGGATAAATGTGTTGGCTGTTTTAGTCAGCCATTTCTTATACAGGAACAATGAGGAATTTGAAGGAATTCGAACCACTTCTTAACAGTGCATCAACTCACCATAATATTTTACTTTTTATTTTCACAATTAACTACAAAAAGCACAGGAGTAGAAATTCACTCACTTTCTACCTTTTAATAACTGAATTACTGCCCAATCGTAGTATGAGACAAGTATATCTTAAAATAGCGGCTAATAAAAAAAAAAAGAGAAAATCACACACAAGCTGTACTAACTCCAAAGTATCCTAACACTTTTATACTATTAATTGTCAAATTAAAATTTCGTTTATTATTTCATTAAGCCCTCTGAGTACATAAACTCTGCATTAGGGCATAATTGGAGCTTTTTAAAATAAAAGTTATATTTGATCCAACAAGATAAAGTCTGTTGCTATTGATTTGTCTGGGAAACAAAAAGCTCAGATCTCAGCATGAGCCAAATGAAACTTCTGGTTCCATGAGTTCAAATTAGTGTTATTAATCATATGACCTCCGGGTGTTTGAGTTGAGCTTAAAAGCAGTAACACTTTACCAAATAATTATTCGGTGAATTTTTAGCCCAAGTAACTCTAGGTTTAGTGGCTGGGCTAGAACCGGGTAGACTTGGATCCCAATCCTGGCTCTGCCATTAATGAGCTGAATGACCCTGGGAAGGGTGCAGGGTGCCTTCCCTCTTAGGCTTAGTTTCCCCATCTTACAGCAGGCTTAAAGCAGCAGTTCTACTCCTGTGTGTATACCCAAGAGAAACAAAAACATTTCTACACAAAAAAACTTATGCATGAATGTTTGTAGCAGCGTCATTCATAATAGCCAGATACCAATCCATTGACTGATAAATGGATAAACAAAGTGTGGCATGTATGTACAATGGAATATTATT